>NW_026108821.1:1821666-2132500 GCF_024516045.1 Bombus affinis
TGACGACAAATCTGCAATTGCAGCGATGATACATTCTAGTTAATATTCAATAATGGGCCTATTACGATACAGATAGTATTATCGTGACTGAAACACATTGCCGTCTCAGTAAAACCATTTTATTTCAAGCTTCGCGCTACAGTTCTGAATCCGGACAAGACCGTTTCAAGTTCTCGCAAGAGCAAGCAGTCAAATTAAGGTACTCACACGAGTTAGAGTCTAATACATTTTATTGGTCCAACATCGATGGGGCGACCTCGCATCGAAGTTTTCAGAGGACCGCGTAACCTTCCAACGACGACCGCCGTACGAGCAGCGGATAAACTTATTTCGTGCCTTAGGTTGCCCTCACCACGTCCACTACTTCTTGATTCTTGGTTGGTAGCTTTAGCGGCTGCAGGTCCGAGAAATTGCATCTTGACCCGCTTTCTCGTATGTCTCATGTGACGTCTCGCTTTCCGCCGTAGTCACTTGTCGGATCCACAAACGTTGAACCATTTGCGCGAGACAAGCGCGGCGTTCTGCAGGGCCGAGGTATCCAATTTTCGAAGTATCAAGTGCAAATCCTCCTGTGGTATTTCGGAAATGATATCTACCTTACTTGGCACGAACAAACCAACAACGCGTAGCACAGATCTAAAGAAACTCCATGTTGCTTCTATTGTGGCGCGAGCACGACCGACGGTCTGGCTAAGAGTGCAGGCGTATATATGTGCTGTTCGTCACGGTGCACTGCGAGTTCCGGTTCCGGGTGAGAGTGCTGGTCAGGCAGAATCGATGGTATGTGCATGTATTTTCACTTATATCGGGTTCACATTATGATTAGAGTTTGAGGCGCGAAATGAAACTTCATTTGGTTTAGACGTTGTAGTTATGAAATACAGCAGATATTTACTAGTGTAAATTTGATTGTTATACAATTTGACAAGGAGTCGTGGTAATTAGGTACTCGAGAAGCTAATCACAATGATCCTGGGTTCAATAACAAAGCCGCGGTCAACGGGATATCAGAATTCGTTTTCATCCTGATTCCAAGTTGTACCATACTTCCTTATCTACGGTATAGGTAGGACTGAACAAACTCTTTGTCAAAACAGAATATCCACCGAGTGTTAACGCTCTTTGTAACTGGCTAATGTGACCTCACGAGAGAATGATTTTCCGGCAGGATGATGCTGCAGAGGAAAACTATGATGGGTGTGTCTAAGGGCACCAGAACATCGGATTCGTGGAGAAATGACTTCGCTCGGAAAGAGATTGAAAGTGACGTTACTGTTAATTGGACAATTTCCATGTTGATGGTTAGAGAAGGATGCTAGTAGCCCTTGAGGGAACGTTGCTAGCGGGAAGCGTCGTCCGTGGAAAAATAGATTTCACCTATCATCCCGTAGTTGGAACAAAGACTGTTTGCCTGTTTAGGACTGTTAAGGACTTTAATTAACTAAATCTGAAGGTTTATAAAGGGTCCTCAGGCTAGCTAAACATATACTGTTGAGATGCGTTGACATCTGGCAATCATCTTATCCGACGGATAGAGTCTGCGTGTGGCGAGACACGGGACAGAAACCGTTGGAATGTTTACTGTCACGTGACGCTACGATTATTTCATTTAAGGACAGCTATAGAATTACTCCATGCCTTTATTAGACAAAACGTTCATCCCTTGACCGCGGCTACGTTCGGTGACTGGTTGTCGCCTCGAGGCCAAGTGCAGTATCACAGGTTTCGAACAATTACAATCGGACTGGATGGCTACAATTGTTGAATTACAGCTATGGTAGAATCTAGATTACAATGTTACGGGATTTTCCCAAAATTCAAAACGGAAGGTTGCCGTGTTCATTCATCTGCGACTTATATTTATGTCGCTGGTAGTTCTTACGCATTAGCTTATCGACGGCCTGGCTGGGAACGATCAGGGAAGCAAACTTTTCTGCCCGCGCGCCTGGAGTGATGAATTCCTGTGTCGTCTTCGTTTTGCTCGTTTCAAACATCAGGTGGTATTATTACTTCGCGATTTTCGCTGTAATGGTGTTCAATGTTATCGTGCAATAAATATTCAGGCGTTTCGGACGGTCTAAGGGTACGATTACGTTCTTGTTGCTAACTTCAATCGCAATGGTCCTTTTTGCTCTCGATATAAATTGATGCGGTCCGCCGTAGGGTGGTTGTAAGGGGTTTCCGATGTAATCGTGACGTAGAAATACGTAAAACGATGTTTCGAGTGGAACACGGAGGTTTCTTTTTCGCCGTTTCGCGTAATCGGATGAGGCCTGATCTTTTCTATTCGTAGTTTTAGACGGCTTCCGTATTTCGAATTGGCCTGCTGCTTCGTTGGTACACAGAATTCTGCCGGCAATCGTATGTCGGTGCCATAAACCATTTCGGCTGTCGTCGTTTTCACGTCCGTAATAGCTGTTCGTATGCCTAATAAAACTATTGGCAAGATTTCTACACAGTTGCTCGTATCGTGGCATTTTATTGCTGCTTTTAGTTGTCGGGGCAGGCGCTCTACCATCCCGTTGGTCGCGGGGTGATAGGCTGTCGTTCGTAAATGCCTAATGCCGAGGAACAGGCATAATTCGTTAAATAAGTTTGATTCGAACTGGCGTCCTTGATCGGTCCTTATCCTTAAAGGTACGTCGAAACGGAATATCCACGTGGAAAGGAGGGCTGAAGCAACGGTTGCCGCCTCCATGTCGGCGATGGGAACGGCTTCGTTCTAACGCGAAAAACGATCGATTTTCGCCAGGCAATGTCGGTATCCTAGCGTCCCGTGTCTGGGGGGGGGGTTTGTCAGAAGGTCTTCGACGTCCTGTAGCTGTTGATCGCTGAGGCATTTGCCTAGCGTCACGTTCCTAATTATGCTCTAGCAGTTTATATTTATCTATAAGTCAAGTTGTTATATTAACGTCTAGTTGTTTGAATGAACTGCAATTTATACCTGTTAAATCAGTGTATACTTAATTGAACCACCCTAACAGATTATCCTAACAGAAATAAGGTTATCGATCTGTTCGTGGCTGTTAGGAACATGATACATTTACACTGTACATGTGAATGTGTGTGTAAGCGTCAGAGGACGTCCAGGCCTTACTTGGGACAAGAGACAAGAGTCAGTCGTTACAAGTATCTGGAAGAGTCGGTTGGCAACAAGCGTGCGTGCGAGTAGGATTTCGAGGTCTTAAGAGTATAAGAGATATGTATAACTGTTGTGTGCTAAATAAAGGGAATTATTTGTATTTCCGAACCCCTTCTATGTCCTTACAGTGGCGTCGATTATCTGATGGTAACGGGAATTTACGACTCTCGTTGACGCGAAACATAGTTGATTTTGTTTAAATGCTAGTTATAGTTTCGCGTGAGTAGGGGCAGAAGGAAAGAAGGGTATACACGAATCATTTATAAACCACTTAAGAGGTATGGGCGAAAATGATTTGAAATAGTATTTCTTTACTCAGATTGCCTTATTTTCATATTGCTATTATAACATAAATGTCATAGTAGAAACCCGGATGATAAATAAATGGCTTATTTCGTTAAACAAATTATTGCCTTTCTGAATTAAATTAGAGACTTTCAATAATCCTCAACTACGAAATTTATGTTGATTCTTTTATAAATGGTGCATGCCTGTCAGTTAGATATTATAACAACGAAGAGTTTACCATTAAAACTTTAAAATTTCTACAAAAGTTTTAAAGCGTAGGCGTCACTGTGTAGGTACGTAGGTAGGTAAATTGAGGTCAACCGGATGTAGAGTTAGTGCCGCATCGGCCACGCTGGTCTTTACCTTTCTCTCATTGCGTTCGTCAGATAATTAATATAATTTACATGTTATTATAAACTGTATTATAAATTATTACATATTTTTGTACATTATATATATTGTTGAGGTAAATAAATTCAAAATTTAGGGAACAACGAATTCAAGTTTTATCCTGTTCTGTCGGGTTACTATTGGTGGCGGGGCAGTAGCCGCTTGGGGTACGTGGGCGTTGCCTCTGGGCCGCTTCGGTCAATCTCACTCCGCGAGTAGTTGGTAACGTCTATGTCGAAGTCAGTTATGAAAGTGCGCAGTGGTTTTCTCAGTCTGATTCGTGTATTTTCCATGTATGTCATATCATATTTCTTGGATATTATTTCGTCACGTGTAAAATGTGTCTTTTTTATACTTGCGAACTGGTTAATTCTATCGTTGTTAATGAATATTATAATATTCTGGTACGTTAGTGTATTTGTAATGGTATAGAATGGATTCGGAAATACAAATAATTCCCTTTATTTAGCACACAACAGTTATACATATATCTTATACTCTAAAGACCTCGAAACCCTACTCGCCAGCACGCTTGTTGTCAACAGACTCTTCCAGATACTTCTAACGACAGACTCTTGTCTTTTGTCCCAACTAAGGCCTGGACGTCCTCTGACGCTTACACGCACATTTACATGTACAGTTTAAATGTATCATGTTCCTAGCAGAATTGTTATGCGACAGATGCATCAACATACCATGCAAGAAGAATTGGAAACTAGGACAAAAAGGAAGAACTGTGAAAGAGATACTTATAATCATAGTAAACGACAAAAAATTCGTAGATGTTCAAGTAAATCTGACGAGGAGGATATTGATGAAAAGGTAGTTGACAATAGAAGAATACAAGTAATAACACAAGAGTCAAACAATCTCCCCGATAACGGCAAAAGGATGATGCGAATGATGGGATATAAGGCGGTTACGGCCTGGGAAATAATGAACAAGGTCGTTTAGAGTCAGTTCAAGCACCTAGACAGCATGATCGCAGAGGCTTTGGACATCATGTTCCTGGACATGAAGATTCAGGTCTTAAATGGAATCCTGCAGAGGAAGTTATGAATTGTGTAAAAGATATGAAATGGTGATATGAAAAGTTGACCACAGATGATGAAATTGATTTCTGTTGTGAAGATATAGTGAAAACTTTTATCAATGCGAAAACGGTATTCGCCCATTTGGATGACGTTGAAGTGCGTCGAGCAAGGACACGTTGTAATCCTCATGAAACAATTCGTGGTGTATTTTTTTTAAATCGTGCTACTGTTAAAATGGCGAATACAGATAGAGCATGTAACTTTATGTTTCCTAACCCAAAAGGTTTGAGGGAGAATGGGCTGCTATACTTTGCAGATGTATGTGCTGGACCAGGAGGTTTTAGTGAACATGTTCTATGGCGAAAGAAATGACGTGCTAAAGGATTTCCTCTTACTTTAGAAAATGAACATGATTTCAAATTAGAAGATTTTTATGCGTGTCCGTGTGAAACATTTCATCCATACTACGGACCAAAGGAAAGTGGTGACGTCTTTGACCCAGATAATGAAGAGGCATTTACAAATCTTATAATGCAGCATATCCATGGCAAAGGAGTACATTTTGTGATGTCTGATTGAGGATTCTCAGTAGAACGACAAGAAAATGTACAACAAGTTCTTTCAAATCAACTGTATCTTTGTCGATGTTTAATAGCATTGATGGTTGAAAGAGAGGGTGGTGATTTTGTGACAAAATTATTCAACCTTTTTACACCCTTTAGTGCTGGTTTAGTTTATTTAATGTATCGCTGCTTTGAAGAAGTTTGTATTTTTAAGCCAAACTCTTCTAGACCAGGAAATTCAGAACGTTACTTAATATGTAAGAAGAAACGATCTGGGGTACAAGATGTTGCTGAATATCTGAAGCATGTTAATCGTCTGCTTTTAAAAGGTGGTGTAAATGACGACGTTTTACAACTAGTATCATATAATAAATTAAAAAGAGAGAAACAATTTGTTCAATATCTACGTGCTTCTAACAAAGATTTGGCCGGAAAACAAATAACCGACCTGTGTAAAATTGCAGCATTTTATGCGGATAATACTCTTGTTGAGACAAAACAAGCTGATATGCGCAAACAATATCTAGAGTATTGGAAACTTCCAGATGAAACTAGGACAATCCCAAGACACATGAAACCAAAGACAAATTGAATACTGTTTTGAAAGATACTTCATTTCTTACTATTAATCCAGGACAATTGATGGAATTTAACATTGAAAATGCATTTTTATCACTATATGACTGGTTTTGTATGCCATGTGGTACAAAGCCAATGTCTGATGATGATAAGAAGCACGCTACATTTTATATGGGCGTGGGAAAGAGCAACGTATATAGATATACAAAGAATTCTTGGGTTAGTGTCGATGACATTGGCATAGAATTACCACCAAATACACTTGTAAACGCAGAGGTTGTATATGAAATGACTAAAGAGTTTATATATCAGCAAAAAGTACTTGCATTGCATATTATAGATGCATTCTACTTAGGAGGAGTGGACATTAGCAAAAAATATTTGAGGAGCAGGTAAGCAACTGAATCTTATTGAGTTCAATAATAAACTTTTAGATTTACAGTAATGAAATGTTTTTTCAAGGAGTATGTTCATGTAATACTAATGTATGACTGTTGTTTAAAGGAACGAGGAAGCGACGTTGTTCTGTGAAGCTTTGTGGAAACTAGCAGGAAATAACTATACTCGAATACGTGCCAAAGATCTACTTCCTGTTGGTACATATATCTGTGAAAAGTTGCGAGTAACACAGCGTAAAATGAAAAATAATTCCGATGCCTTAGTATACGAACTTCCAGAAAAGACATTAGATGCGACTCCTATTTACATCGTGTTCGAAGGAGGGTGCCAACCCTCGGATATGGCGCACGGCGAGGCTGGTATTGCTTCGGAAGGAGGGACGACCAGCTCTTGTATCGTCCGGTATGACTATAGGATGAAGTGTGCAATTTCTTCCAAAGAATCATTGCCAGAATCATTGTACTGCTCTCAGTCGAAAATGTTCGTGAGATGTCAACAACAACTTTTGGCATCAATGACGTAATTTAGTGATAACTACACTATCAGCTAGGGCCATCTATAGGCAAATTCCGGTTTCGTATTTACAAACCTGATACGCTCGATTTGACAGGGATCAGTGCGGACATAGCGTTAATCGTCTAGTGTGCGCTGAATTGGGCAAGAAATCTGGAGTACCGGGCACAACGAATACTCGGCATGTCTGCAACAGCAACGGAAATACGGGGAATTGACTATTTGAGTCTGAATATGCAAACCTGCAATGACGCCGTATTTGACACGGCCCAGAGTTGACATAGAGCAAACCGGCTGGAGTATGCTCTATTTCACAGCAAATGTGCAGTATTACGTGCAATCTATTGTCGACGTACCTACAATGGATACGGAGATACTTTCACTTGAATAACAAGGCTTGAATATGCAAAACTACAAATACGCTGGATTTGACTCGGTCCGGATTTAACCCGGCTTAAACCAGATGAAGCGCTCTGCGTATGGTAGTCAATGTGGAATATAACGCGCATCGTATTGTCGACATATGTGCTATTGAATCGGAGTAACGTTGATTTGAATATTTAAGCCCGAACATATAAAATTGCATTTGGGCTGGATTGTGCAGGGACCAGAGTTGACACAGCGCAAACGAGCTGATGGGCAATGTAACTACAGCAAATGCGGAGTACAAGGCGTATGGAATTGTCGACATATGTGCAAAAGAAGCGGCGAATCTTTGAATGCAATATTTAAGCATTAACAACAAAAACTACAATTACGCTGGATTTTACAGGGTCCAGAGTTGACATAGCACAGACCGGCTGATTTGGCATCATATGTGGAGTATTCTGCGCATCGAATAGGCGACATAGAAACCAAGATACGTTCATTTGAATATGTAATATTTGAATATTTCGCCTGAAAATGCATAATTGCGTATACGCTGAGTTTGGCTGCGCCCACACGTTACATAACTCAAACCAGATAATATACATTGTGTTTGGCAGCAAAAGTGGCGTATATCGCGCATCGAATTGTCGGCATATCTGCAATGCAAACGGCGATACGGTGATTTGAATAATTAATCATGAATATGCAAAGCAGCAATTTCGCTAGGTTTGACAGAGACCGGAGTTGACATGGTACAAACCAGCAGATGTGCGGTGCACATGACATCGGATGTGAAATGTAACGGGCATCGCTTTGTCGCCATATGTGCAATAGAAACGGAGATACATTCATTTGAATATGTTAACCTTAATTTGTAAAACTGCAATTACGCTTGATATGTCGAGGACCAGAGATGATATAATAGCACGAGCCAGCTGATGTGAGCTGTATTTGGCAGGCGATGAGGAGTATATCTCGCATCTATGTGACGACAAATCTGCAATTGCAGCGATGATACATTGTAGTTAATATTCAATAATGGGCCTATTACGATACAGATAGTATTAGCGTGACTGAAACACATTGCCGTCTCAGTAAAACCATTTTATTTCAAGCTTCACGCTACAGTTCTGAATCCGGACAAGACCGATTCAAGTTCTCGCAAGAGCAAGCAGTCAAATTATGGTACTTACACGAGTTAGAGTCTAATACATTTTATTGGTCCAACATCGATGGGGCGATCTCGCATCGAAATTTTCGGAGGACCGCGTAACCTTCCAACGACGACCGCCGTACGAGCAGTGGATAATCTTATTTCGTGCCTTAGGTTGCCCTCACCACGTCCTCTACTTCTTGATTCTTGGTTGGTAGCTTTAGCGGCTGCAGGTCCGAGAAATTGCATCTTGACCCGCTTTCTCGTATGTCTCATGTGACGTCTCGCTTTCCGCCGTAGACACTTGTCGGATCTACATACGTTGAACCATTTGCGCGAGACAAGCGCGGCGTTCTGCAGGGCCGAGGGATCCAATTTTCGAAGTATCAAGTGCAAAACCTCCAGTGGTAGTTCGGAAATGATATCTACCTTACTTGGCACGAACAAACCAACGACGCGTAGAACAGATCTAAAGAAACTCCATGTTGCTTCTATTGTGGCGCGAGCACGACTGACGGTCTGACTGAGAATGAATTCTTATATATGTGCCGTTCGTCACGGTGCACTGCGAGTTCCGGCTCCGGTGAGAGTCCTGGACAGTCAGAACCGATCGCATGTGCATGTATCATCCTATAGATCGGGTTCACATTATTATTAGTGTTAGATGCGTGAAACGAATCTTCATTTGGATTAGACGTTGTAGTTATGCAATAGAGCAGATATTCACTAGTGCGAATTTGATTTGAGGTGTATGGTAGCGATTTAGGTTTAAAGGCACAAGAGTATATTTAACTATGTAGCTTATTAAAATATACCCTACGTGTACACTAGTCGTATAATACACTTGTTGTCTTGATTCGTGATTACGAATAGATGGGCGCAAAGAAGGATCGACTTAGCTGCTACTCCTCGTGTCACTCGATAAAAAAGAATGCCTCGCTACCCCGCTCGCTATATTCATATGCGTTGGAGTTGACAAAAGGCGTTGGGATTTGAATTTTGAAGGTGTTCTCGAAAATTCGCAACTGACGCTGAACTCTCGACCTTGTTTACAAATGTTGAATTTTCGAGTAGTTGACTCGAGGGCATATGATCACGACAAAATCTACGGATTTTGATTAACCTTCGGTAACCGCCTAAGGTTGTCGGATCTATAATAAACTCATCTTTCAGTAAACACGATTTTTTGTGTAGCGGGTTCACTAGACCGAAACCGTTATGAATTTTACCTACGAGTGCCGCTACAGTACCCGCTTGCCAGTGTTAACGTTACTTCTTTTTATGTTTGTTTATGTATGTTAGCGCGGTGCCCATGCTAACCGCTTAATTCAAACCCGTTTGAGGAGGAGAACGAACTCTCCTGCCCGAACGCGTGGTATAATTGGTTCTTGCGTCTCCGTCGCTTTGTTGCGCTTGCTCGCTGCTTTGCGGTCGGAAGATTTTCCCAGGTAAAATACGTCGTAGATTTCTGCGCTCCTTTCCAGATGCTCAATATCTTCCGACACGATGAAGGCGGGTTTTATACGATCTACGGAGACTTTCACGCTTTTGTCCTTCATCCGTATGGTAATGGTTTTCATCCACGCTGTGTAACCTGATAGGGGCCATCGTATGGTGGTTGCAGTGGACCTCCGATTGCATCGTGGCGTACGAAAACGCACGGCGACGTTTCTAAATTGCGGAACATGAACGTTTTCTTTTCGCCGTGTCGTGAAGTCGGCAGAGGTCTAATATCGCTCATTCGCTCTCGCAGACAGTTTGCGAATTCCGCGTTGGCCGGTTGTTTTGCTGGTACAAAGAATTCTGCTGGCAATCGTATGTCCGTACCATAAATCATTTCGGCTGCCGTTGCGCTCAGGTCCTCCTTGATAGCGGTTCTAATGCCTAAAAGAACTATGGGAAGGCTTTCAACCCAGTTGCTCGAATTGTGGCATTTGATTGCGGCCTTAAGCTGCCTGTGAAAGCGCTCTACCATCCCGTTGGACCCGAGGTGGTAGGCTGTGGTACGCAAATGCTTAATGCCGAGCATCCGGCATAGTTCGTTGAAAAGACTGGATTCGATTTGGCGTCCTTGATCTGTTGTTATTTTTGCTGGGACGCCAAAACGCGCTATCCATGTGGAAAGAAGAGCCGAGGCAACGGTCGTCGCTTCCATATCTGGTATTGGAATCGCTTCGGGCCAACGTGAAAAACGGTCGATACATGTTAGACAATATCGGTAGCCTTGTGAATATTGCATGACGATGATGTCTAAATGTATATGATCGAATCGTCCTGCGAGCTCTCCGAATGTTCCGGTCGGCGTTGATACGTGTCTCGCTATTCTATATTGTTGACACGGGATGCATTGCCGTGTCCATGTTTGGCTTTTATTTAATTTTTGTTTACCGCCGGCCAAACTATACGCGATTTTACGAATTTTTGGGTCGCGCGTATCCCTAGATGGGAAAGTCCGTGGAGCGAATTGAATACGTCGAGCCGCAAGGGTTTCGGTACGTACGGTCGTACGATCTCGCCTGATACGTCGCAGTATATTTCCGCGTCGTAATCCGGAAAACGAATTTTCTTAACCTGCAACGCGGATATATCGGAGTTGATGATGTCGCGGAGCTCCTTGTCGTTTTCTTGCGCGGCGGCGAGAATTGTGTGATCCACGGATTTTCCTATGGCTTCGATGCGAGATAGGGCGTCGGCTGCATTGTTATTCAGCCTTTTTATATGCCTTATATCGGTCGTGAACTGCCCGATATAATCTAGTTGACGGAATTGTCACGGCGATCACTTGTCGGGATTTTGACTGAACGCATAGGTGTGGGGTTTGTGATCTATGAAAATAATGAAATTCCTCCCATCTACGGCGTGTCTAAATCGCTTGACCGCAGTATACATAGCGAGTAATTCGCGATCGTACGCGCTATATTTTCGCTGCGCGAAATTTGAGGCTTTAGTTAAGAAACCCAATGGTTGCCGAGTGTCATTCGCGCGTTACTGCAACACCGCCCCTATTGCAATGTCGGACGCGTCTACTGCGAGGCTGATGGGCGCGCCAGGTATACGATGCGCTAACATCGTAGCGTTAGCTAGGGCGCGTTTTGACTCGCTAAAGCTCGTTTTGGCTTCCTCCGACTAAATAATGGGCATGTTGCCCTTTTTCGCCCCTTGCAACAAATCGTTGAGGGGTTGCACAATTTTAGCTGCCCCCGGTATGAAACGTCGGTAAACGTTAATCATACCGAGGTATCCGCGTAGTGCCTTGATGTTCGCGGGGAGCGGTGCTTCGTTTATGGCTGTAACGCGATCGGCGAGCGGTTTTATTCCGTGCGCGTTTACCGTATGGCCTAGGAAGGCTATTTCATTAATTCCCTACTCGCACTTTGCGAGGTTGATTACTACGCCGTACTGGTTTAGACGTTCGGACAAGATCCGCAAGTGCCAGCGGTGCTGCTCCTCGGTTTCCGAAGCTACCAAGAAGTCATCTATGTATGCGTAAACGAAATCTAAGCCTCGCGTCGACAAATCTTTGACACGTTTGCGCGGCGTTTCGAAGCCCAAACATCATGTTGTTTGCCTCGAAAAGGCCGAATGGTGTCGAAATCGCGGTTTTTGTAACGTCCTCAGGCGCGATTGACATTTGATGGTAGGCTCGCACTAAACCAATTTTTGAGAATATTCGCCGACCGTGTAAATGCTGCGCGAAGTCTTGTATGTGCGGTGGAGAGCACCTGTCGGGTACAGTTCGGGCGTTTAGCGCCCTGTAGTCACCGCAATGTCGCAGACTTCCATCCTTCTTTGGGACGACGTGTAGTCGAGATGCCCGGGAACTCTTCGATGGGCGCATGACTCCTTTCTCGATAAGTGTTGCAAATTCCGCCTTGATTGGCTTGAGACGGTCCGGTGCGAGAGGGCGGGGTTTGCAATATACGGGCGGGCGGGGTGTGGTTTCGATGTGGTGCTCCACACTGTGCCGTATTTTCTCTCACCCAAAGGCCGGTGGGCGCGTTAGATCTGCACATTTCTCCAACAATTGGTGGTAGACCAAATCCCCGTTTACGGTCTTAATCATAAGCTGTTCGCAGTTGACGGCGTATCCCCTGGTCGATAGCTGGTTTGTTGTGTCGAGAAGTCGTCTTTTTCTTGGATCCACAAGCAACCCGTAATGACTTAGGAAATCTAGGTCGATGATGGGGGTTTGCACATCGGCGACAGTGAAGTGCCATTTGAAGGCACGTCTAAGGGACAGGTTCAGCTCAATCGCTATAGTGCCGTACGTTGCGATGCGCGTCCCACTGGCAGCGAATAGTTCATACGTTGTTTTCTTTACGTCCCTAGATAGCCTGCTTCGGGGATGAACGCTGATATCAGCACCGGTGTCAACTAAGAACGAAGTCTTCGTTCTCTGGTCCAAAATAAAGATGCGGCGAGATCCCAAGCCGTCGCCGTCCTCCGCTTTTACGGACGGCTGGGGTCGTTTCCCGACTTCCACTTACAATCGTGGCGCGATCGCCGATCCTCGCATGATAGAAGCAAATTCCGTCCTGGCGCGGATAGTCTCGGGAACGCGAACGGCGGCGGGGTCGAGTGAGAGAATTCGAACGTCTTCGTAGTCGATGATACCCGCTGATTCCCATAGCCTTAATCTGTTCTCGCTGTCTACTGACCTCGGCGGCCAGTGCGTCGTTTTTGCCTTCGTGTGATGCCGGTGGCTCGATAGTGACTACCTTAGCGCGCTGCCCGTTACGATTATACGCCTCATCGAGTTTATCCGCTCTCCTGGTCAGTTTCTCGATACTCGTATCGTCCACTGCAGCCAGGACTTCCCTGATGCGATTCCTCCACAAGCTGTGGATGAATTCATCGGAAGCGAGGGGGCTGGCTAATTTTTTAAGTCATTATAAAACTGTGAGGGATTTCTGTCGCCCATCTCTTCACGTTCGACTAACCTTTCGAACTTGGCGCTGTCCGATTCGGTCAGGGCGCGGATCCGCTCGCTCTTCAATTTATCGTACTGGCCTGTGGCGAGGAGGTTGGTCACTGTATCCTCAATCTTCGCGAGGTAATGTGGGTCGAGGAATCCCATGAGGGCTAAGGATTTTTCATCGTCGTGGAAGATGCTGGCTACCCCGAAATATTTCTCTAAAATGGAAAACCAAATCCTCGTCATCGTGGGCATAAAGGGCGGCACGCGGAACGATGAGCCGGCTGGAGTTCGTTTGCTCTCCTTTTCCATTGTGTGAGTTGCGGACTATGATATTCAAACTGCGACTAGCCTATGGCTGTCACCTCTTACACAAAAATCACGTCGGTGTCACCAGTTTGAGATGTATGGTAGCGATTCAGCTTAAAAACACAAGAGTATATTTAACTGTGTAGTTTATTAAAATATACCCTACGTGTACACTAGACGTATAATACACTTGTTATCTTGATTCGTGATTACGAATAGATCGGCGCAAAGAAGTATCGACTTAACTGCTACTGCTCGTGTCATTCGATAACAAAGAATGCCTCGCTACCCTGTTCGCTATATTTATATGCGTCGGAGTTGACAAAAGACATTGGGATTTAAATTTCCAAGATGTTCTCGAAAAATCACAACGGACGCTGAACTCTCGACCTTGTTTACAAATGTTGACAATTCGGGTAGTTGACTCGAGGGCATGTGATCACGACAAAAACGACGGAATTTGATTAGCCTTCGGTAACCGCCTGAGGTTGTCGAATCTATAATAAAATCATCTTTCAGTAAACACGATTTCTTGTGTAGCGGGTTCACTGGACCGAAACCGATATGAATTTTACCGACGAGTGCCGCTATAGGTGTATAATGAATCCTCAGGCTAGCTAAACATATACTGTTGAGATGCGTTGACATCTGGCAATCATCTTATCCGACGGATAGAGTCTGCGAGTGGCGAGACACGGGACAGAAACCGTTGGAATGTTTACTGTCAGGTGCCGCTACGATTATTTCATTTAATGACAGATATAGAATTACTCCATGCCTTTATTAGACAAAACGTCGGAATGGATGGCTACAATTGTTGAATTACAGCTATGGTAGAATCTAGATTACAATGTTACGGGATTTTCCCAAAATTCCAAACGGAAGGTTCCCGTGTTCTTTCATCTCCGATTTATATTTATGCCTGATCTGTCTGGGACCAGTCTGGATATAGCGCAAACTGGCTGGCATACGATGTATTTGGCAAGAAATGTGCTGTACCAGGCACATCGAATTGTCGACATATCAGCAACAGCAACGGAGATACGTGGAGTTGAATATTTGAGTATGAATCTGCAAAACAACAATTACACTGCATATAACAGAGACCAGAGTCGATGTTCTGGCGCGCAACACATTTGCACTCCATCCCGCGCGGCTTCACAGCCAACGGTCCACGTGCCATCCTTCGAATCTTCCATAGGCCCAAGGACCCATCATAAAGCCGAAATCCGAACTGCATTGTTCGCACATATGGTCTAAGTCAATCTGTTTGTCCGAAAAGACTTTCTTATTCTAGAAGTGTTTTCGGTCGGTTTTTAGAAAGGTCCTTGGGTTTATTACGCCCTCTTAAGAATTACGGAGAAGGCGGGTATTGGCCTAACGAAAAAAGCGGACATCTACCTAACGGAAAATCTGAGATTTCCCATAAACAATGTCGCCTAGGACCCACGTTGGTAGGAGGCTTCTTCCTCCTCTCTTCCTTTCTAACATTAGTCATAACCAATCGGCATCGCGGATCATTGCCCTCACTTTCCTAACTAACAATGTAATCAACGAATCCGCGTTCTTCGCTCAAAGGGCACACCAATACCGAGCTTCGTACTCACATCAGAATAAACTTTAGAGTTACATCATCTCTCACGGTGACTAGAGTTCCTGCAATCCCTATAACTCTTACCGTTCCTATATCTCTCAGAGTTCCATCGCCTCTCGCGGTGACTAAAGTTCCTGCAATCCCTATAACTCTCACCGTTCCTATATCTCTAAGAGCCTCCTATTTCTCTCACAGTATCCAGAAGTCCGACAGCTCCTACAGCTCTCACGGACCTAGAGCTCCTATAGCTCACACTCTCATCTAAGAATAATCCATTTCTTCGTTATCTGTATCTTAAGCAACGGCGTTCTTACTCAGTGTGATTGTATAAATCGTTGGAAATACATATATTTTTTATAACTTTGTGACCCCCAGTGTTATACCACAACGACTACACCTATTATCCTAAGCGAAATACGGGGATCGAACTATCCGTGGAGTCGATTATTCCAATCGTAACGGGAATTTACGACTCCCATTGACGCGTATTCAAACGAACGCGTCTCCCCGCGATAGCTCGAAAATACAGTCGACATAGCGCAAACCGAATAAGTACTGTATTTGGCTGTAATTGTGGAGTATAGCGCGCATCGCATTTGCGATATGTATCCGATAGCAGCGCTGATACGTTGGTTTGAACATTTAGGCATGAATATGCAAAACAGCAATTACGCTGAATCTGTCAGTGACCAGAGAAGACGTAAGACAGAAGAGATGATAGAATCGGAAGATGTGCTCTGTGCTCACCAGCAAATCAGGAGCATAACGCTCACCGAATTGTCGTCATATCTGCCATAGAAACGAAGATACGTTGCTTTCGATATTCAAGCATGAAAATGCTAAACTGCTATTATGGTGTATTTGACAGGGACAAGATTGAACAAAACGCTAACCTACTGATGTGCGCTGTATATGACATCAGTTGTCAAATAAAACGCGCACCGAATTGTCTGTAAGTGTGACATAGAAACGGAGATTCGTTGGTTCGAATATTTAATACTGAATATGTAAAGCTGCAAATACGCAGGGTTCGGCTGGGTCCCGATTTTACATGCATCAAACGGAATAACGTGCACTGTGTTTGCCAGCAAATTTGGAGTTTAACGAGCCTCTAATTGTAGCCATGTATGCCATAGAATCGGAGATACGTCGGTTTGAATACTTAATCCTGAATATACGAAACTGCAACTACGCTGGATCTGGCTGGGTCCAGATTTTACATAGCGTAAACCGGATGATGTGCACTGTACTTGGCATCAGATGTAGAATATAACGCGCATCGCATGGCTAATGTTTCCGGAAAACAAGCGGAGATACCTTGATTCGAATATGTAAGAATTAATATCCAAAACTGCAATTTCGATGGATTTCTCCGAGTCCAGTCTTGACAGTGCGCAAACGGGCTGATGTGTGCTGTATTTGGCAGCAAATGTGCAGTATTACGTACATCCTGTTGTCGATGTACCTACAATGGATACGGAGATATTTTCACTTGAATAACAAGGATTGAATATGCAAAACTACAAATACGCTGGATTGGACTCGGTCCGGATTTAACACGGCGTAAACCAGATGAAGCGCTCTGCGTATGGCAGTCAATGTGGAATATAAAGCGCATCGTATTGTCGACATATGTGCTATTGAATCGGAGTAACGTTGATTTGAATATTTAAGCCCGAACATACAAAATTGCATTTGGGCTGGATTTTGCAGGGACCAGAGTTGACACAGCGCAAACGAGCTGATGGGCAATGTAACTGCAGCAAATGCGGAGTACAAGGCGTATGGAATTGTCGACATATGTGCAAAAGAAGCGGCGAATCTTTGAATGCAATATTTATGCATTAACAACAAAAACTACAATTACGCTGGATTTTACAGGGTCCAGAGTTGACATAGCACAGACCGGCTGATTTGGCATCATATGTGGAGTATTCTGCGCATCGAATAGGCGACATAGAAACCAAGATACGTTCATTTGAATATGTAATATTTGAATATTTCGCCTGAAAATGCATAATTGCATATACGCTGAGTTTGGCTGCGCCCACACGTTACATAACTCAAACCAGATAATATACATTGTGTTTGGCAGCAAAAGTGGCGTATATCGCGCATCGAATTGTCGGCATATCTGCAATTCAAACGGCGATACGGTGATTTGAATAATTAATCATGAATATGCAAAGCACCAATTTCGCTAGGTTTGACAGAGACCGGAGTTGACATGGTACAAACCAGCAGATGTGCGGTGCACATGACATCGGATGTGAAATGTAACGAGCATCGATTTGTCGCCATATGTGCAATAGAAACGGAGATACATTCATTTGAATATGTTAACCTTAATTTGTAAAACTGCAATTACGCTTGATATGTCAAGGACCAGAGATGATGTAGTAGCTCGAGCCAGCTGAAGTGCGCTGTATTTGGCAGGCAATGAGGAGTATATCTCGCATCTAATTGACGACAAATCTGCAATTGCAGCGATGATACATTGTAGTTAATATTCAATAATGGGCCTATTACGATACAGATAGTATTATCGTGACTGAAACACATTGCCGTCTCAGTAAAACCATTTTATTTCAAGCTTCGCGCTACAGTTCTGAATCCGGACAAGACCGTTTCAAGTTCTCGCAAGAGCAAGCAGTCAAATTAAGGTACTTACACGAGTTAGAGTCTAATACATTTTATTGGTCCAACATCGATGGGGCGATCTCGCATCGAAATTTTCAGAGGACCGCGTAACCTTCCAACGACGACCGCCGTACGAGCAGCGGATAAACTTATTTCGTGCCTTAGGTTGCCCTCACCACGTCCTCTACTTCTTGATTCTTGGTTGGTAGCTTTAGCGGCTGCAGATACGAGAAATTGCATCTTGACCCGCTTTCTCGTATGTCGCATGTGACGTCTCACTTTCCGCCGTAGACACTTGTCGGATCTACAAACGTTGAACCATTTGCGCGAGACAAGCGCGGCGCTCTGCAGGGACGAGGGATCGAATTTTCGAAGTATCAAGTGCGATACCTCCAGTGGTAGTTCGGAAATGATATCTACTTTACTTGGCACGAACAAACCAACGACGCGTAGTAGAGATCTAAAAAATTCCATGTTGCTTCTACCGTTGCGCGAGCACGACTGACGGTCTGGCTAAGAGTGGAGGCTTATATATGTGCTGTTCGTCACGGTGCACTGCGAGTTCCGGTTCCGGGTGAGAGTGCTGGTCAGCCAGAATCGATGGTATGTGCATGTACTTTCACTTACATCGGGTTCACATTGTGATTAGAGTTAGAGGCGCCAAACGGATCTGCATTTGGTTTAGACGTTGTAGTTATGCAATGGAGCAGGTATTTACTAGTGTAAATTTGATTGTTATATAATTTGACAAGTAGTCGTGGTAATTAGGTGCTCGAGAAGCTAATGACAATGATCCTGGGTTCAATAACAAAGCCGCGGTCAACGGGATAACAGAATTCGTTTTCATCCTGATTCCAAGTTGTACCATACTTCCTTATCTACGGTATAGGTAGGACTGAACAAACTCTTTGTCAAAACATAGAATATCCACCGAGTGTTAAGGCTCTTTGTAACTGGCTAACATGACCTCACGAGAGAATGATTTTCCGGCACGATGATGCTGCAGAGGAAAACTATGATGGGTGTGTCTAAGGGCACCAGAACATCGGATATGTGGAGAAATGACTTCGCTCGGAAAGAGATTGAAAGTGACGTTACTGTTAATTGGACAATTTCCATGTTGATGGTTAGAGAAGAATGCTAGTAGCCCTTGAGGGAACGTTGCTAGCGGGAAGCGTCGTCCGTGGAAAAATAGATTTCACCTATCATCCCGTAGTTGAAACAAAGACTGTTTGCCTGTTTAGGACTGTTAAGGACTTTAATTAACTAAATCTTAAGGTTTATAATGGGTCCTCAGGCTAGCTAAACATATACTGTTGAGATGCGTTGACATCTGGCAATCATCTTATCCGACGGATAGAGTCTGCGTGTGGCGAGTCACGGGACAGAAACCGTTGGAATGTTTACTGTCACGTGCCGCTACGATTATTTCATTTAAGGACAGCTATAGAATTACTCCATGCCCTTATTAGACAAAACGTTCATCCCTTGACCGCGGCTACGATCGGTGACTGGTTGTCGCCTCGAGGCCAAGTGCAGTATCACAAGTTTCGAACAATTACAATCGGACTAGATGACTACGATTGTTTAATTACAGCTATGGTAGAATCTAGATTACAATGTTACGGGATTTTCCCAAAATTCCAAACGGAAGGTTGCCGTGTTCATTCATCTGCGACTTATATTTATGTCGCTGGTAGTTCTTACGCATTAGCTTATCGACGGCCTGGCTGGGAACGATCAGGGAAGCGAACTTTTCTGCCCGCGCGCCTGGAGTGATGAATTCCTGAGTCCTCTTCGTTTTGATCGTTTCAAACATCAGGTGGTATTATTACTTCGCGATTTTCGCTGTAATGGTGTTCAATGTTACCGTGCAATAAAAATTCACGCATTTCGAACGGTCTAAGTGTACGATTACGTTCTTGTTGCTAACTTCAATCGCAATGGTCATTTTTTGCTCTCGATATAAATTGATGCGGTCCGCCGTAGGGTGGTTGTAAGGGGTTTCCGATGTAATCGTGACGTAGAAATACGTAAGACTTTAGACGGCTTCCGTATTTCGACTTGGCCTGTTGCTTCGTTGGTACACAGAATTCTGCCGGCAATCGTATGCCGGTGCCATAAACCATTTCGGCTGTCGTCGTTTTCACGTCCGTAATAACTGTTCGTATGCCTAATAAAACTATTGGCAAGATTTCTACACAGTTGCTCGTATCGTGGCATTTGATTGCTGCTTTTAGTTGTCGGGGCAGGCGATCTACCATCCCGTTGGTCACGGGGTGATAGGCTGTCGTTCGTAAATGCCTAATGCCGAGGAACAGGCATAATTCGTTAAATAAGTTTGACTCGAACTGGCGTCCTTGATCGGTCCTTATCCTTAAAGGTACGTCGAAACGGAATATCCACGTGGAAAGGATGGCTGAAACAACGGTTGCCGCCTCCATGTCGGCGATGGGAACGGCTTCGGTCTAACGCGAAAAACGATCGATTTCCGCCAGGCAATGTCGGTATCCTAGCGTCCCGTGTCTGGGGGGGTTTGTCATAAGGTCATCGACGTCATGTAGCTGTTGATCGCTGAGGCATGTGCCAGCGTCACGTTCCTAATTATGCTCTAGCAGTTTATATTTCTCTAGTCAAGTTGTTTGAATGAACTGTAATTTATACCTGTTAAATCAGTCTATACTTAATTGAACCACCCCGATTATCCTAACAGAAATAAGGTTATCGATCTGTTCGTGGCTGTTAGGAACATGATACATTTACACTGTACATGTGAATGTGCGTGTGAGCGTCAGAGGACGTCCAGGCCTTAGTTGGGACAAAAGACAAGAGTCAGTCGTTTCAAGTATCTGGAAGAGTCGGTTGGCAACAAGCGTGCGTGCGAGTAGGATTTCGAGGTCTTAAGAGTATAAGAGATATGTATAACTGTTGTGTGCTAAATAAAGGGAATTATTTGTATTTCCGAACCCCTTCTATGTCCTTACAGTGGCGTCGATTATCTGATGGTAACGGGAATTTACGACTCTCGTTGACGCGAAACATAGTTGATTTTGTTTAAATGCTAGTTATAGTTTCGCGTGAGTAGGGGCAGAAGGAAAGAAGGGTATACACGAATCATTTATAAACCACTTAAGAGGTATGGGCGAAAATGATTTGAAATAGTATTTCTTTACTCAGATTGCCTTATTTTCATATTGCTATTATAACATAAATGTCATAGTAGAAACCCGGATGATAAATAAATGGCTTATTTCGTTAAACAAATTATTGCCTTTCTGAATTAAATTAGAGACTTTCAATAATCCTCAACTACGAAATTTATGTTGATTCTTTTATAAATGGTGCATGCCTGTCAGTTAGATATTATAAGAACGAAGAGTTTACCATTAAAACTTTAAGATTTCGACAAAAGTTTTAAAGCGTAGGCGTCACTGTGTAGATACGTAGGTAGGTAAATTGAGGTCAACCGGATGTAGAGTTAGTGCCGCATTGACTACGCTGGTCTTTACCTTTCTCTCATTGCGTTCGTCAGATAATTAATATAATTTACATGTTATTATAAACTGTATTATAAATTATTATAAATTTTTGTACATAATATATATTGTTGAGGTAAATAAATTCAAAATTTAGGGAACAACGAATTCAAGTATTATCCTGTGCTGTCGGGTTACTATTGGTGGCGGGGCAGTAGCCGCTTGGGGTACGTGGGCGTTGCCTCTGGGCCGCTTCGGTCAATCTCACTCCGCGAGTAGTTGGGAACGGCTATGTCGAAGTCAGTTATGAAAGTGCGCAGTGGTTTCTCAGTCTGATTCGTGTATTTTCCATGTATGTTATATCAGATTTCTTGGATATTATTTCGTCACAGTGTAAAATGTGTCTTTTTTATACTTGCGAACTGGTTAATTCTATCGTTGTTACTGAATATTATAATATTCTTGTACGTTAGTGTATTTGTATTGGTATAGAATGGATTCGGAAATACAAATAATTCCCTTTATTTAGCGCACAACATCTATACATATATCTTATACTCTAAAGACCTCGAAATGCTACTAGCACGCACGCTTGTTGTCAACCGGCTACTCCAGATACTTCTAACGCCTGACTCTTCTCTTTTGTCCCAACTAAGGCCTGGACGTCCTCTGACGCTTACACGCACATTTACATGTACAGTTTAAATGTATCATGTTCCTAACACGCCTCCTTACATTTATACTGTACACTTAATCGTAGTTACATGCTTTGACGAATTGCGTAACAGAAACTTTAACACTTATTGCCTTATCTACATTTCTCTTAGTATACATTCATCCATGACCTAAACCTATCGAATGTCTCTCTACGCTGTGCCTTCGAAAAAATATCCGCAGTATTTTCGCCTGTACTTACTTTAAGTATGTTTATCTTGTTCTCCTTTAAGCACTCGTGAACGTGGTGCTAATGAACTTCAATGTGTTTAGAATTATTCCAAAAATTTCCGTGCTTTGCTATACTTATCACTCCAGAGTTATCCTCATAAATTTTTACAGGGTTATCGTCTAGATTTACATTGAAGATTTTCATAATTTCCCTAATGGACATTAATTCACTCACCGCTTCCGATAGAGCTACATACTCTGCATACGTCGAGGCTTTTGTCACACACCTTTGTTTTTTAAACTTCCAACCAATTACATTTCCATACAATCTAATTACATATTCAGAAGTCGATTTCCTTTCTAATTGATCTCCTGCCTAATCAGCGTCCACATATCAATCTATCGTTTCACATTTTTCATTCCTTTTATAATCTAATCTTAAATCTCTAGTCCGGTACAAATATTTCAATATTCACATTACAACAATCTTGAAATCTACTCAAATAATTCACACTATAACTTATATCGGGTCTGGTATTTTCACTAATATACAACAATGCTCCAATTAAATTTTTGTATCCAATATCCTTTCTATTTATCTCAGCTTTTTCAATTTTTAAGTTGGTCTCCATAGGTGTACAGTACAATTTGCTATTTTGTAACTTACATTTGTTTGCCAATGATTCAATGTATTTCTTTTGGCTTAATCTTATTTCATTTTTGAAATAATCGTAGTCTATATTTATTCCAAGATATTCTTTGACTTCATCTAAATCTTTCATTTCAAATCTATTAGTTAATAAGTTCTTTACCCTTTGTATCTTCCTTTTATTTTTACTACAAATTAGCAAATCGTCTACATACATTAGCAAATAAACAACATTTTCTCCCTCTCCATGTGTATATAGGCACAACTCTATGTTATTCTTCTTAAAACCTAATCTCGTCACATACTTATCAAGACATTCATACCACTCCCTTCGACTTTCTTTTAACCCATAAAGCGCTTTCGATAGTTTACAAACTCTATTCGTTCCGTCCGCATATCCCTTTGGTTGATTTACATATACCTCCGAGGTTACTTCACCATTTAAAAAAGCAGTTTCTACATTCATTTGCTCAATAATTAATCCATTTTGACAACAATATGATAGCAATATCTTAAAGGTCTAATTATTCGCTACTGGGGAGTATATGTCATCGGCTACGTTTCTTTGTTGGAATCCTCTTACCATTAATCTAGCCTTATACCTGTCATCTGATTTTCTCGTGTAAACCCATTTTACATCTAATACATCTTTGCCTTTTACCCTTTCTACCAATTTCCAAGTTTTATTCTTATAAAGACATTCTGTTTCCTTATCCATAGCTTGTTTCCAATCTTCACTATCTTCACAACAAATCGCCTCCTCAAATGTACAAGGGATATCTACACTACAATAATTTGCATGGATTTCACTAATGTTTTCTTTTTCTGGATATCTTACTGGAGTTCTCTTATTACGTGTAGATCTTCTAGGGATGTTTATGCTTTCAAGACTGTTATCATTTTCATCTTCCCTACTTTCTAACTCTTCCTTATTCATGTTTACCAATGAATCATTAT
The DNA here is from genome assembly GCF_024516045.1 of Bombus affinis. NCBI lineage: Eukaryota > Metazoa > Arthropoda > Insecta > Hymenoptera > Apidae > Bombus > Bombus affinis. The sequence continues at coordinate 1,845,522 of NW_026108821.1, forward strand.
CCACAATGTCATCGTTATCTTTATCGAATGAATTTTCCACAAAGCCGATACATTTTGTGTCTGTTCCTATGACCTCTACATGTCTCGCTATTGTTATTTTCCCACCTAATAAGACTCTGTAACCTACTTCACTATATCGTAACAAAATTCCCATATCTGCCTTCTTATCCCATTTAGAAACTCTTTTTCGTTCTGGTCTTCTTACAAAAACTTTACTTCCATATAGATGTAGATTTTCAACACTTGGTTTTCTCCCGAAGAATATTTCAAAAGGTGTCTCTCTCTCTATAGTATTTGCCAGTATTCGATTTTTCAAGTATACCGCTGTACAAACTATTTCCGGTCAGTACCTTTTATGTACTTTCGCTTCCGCTAACAAGCAACGCGCCATGTCCATAACTGTTCTATTATACCTTTCCGCTGTCCCGTTTAACTCATGTACGTAGGTTGGGCAATTATTAATTCTGATACCTTTATCCCTAGCAGATTTATAAATTCGATTATTCAAATACTCTTTTCCATTATCACATCTCAATATTTTTAACTTCTTGCCCGTCAAATACTCGGCTTCATTTACAAACTGTACGAAACAATCAAAGACCTCACCCTTTGATTTTATACAATAAACTCTAGCTATTTTGCTATAATCATCGATGCTCCTTCCCTTTCAATATACTTTTCATTCTATATGTTCCCTTTTCTTTAACCGCTACCGCTGTAAGCTTATTCTCCTCATCTATTACTTTTGCAATATTTCCTATTGAAATAACCGTGTTCCTATTATCTGTTAACTTGCCTAAACTAATCAAGTTTGCGGACATTTCTTTCGCGTAAAATACATTATTCATATTTATTTCATTTTGCTTTCCAATTGCTTCAAAATATCTTATAACATTCCCCAATTTTGTTGCCTTTATCGATCAATTATCGCCTAAATATATATTTACCGGTTCTTTAAGGTTAATAGATTTATCGAAATAATTTACGTTGTTAATTTTGTGATCTGTGCAACCGCTATCTAATGGCCACATTACTTCATAATTACTTATCTCGTTCGCCTCGCCGCTGTGTGCTGCGTGCGCCGTTGCTATCCATGTGCTTGATCTTGAGTTACCATGCTCGCTCGTGCCGGTTGTTGACTGACGATGGAAATTTCCATGTCCCCTGCTCGTATTTCCTTTGTTTCCTCCTCCTCTGCTGCGACCAAGTGTTGACCGATGGCAAAAACTGATACTGTTTCCCGCTTCGTCGCCATTTTGACACTCTCTCGCAAAATGTCCTACTCTTCCACATCTGAAGCATCCTTCCTTTTTTGCAGAAAAGGCGTTGGTTTGCATTTCTCCTCGATTGGACTTATTTTTCTTCTCCGCTATTTCAATTTTATTTTTTACATACGCTACCGTTTCATTTTCGGCTTTCAGTGCATCTACTATTTCCTCTATGTAGCTGTATTCTTCGGGTAACGTATTCAGCATGTAAGTTAGTTTTTCCCTGCCACTCACTTGTGCACCCGCACAGTTTAATTCGTTTATTAATTTTTCGAAATCGCTAAAGAACGATGCTGAATCACTGTAGTTCTCAAGTTTTATCTTTTCCAATCTCCTTCTGCATACGACCTGTAGTACCGTCGACTCCTTCAAGTACATTTCATCAAACTTTTTTACTATCTCATACGCCGTTTTTTCTTCTCTAATATATTCCAATTGTCTGTTTGTGATGGCACTATAAATTATATTTATTGCCATCGGATCATTTTTGTCCCAGTCTTCACTGTCTGTTTCTGTCTTCACCTTAGTTGTGACAATCTCGCATTCTCTATACTTGAAAAACGTCGTTATTCTTTGCTTCCACATACCGTAAATATCCATCGAAAATTGGTATCACGATTTCCAATCACTCCATTTTAAATGATTCCTTATCTCTTACTCAGTCGTTCCTACGTGCTCGAAGTGTATTTTTCCTCTTTGTAACCTTTGAACGTTTCTTTCTTTACTGAAGACTCACTCGATCTAACTCGCAATATTGAAAACCATGCACTAAAATAACTGGCAAAACTATGAACCACGCTCTGCTACCATGTAAAGATATAGAATGGATTCGGAAATACAAATAATTCCCTTTATTTAGCACACAACAGTTATACATATATCTTATACTCTAAAGACCTCGAAACCCTACCCGCACGCACGCTTGTTGTCAACAGACTCTTCCAGATACTTCTAACCACTGACTCTTGTCTTTTGTCCCAACTAAGGCCTGGACGTCCTCTGACGCTTATACACACATTCACATGTACAGTGTAAATGTGTCATGTTCCTAGCAGAATTGTTATGCGACAGATGCATCAACATACCATACAAGAAGAATTGGAAACTAGGACAAAAAGGAAGAACTTTGAAAGAGATATTTATAATCATGGTAAACGACAAAAAATTCGTAGATGTTCAAGTGAATCTGACGAGGAGGATATTGATGAAAAGGTAGTTGACAATGGATGAATACAAGTAATAACATAAGAGTTAAACAAGAGCCCGCAGGGAGGGCTCGCTTATGTGAGCATATGAGGTCTGGCAAACCCACTTTCCCGAAGCCAGAGGGACCGTCGGGACAAGCGTCCCGCTTACGTGAGTCCCTATGTACTCCGCAGGGAAGGTCGTCGGGGGTGTAAGCCGTTTAATTAATATTACATCCTCTCTACGGGGCCTTGAGCAGTAGCGCACCCACGATCCTGATGCCAAGGATGGGACCGCCGAGATAAGTTCTCGGGTACAAAAGTACCTTGAGGCCCCCGCTTACGTGAGTCCCATCTGGAACGCCGAGCTCGGTTAGCAGGTCGCTGGCCGGCAGTCACATGGCCGTACATCCATACGATATTCCCACCAACGACTAAGGTTGGTACCACGGGCGATCGAGTTACAGCCCGGAGGGAGTAGCGACCCCTCTGATCGGCCAATTAATGGGTATGGACTCGTGGTGGCAGTGGTTGATGGACAAGATGCTGGCAAGAGGGCCGATTTAAGGTGGAGACTCCACCGAATGGACTTCGGCGGATGAGCAGCGTCCCACCTGCTCCGAAACCGTACTGGTGAGACGGGATGGCTTAGAATGTGCCCCGTTCGACCTGATACGAGCGACAGCTCCTGCAGGCTAAGCTGATCCAGGGAGCAAGGTATTGGGTGCCTTGTGCGATGGTTGGGCGTAATCTCAACTCCTATGGTCCTAGGAGGCCCGGCTACTGTGTGGAATTATAATCGAGGAAAGCACCCGTTACCAAAAGACAATGCTATTTGTATAACAAATATTTAGTCGACACAATTTGTCTTTATTTGGAATGATTAGATACCTGCTTGTGGCAGCTGCTCCCATAATAGAATAAGTTGCAGTACCTTAGTCTACAATCCATTACTTCCCAACATCAACATTTGACTCAGGTCTTTTATAATGAAATATGTAGAGGACAGGGTATATGGGACTTTTGACCGTCAGACTTATTTGAGGTTATCGATTGTCGTCGTAATCGCCGAATTTACTTAAAATAATAAGGTAAGGTACAGCCTATGGGCCCTGAGTCGTAGATACATTGTGTAAAAATATTCCATAAATGTTCGTCACGAAATTCAGCAGATCGCTCGCTGATACTCGTAGGTATTCGAAGATACTTTACTCTTTAGGTTGCCTCGGTTTACTTATACTGGTCGGGGCGGAAGTCGGAAGATTCAAAATCGACTTTGTTCGAAGTAGCGGCAACATTTTTATGCTCCGAGTGTATTTACTTGTATCCTTACGATCCTGATACTCCGAGGCAAAATACCAATAGGATTTGAATTTCCCTCTGGCTCATATGCCGCAACAAATTTTTATAGTTTGTGCTCATGTATAGGTACTTATGAACTATCTAAAATATATAATAAGCTGAAGTACTGTAGGGAAGTAATTTACAGTGTTACTAGGTTTGGTTACATATTTCAATATCGTTCACGCCATCGCAAAAGCTAGTATGATGCTGCGTCGGCGTATATGCACACGGGGAGGTGATGGACGAGGCGAGGATGATAGCCTCCCGCGAAGTAGCGCCTGGCCCTGACGGAGTCCCGTGACGGGTATGATGGGAGATGATGCGGGTCATGGCACCTAGACTGCGACTTCTATTTACATCGTGATCGAAGGAGGGTGCCAACCCTCGGATATGGCGCACGGCGAGGCTGGTATTGCTTTGGAAGGAGGGACGACCAGCCCTTGTATCGTCCGGTATGCCTATAGGATGAAGTGTGCAATTTCTTCCAAAGAATCATTGCCAGAATCATTGTACTGTTCTCAGTCGAAAATGTTCGTGAGATGTCAACAACGACTTTTGGCATCAATGACGTAGTTTAGTGATAACTACACTATCAGCTAGGGCCATCTATAGGCAAATTCCGGTTTCATATTTACAAACCTGATACGCTCGATTTGACAGGGATCAGTGCGGACATAGCGCTAATTGTCTAGTGTGCGCTGAATTGGGCAAGAAATCTGGAGTACCGGGCACATCGAATACTCGGCATGTTTGCAACAGCAACGGAAATACGGGGATTTGACTATTTGAGTCTGAATATGCAAACCTGCAATGACGCCGTATTTGACACGGCCCAGAGTTGACATAGAGCAAACCGGCTGGAGTATGCTGTATTTCACAGCAAATGTGCAGTATTACGTGCATCCTATTGTGAACATACTTACTATGAAAACGGAGATACATTCAGTTGAATATTTAGGCTTGAATGAGCAAAACTACAAATACGCTGGATTTGACTCGTTCCATATTTAACATGGCTTAAACCAGATAAAGCGCCTAGTGTATGGCAGTCGATGTGGAATATAACGCGCACCGATTTGTCGACATATCTGCAACAGAAGCTGAGTCACGTCGATCGGAATATTGAACCCTGATCATGCATTACTGCATTTACGCTTGATTTCACGGGGTCCGGATTTGACATAGCGCAAACCAGATGTTGTGAGCTGTATTTAATAGCAACTACGGAGTATAAAGCGCATCGAATTTTCCACATATCTGCAATCGAAACGGAGATTCGTTGATTTGATTATTTAGGTGTGATAATGCAAAACTGCAGTTGCGCTGTGTTTGACCGGACCAGAGTGGACATAGCGCTGATTGGATGATATTGGTTTAATTTGCAACAAATGTGGAATGCAAGTATTGGCGACACATTTCCAACAGTAGCGGAGATGCGTGGATTTGAATATATAATAATGTATATGAAAAACTGCAATTACGCTGGATTTGTCGGTGATCGAAGATGGCATTTGTCGGCATATCTGTAGCAGTAACGGAGAACACGTACATTTGAATATTTTACCTGTATATGCAAAGCTGCAATCACGCTGGATTTGACTCGACGCGGATTTGATATAGCTCAATTCGTATGATCTGCACTGTATTTATCAACAAATGCGGAGTATATCGCGCATTAAGAATTCGACATATCTGCAAGAGAAACAGCGATACGTAGACCTGAATGTTCAAGCATGAATATGCAAAACTACAATTACACTGGATTTGGCAGGGTTTAGACTTGACATAGCTCTAACTAGCAGATGTGAACTGTATTTGGCAGGAAATGTGGAGAACAAGGCACATCGTATTGTCTGCATATCTGCATTAGAAACGGAGATAGGTTGGTTTGAATATTTAAGTCTGAAAATGTAAAAATGGAGGGTTTACGTCTGGATTTTACATCGGCCAGAGTTGATGTCAATTTGTCCAACCGTGGGGAGATTTGATCGCGTCGAAGCGCGTCAACGGGAGTCGCAAATTCCCGTTACGATTCTAAGAAACGACACCGCATATTGATCGATCCCCTGATTTCCGTTAAGATAATAGGGTGGTTGCGATGGTATAACTCTGCGACCAACGTTATTGATGAGAATTGTGGATCTTGATGTCCGAAATATTCTTATGGAAACATAAAATTTACACTGGCCTTTTCTAATAACGTAGACAAATTTTTATTTTATAAACGATGTTTAGAATATTTGTCGTTACACAGCTGCACGCGTCTCAGCACTTTCTTCCATACCCGACCTTATGCAAACTGTTAACCGACCGAATTGTTTACATTCGTCTGTTTTTCAGTCGCCGCGCACACACATATCTCCACACACTGATATCCACATACAAACATCTCCACTACGCACTCGACCTAGTCCAGCACAAAAATTTTACATATCTCAATACACCTCCTTAATTATTGTGCTGCATATTCATTTCCTTTTGTGAAAATTAAACCATTTTTAAAAGTAATCTAAAATTTTCAAAATTACTTCTCCCTAGAGCCTTCGTTACAATATCTGCTACATTGTTTTCTGAATTTACTTTTATAACGTCAATCTCTTTATTTTCCCAACTTTCATTTACAAAATGGAAATGTACTTCAATGTACTCATAATTTTTTGTCAAGTTTCCAAATTTTGATATCGCAATCGCTCCAGAATTATCTTCGTAAATTTTTATTGGTCTCTCGATCATTATTTTGAAATTTTTCAATAATTTCTTTACAAATTTTATTTCACTCACTGCTTCTGACAAAGCTACATACTCGGCGGCTGTTGATGATTTTGTCACGCTGTTTCGCTTTCTCGATTTCCAGTAAATTGCGTTTCCGAAAAATCTTATGATAAATCCCGTAGTAGTCTTGTAGTAGTCTTATGATAAATCACCGTCAACAAAACAATCAATGATTTCAGCGTTCAAATTTCTTTTATAAGTCAACCATAATTTTCTGGTTAAATATAAGTATTACAAAATTCTCGACGCATATTTATAATGTGTCCCGTCGTAACTGTTTTGAAATCGACTTAAATAGTTTACACTATAACTAACGTCTAATCTTGTTCCAGTACTAATATATAATGAAGCTCCTATGAGGTTTCTATATCTTATATCGTCTGAGGCTGACTGTGCGGGTTCTAAATTTAAGTTTTATTCCTTTGGTGTAAAATATAGTTTACTATTCTCTATATTCCATCGTTTCGCTAATGACTCTGTATAACTACTTTGATCTAATTTCATCTCACATTTCTTATTCTCACATTTCGTATTCAATGTTTATTCCTAAGTAAGTCTTTACTTCACCTAAGTCTTTCATCGATTTGTTTGACAATTTATTTTTAATTTCATCTATTTTTCTTTTGTATTTACCACACATTAATAAGTCATCCACGAATAGAATTAAGTATATAACATGATCGCTCTCATACTTCAAATACAAACAATAATCACTTTCACTTCTTTACAAACCTATTTTACATACTTACAAACCTAGTTTACATACTTTCCCGCTTTTATCGGCGTAACCCATAGGTTGTTTTACAAATACTTCCGATTTTATAGTTCCGTTTAGGAATGCTGTTTCTACATCCATTTGCATAATCATCGAACCATAATGACAACAATAAGATAGCAATAACTTCAGCGTTTGCATTTTTGCCACTGGAGAGTATAAATCTTCCGGTATTTCCTTTTGTTGGAAACCCCGAACAACTAGTCGCGCTTTCTTACGATTATCGGATTTATTCATATATACCCATTTCAAATCTAATACCTTTTTATCTTTTGGTTTCTCTACTAATTGCCAGGTTTTCATTTTTGACTAAACTATTCATTTCTCGATCCATTGCTTCTTTCCATGATCTGCTGTCATCTCCACTGAAAGCTTCTTCATAGGTTTGAGGACTGCCTGCGCTAACTACATTCACATAAATGAAATATGAGCTCGTTTGGCCATATCTTTGAGGTTTCTTTGTTTCCCGTCCTGGCCTCCTCAAATTATTTTCTATGTCCTCAAGTTTTTCTTCTGATTCGTTACTTAAATTTCTCTCCCTTCTTATTACAACCTGCTCGACCTTTTCGTCACTTGTTTCACTTTCATGAATTTCGTTTGTATCCGAATGTTCTTCAAAATCCTTTTCCGTTTCATTATCTGATTCATCCATTCCTTGAAATCCTACTAAATTATCATTTTCACCTATAAATTCTACGTGTCTTGCAATTATAATTTTATTATTAACTAAGGTCCTATATCCAACGTTTTCATAACCTACAAGTATTCCAATATCTGCCTTTTTGTACCATTTCGAATTTATTTTAATTTCAGATACTCTTACGAAAACTATACTCCCGTACAATCTTAAATTAATTATATCCGGTTTCCTTCTTAACAATATTTCGATTGGTGTTTTATTTTCACATGTTTTCGTAATGGTTCTATTTTTTAAGTACACCGCGGTTCTAACTATCTCCGACCAATATTTAATATTTAGTTTCGAATCATGTAATAAGCATCTAGCGGAATTCGTGATTGTTCTATTGTAGCGCTCAGCTGTTCCATTTAACTAGTGAACATAAGGTGGGCATGGTTCTAGGAGAATTCCTGTTTCCCTGATTAGATTGTACATGTTTTTGTTCATATATTCTTTTCCATTATCGCATCTTAGTCTCTTTATCTTCTTACCAGTAAGATTTTCAACTTTATTTATATAATCAAGGATTCAATCGTAAACCTCATCTTTCGATTTCAAAGTATAAATTAATGCGCACTTCCTATAATCGTCTATAAATGTTAAGAAATATTTAGATCCATCAAACCTGGTATTTTTATGACGTCCATTTAAATCGGTATGTTCCAATTCTAAAATCTCGCGTGCTCTACTACAGTTACTCTGGATAGGTACATTGTGCTATTTATTTTGCATACACGCACCACATTTTAATTGAGCTTGCTCCAATTTTTCTGGCATTCCCTCAATTAATTTTTTCTAACACATCGTATCTAAATAATTAAAGTTTACATGTTCTCGGATTCTGTGAAATTTTTCCCTGTTCGTCATTTTTCTACATTTTTGGCGTGAGATTCTTGCCTTCCAATGTAACTAGTTATTTTATATAAACCATGATCTTTGAATGCGATCCCTATCAACTTTCTATATTTGTTATAGATCTTTGAAGTATTCCCTGCTGAGACTATCTTATTTTTATTCGTTACTCTCGCATAGCTAACCAAGTTATTATCCATTTCTTCCACATAAAATACATTTGACATTATAATTTTAACCCTTCTTTTGTTTACTTCAAAGTAAGTTAAAATTTTTCCAACTTTTGTTCCTTTTAATGTTCTACCGTCTCCTAGTTTTACATTTATCGGGTTCTTTAAGTTTTCGTACTCAATAAAATACGAGTCATCATTTACAATGTGATCTGAACATTCACTATCCAATATCCGATCTATTTTTCGCGTATCGCTGGTATATACTGTGATAGTATCCTTACTATAATCGCGCTGCACTCGCGTTAGGAAGGAGTCAATTCCTTGGTCGTCGTAGTCCTGGCTGTTTAAATAATTTGCGTCTTGTCGACTTGCCTCATTGTAGCGTTGCTGCCAACCTCTGCTTCGTCCTCGTTGACCAAATCCACGCTGAACATATCCTCGTCTTCTCTGGCCAGAACCTCGTCCGCCGCGACCCCTATTCTGCTATGGCTGATTCGCACCTCCTTGCCATTGCGTTCCTCCATTGATTCCGCCTCTACATGTATTCGTGCAATTTTTTATCACGTGGCCGTACTTTCCACAGCCATGGCACTTTATTTCTCTCTTTTCTCAACTTTGAAGACATTTGACCATTTCCTATCACTTTTACTCTCCCTACGTTCCCATTTCCCACATTATAATTTTATGTTTTAAAAAATCACAAGTTCAATCACTTTCTTTCAATGTGTCGATTAAGTCATCAATATAAATCAATGATTCTGGTAGTGTTTTCAGCATGTAATCGAGTTTTTCACGTTCACTTACGTTTGCACCAACATCCTTTAATTCATTTATCGTCTTCTCAAATTCCGTGAAAAATGAACCTGATTCCTCAAAATCTTTCAACCTCATCATGTCGAGTCTACATCTTATACAAAGTTGCAATGCTGTTGATTCCTTCATATACATCTCATCGAATTTTGTAATTATTTTGTAAACAGTGTCTTGATCACCAACAAATTCTAATCTACAATAGATCTACTTCATCGCCCATTGATTCTTTTCATCCCAATTATCTTTCGCATCCGTGTCCATTTTCTCTCCTGTATCCAATTCATAACATTTTTTACACTTTAAATACATTAATATTCTTTTTTTCCACGCTTTGTAATCACGTACATCGAATACTTGCATTTTAGTTTTATCGTCCATTGGCATCTTGATTCGTCTTTTCATCTTCACCCTTTTTTCAAAAATAGTTCTCACTATACAGATTCCTTTTATCTGCTCCGCCAACAGCCTTTTCATCTCTTCAGAACATATTTCCAATTCTTTCAAAATGAACCTTTTTTATACATTCACGACACGGGTGGGTCTTGGTTGAGACAAAAGACAAGAGCCAGTCGTTAGAAGTATCTGGAAGAGTCGGTTGTCAACAAGCGTGCGTGCAAGTAGGATTTTGAGGTCTTAAGAGTATAAGATATATGTATAACAGTTGTGTGCTAAATAAAGGGAATTATTTGTATTTCCGAATCCATTCTATATCTTTTCATGGTAGCAGAGCGTGGTTCATAATTTTGTAAGTTATTTTAGTGCGTTTTTTTCAATATTGCGAGTTAGTTCGTGTGAATTCTCAGTAAGGAAAGAAACGTTCAAAGGTTACAAAGAGGAAAAATACACTTCGAGCACGTAGGAACGCTTGAGTAAGAGATAAGGAATCATTTAAAATGGAGAGATCGGAAATCATGATACCTATTTTCGATGGTGAGGATTACGGTATGTGGAAGCAAAGAATAACGATGCTTCTCAGATGTAAAGAATGCGAGATTGTCACAACTAGGGTGAAGACAGAAACAGACAATGAAGACTGGGACAAAAAGGATCTGAAGGCAATAAATATAATTTATAATGCCGTCACAAATAGACAATTGGAATATATTAGAGAAGAAAAAACGGCATATGGGATAGTAAAAAAGTTTGATAAAATGTACTTGAAAGCGTCGACGGCACTACAGATCGTATGCAGAAGGAGATAGGAAAAGATAAGACTTGAGAAATACACTGATTCAGCAACGTTCTTTAGCGATTTCGAAAAATTAATAAACGAATTAAAATGTGCGGGTGCACAAGTGAGTGAGAGGGAAAAACTAAATTACATGCTGAATACGTTACCCGAAGAATACAACTACATAGCGGATATAGTAGATGCATTGAAAGCAGAAAATCAAACGGTAGCGTATGTAAAAAATAAAATTGAAATAGCGGAGAAGAAAAATAAGTCCAATCGAGGAGAAATGCAAACCAACGCCTTTTCTGCAAAAAAGGAAGGATGCTTCAGACGTGGAAGAGTAGGACATTTTGCGAGAGAGTGTCAAAATGGCGTCGAAGCGGGAAGCAGTAACAGTTTTTGGCGTGGGTCAGCACGTGGTCGCAGCAGAGGAAGAGGAAACAAAGGAAATACGAGCAGGGGACGTGGAAATTTCCATCGTCAATCAACAACCGGCACGAGCGAGCATGGTAACTCAAGATCGGGCACATTGATAGCAACGGCGCACGCATCACACAGCGGCGAGGCGAACGAGATAAGTAATAATGAAGTAATGTGGCTATTCGATAGCGGTTGCACAGATCACATAATTAACAGCGTAAATTATTTCGATAAATGTATTGACCTTAAAGAACCGGTAAATATATATTTAGGCGATAATAGATCGATAACGGCAACAAAAGTAGGGAATGTTATAAGATATTTTGAAGCATTTGGAAAGAAAATGAAATAAATATGAATAACGTTTTTTACGCGAAAGAAGTGTCCGCAGACTTGATTAGTTTAGGCAAGCTAACAGATAATAATAACACGGTTATTTCAAAAGGAAATATTGCAAAAGTAATAGTTGAGGACAATAAGCTTACAGCGATAGCGGTTAAAGAAAAGGGAACATATAGAATGAAAAGTATATTGAAAGGGAAGGAGCACTTAGCAAAGAGCGCCGAACGTAGTGGTATGAGTAAAAAGGAAAGATGGCATAGGATGTTAGGACACGTAAATTTTAAATATTTAAGTATTTTGGGTAAAGAGCAGCTAGTTACTGTATACCGAATGAAATTGAGAAGGAATTTTTGAAATGTACGGTGTGCGTAGAAAGTAAAATGCACAATTTACCATTCAAAAATAATCAAACCAAGGCTAGGGAGATAATGGAAATTATTCATACGGACGTGTGCGGTCCCTTTAAGACTTCCGGATTCAATGAAGAGAAATATTTCATCCCATTTATCGATGATTATAGCAAAATAGCTAGAGTTTATTGTATAAAATCAAAGGGTGAGGTCTTTGATAGTTTCGTACAGTTTGTAAATGAAGCCGAGTATTTGACGGGCAAGAAGTTAAAAATATTGAGATGTGATAATGGAAAAGAGTATTTGAATAATCGAATTTATAAATCTGCTAGGGATAAAGGTATCAGAATTAATAATTGCCCAACCTACGTACATGAGTTAAACGGGACAGCGGAAAGGTATAATAGAACAGTTATGGACATGGCGCGTTGCTTGTTAGCGGAAGCGAAAGTACATAAAAGGTACTGACCGGAAATAGTTTGTACAGCGGTATACTTGAAAAATCGAATACTGGCAAATACTATAGAGAGAGAGACACCTTTTGAAATATTCTTCGGGAGAAAACCAAGTGTTGAAAATCTACATCTATATGGAAGTAAAGTTTTTGTAAGAAGACCAGAACGAAAAAGAGTTTCTAAATGGGATAAGAAGGCAGATATGGGAATTTTGTTACGATATAGTGAAGTAGGTTACAGAGTCTTATTAGGTGGGAAAATAACAATAGCGAGACATGTAGAGGTCATAGGAACAGACACAAAATGTATCGGCTTTGTGGAAAATTCATTCGATAAAGATAACGATGACATTGTGGATAATGATTCATTGGTAAACATGAATAAGGAAGAGTTAGAAAGTAGGGAAGATGAAAATGATAACAGTCTTGAAAGCATAAACATCCCTAGAAGATCTACACGTAATAAGAGAACTCCAGTAAGATATCCAGAAAAGGAAAACATTAGTGAAATCCATGCAAATTATTGTAGAGTAGATATCCCTTGTACATTTAAGGAGGCGATTTGTTGCGAAGATAGTGAAGATTGGAAACAAGCTATGGATAAGGAAATGGAATGACTTTATAAGAATAAAACTGGGAAATTGTTAGAAAGGGTAAAAGGCAAAGACGTATTAGATGTAAAATGGGTTTACACGAGAAAATCAGATGACAGGTATAAGACTGGATTAGTGGTAAGAGGATTCCAACAGAGAAACATAGCTGATGACATATACTCCCCAGTAGCGAGTAATCAGACCTTTAAGATGTAGCGGTACTTGTCGACAAACGTCATCATGGTTTTTGCCCAGCAAATCCGCTACACAAGAAACCGTGCTTACTCAAACACGAGCTAATTATAGATATATCGACCTTAGGCGGTTCCGATCATTAGGCCAAATCCGTCGTCTTTGCCGTGACCATAGGCTCGTGAGTCAGCTACCCAAAAACCAACAATTGTAAACAGGTCGCGAGCTCGGCGCCCGTTGGGACATTTCGAGAACATTCTCGAAATTCAAATCCCAACGCCTGTCGTCAACACCGGCGGATATAAATATAGCGGACAGGGTAGCGACGCATTCTTAGTTACAGAGAGATTCGAGCAGCGACAATTAACCGTTACTTCTTTGCGCCGATCGATTAGCGACCGCGAAACGAAACAGCAAGTATATTGTACGACTAGTGTAAGCATCGGGTATATTCTAATAAACTACGTAGTTAGGTATATTCCGGTGTTTGTGTGAATTAATCGACACCTTATCACCTCAAGATATTGCTATCATATTGTTGTCAAAATGGATTAATTATTGAGCAAATGGATGAAGAAACTGCCTTTTTATATGGTGAAGTAACCTCGGAGGTATATGTAAATCAACCAGAGGGATATGCGGACGGAACGAATAGAGTTTGTAAACTATCGAAAGCGCTGTATGGGTTAAAAGAAAGTCCAAGGGACTGGTATGAGTGTTTTGATAAGTATGTGACGAGATTAGGTTTTAAGAAGAATAACATAGAGTTGTGCCTATATGCACATGGAGAGGGAGAAAATGTTGTTTATTTACTAATGTATGTAGAAGATTTGCCAATTAGTAGTAAAAATAAAAGGAAGATACAAAGGGTAAAGAAGTTATTAACTAATAGATTTGAAATGAAAGATTTAGGTGAAGTCAAAGAATAGAGAGGATATTGGCTACAAAAATTTAATTGGCGCATAGTTGTATATTAGTGTAAATACCATACCCGATATAAGTTATAGTGTGAATTATTTGAGTAGATTTCAAGATTGTTGTAATGAGACACATTTTAAATATGCTTTGTGAATATTGAAATATTTGTACCGGACTAGAGATTTGAGATTAGATTATAAAAGGAATGAAAAATATGATAGATTGTTATGTGGACGCTGATTGGGCAGGAGATCATTTAGATAGGAAATCGACTTCTGGATATGTAATTAGATTGTATGGAAATGTAATTGGTTGGAAGTCTAAAAAACAAAGGTATGTGACAAAAGCCTCGACGTATGCAGAGTATGTAGCTCTACCGGAAGCGGTGAGTGAATTAATGTCTATTAGGGAAATTATGAAAATCTTCAATGTAAATCTAGACGATAACCCTGTAAAAATTTATGAGGATAACTCTGGAGTGATAAGTATAGCAAAGCACGGAAATTTTACGAAAAATTCTAAACATATTGAAGTTCATTACCACTACGTTCACGAATGCTTAAAGGAGAACAAGATAAACATACTTAAAGTAAGTACAGACGAAAATACTGCGGATACTTTTACGAAGGCACTGTGTAGAGAGAAATTCGAAAGGTTTAGGTCATGGATGAATGTAAACTAAGAGAAATGTAAATAAATAAGTGTTAAAGTTTCTGTTATGTAATTCGTCAAAGCATGTAAATACAATTAAGTGTACAGTATAAATGTAAGGAGGCGTGTTGGGAACATGATACATTTAAACTGTACATGTAAATGTACGTGTAAGCGTCAGAGGACGTCCAGGCCTTAGTTGGGACAAAAGACAAGAGTCTGTCGTTAGAAGTATCTGGAAGAGTCGGTTGACAACAAGCGTGCGTGCGAGTAGGATTTTGCGGTCTTAAGAGTATAAGATATATGTATAACAGTTGTGTGCTAAATAAAGGGAATTATTTGTATTTCCGAATCCATTCTATACCTTTTCAATTATGATTAGAGTTAGAGGCGCGAAACGAAACTTCATTTGGTTTAGACGTTGAAGTTATGCAATAGAGCAGATAATTACTAGTGTAAATTTGATTGATATATAATTTGACAAGTAGTCGTGGTAATTAGGTACTCGAGAAGCGAATGACAATGATCCTGGGTTCAATAACAAAGCCGCGGTCAACGGGATAACAGAATTCGTTTTCATCCTGATTCCAAGTTGTACCATACTTCCTTATCTGCGGTATAGGTAGGACTGAGCAAACTCTTTGTCAAAACATAGAATATCCACCGAGTGTTAAGGCTCTTTGTAACTGGCTAATGTGACCTCACGAGAGAATGATTTTCCGGCACGATGATGCTGCAGAGGAAAACTATGATGGGTGTGTCTAAGGGCACCAGAACATCGGATACGTGGAGAAATGACTTCGCTCGGAAAGAGATTGAAAGTGACGTTACCGTTAATTGGACAATTTCCATGTTGATGGTTAGAGAAGGATGCTAGTAGCCCTTGAAGGAACGTTGCTAGTGTAACGTAAATCACATCAGAGACCAGGACACACACACACACCACGGGCAGGATGGTGTCCCGGTCGGCATACTTCGTACCCGATGGACCGACGAGAGGAACACATGGCGACCTTGGCAACAATGTATATTGGCGGAGTACCTGAGGATTCATTTATGGCCCAACGGTCCTTCCACCAAATGTTCCAGAAGCGTAGCAACGGTCACGTACGCCTACAGGGTAGTGGGGATAATGAGAGAACAGATGACCGAAAGTAAAAAGATTGTAGGGACTCACTCTCGTACGATCACGGCTAGAGTTCGGAAGTGTCTTATACTTGTATAAACCAAGTGAAAATAATGTCTTCTTCTTCCTTATAAAATTTCTCTTTATTTTTACGTGACATTTTGGCGATCCTGCCAGGATCCACCAACTTCAAGAAAACGAAATTACGCATTTCGGGCTACGGTCAACTTTGAAGATTGAGGATCAGCGGACCACTGTAACAGAGCAGACACTTTCGACGTTTCGACAAAGGAACACCGCAACGGAACCTTTCCTACGGGTTAAACGATCAAGGTGAGCAAGCCCTGGATTCTTTTGTCAAATACAGATCGAGAACAGACAGCACAATTAGTATAACAATGGCAACGCCACGAGAAGACAGAACCGGGACTGTTAGCGCCGCTTTAACTAACAGCGGAATAGACCCAACAGATAAAGCTTTGCTTGATGCAATGCAGAAGCAGAATGAGAGACTGACCCAACAAATGAGTATGCTTACACTGCGTATGGATGAAGTTGTAGCAAAAACAAAAACGGGAAATGTATCGGAGGCCAGTTCCCAATAACCGTAGACGAAGTAACCCACACCGCTAAAGATCTATCGGTCCTTCGAGAACCTCGCCCATTACTTCAAACACCACCTCAACCATCCTGGGAAAGGACTTTTCCTGAACAATATACGCAACCAGAGCTAAAAGCTGAGAGTGCATTAAAATGCATTCCGATATTAAACGGAGAGGATGATATAGACGTGGAGGATTTTATTCATGAAATACAAGAAGTAAGAATGATGTGTAGCGAACCAACACTATTACTTAAAATGATTAAAATAGAGAAGATTTAGGAAAAGCCGCAATGGCAATCCGCAATATTCGTATTACCGAATTCGAATCTCTGTACGAAGCATTGAGACGTAATGTAGCTGCGCAAGTATCAGTGAGAGAACAACAGGACGAATTAAGAGGAATGAGGCAAGGATTAACCGAGAGCGTGCAAAACTATAACATCAGATTTCGAAGCGTTTTTAACAAACTCCAACACAGCATTACCAACGAGTATAGAGACGAACTAACTCGACGGGTGATGAACGAGCAACTATACATGGACTCTGTGACCGACTATGTAAGAGGCCTTCGTCCAGAAATAGGGCAGGCGCTAATGGCTAATCTCCCCCCAAATCTCATCGAAGCAGAAAAGAAAGCAATGAATATGGAAAGATACTTTCGCGAGCACAGCTCTCGCAGACAGATGACGCGACAGACAACCGCCCCGCCATTTTATCGTAACCAGGCTTCTCATCCAGTAGACAATCGCTTCGCTATTACAAGTAACACAAATAATAAAACTCCACTCACACAAAATACTCTACCAAGAACGAACAATTTTACGAAGTTTGGGAACAGACCATTAAGCGAAAGGACGCAAGCGAAATGTCCCAAATGCAATCGATTGGGACACCTTCCCAATCAATGCCAAAATTTTCGGATACCGCCTCAAAGAAAAGCCCCTCCAGGAATAAACCACGTTCAAGAACAATCGGAATTAACAATGCTACCTCAGGAAGATTACCCACAATACTATTACAATTACCAGGACGACCAGGATTGCGATTTCTCGTTGACTCCGGGGCAGGAATCAACTTGCTTAAACAAAGATGCTACCCAGGAAAGACAACAATACCAGACACAAAGAAATTCTCCATGGGACATTCCGAATACGAATCTAATTCCAAAGTCAAGTTGAATTTGTTCGACAAAAAGATAGACTTCTCTTTAATAGATGACGATTTCCCAATTATAGAAGATGGCATATTAGGCTTACCCGGTTTGAATCAATATCGATTCGAACTCTCCAACGAAGCATTGAAATTAGATAACAACACCCTTCTGCTGCAACAAGAATCAACCCTTGCACCAGGAGAAACCATTCAAAAAATTTTATACCTCGAAGGGAAGCCAACGCCAGTGTGCTTTATAAATGGTGGTAAGTCTTCAATTCAAGTTTCTAACATTATCGAAAATACAAATACCATAGATCAAATCCAAAAATTGAAATCTTCGATTCGACTATCGCACATAGAAAAACCTCTCAGAGAACCTGTAGAAAAGATTCTTCTCTATTACATGGATGTATTTAATTTAGACAGCGAAACATTACCGTGTACATCTCTTGCTAAACATTCCATTACATTTAAAGAAGATAAAATCATCAACGTAAAATCCTACCGTCCTCCCGAACACCATAAAATCGAAATAAACAAACAAATGACGGAAATGTTAGACAGAAAGATTATAGAACCCTCCGACTCTCCCTATAACTCTCCCGTCTGGGTCGTTCCAAAGAAAATCGACGCGTCGGGGAAACAAAAGTGGCGAATAGTGATTGACTTTCGGAAGTTAAACGAATTAACGGACCAAGACGCATATCCAGTACCCGACATTGACGATATACTATCGCAACTAGGGAACGCAAAATATTTCTCCGCTTTAGACTTATCCTCGGGATTCCACCAAATACCCATGGATGAGAATTCGAGGAAGTACACTGCATTTAGCACACCACAAGGGCACTTCCACTATAACAGAATGCCATTCGGGCTAAAGAACGCACCCGCTACCTTTCAAAGAATGATGGACACCGCGTTAAGAGGTTTAATTAATAATCATTGTTTCGTCTATCTCGATGATATCATTATATTCGGGCAATCGATAGAGGAACATAATAAAAACCTAGCCATTATACTCCAAAGACTCAGGGAAGTAGGTCTAAAAGTACAACCGGATAAATGTGAATTCCTAAAACCCGAATTGGAATATTTAGGACACTTAGTGACAGCAAACGGAGTAAAACCTAACCCTGAAAAGATAGACGCAGTAAAGAACTTCAAACTACCCAAAAATCCTACGGATGTAAAATCGTTCCTTGGGTTAGCCGGATGCTATAGAAAATTTATTAAGAATTTCTCGAAAATTGCCAAACCGTTAACGGAACTAACTAAGAAAGACATACAATTCCACTGGACTGACAAAACACAACTTAGCTTTGATACATTAAAAGAAAGACTATGCCAAGCACCAGTACTAAAATACCCCGACTATACGAAAACATTTACGTTAACAACGGACGCCAGTAATGAAGGTCTAGGAGCCATCCTTTCACAAGACGGACACCCTTGTTGCTTCATTTCAAGGACATTAAACCCCCCTGAACGAAATTATACTACGACGGAGAAAGAATTATTGGCCATCGTTTGGGCAGTTAGAAGATTTAGGCAATATTTACTAGGCCGCAAATTCAAAATTCAAACAGACCACCAAGCCCTTAAATGGCTGCACAACTGCAAGGACCCCTCTAGTCGATTGATTCGATGGAGATTGAGATTAGAGGAATACGATATAGAGTACGTAAAAGGAAAGGAAAACGTAGCCGCTGACACCCTATCCAGAGTACACGCGATAACACAAACTGACGTTTTATTAAGACAATTCAGAGACTGGGAAAAATCAGAAGAAATACCAAAATTATTGAAACTAACATCTAACAAAGACAACTTTTTCCAATTAACAAAACCATATCTGGGCCCATATGACGAAACCGTATGGTTACAGAAAATATCAGACATACTTAAAACAAATAGAAAGATAGGAATAGGAGACAATAACTTAAACGCACAAGACAAAGCACACATAAAAAGATTTCTTTTATTTTTCAATGACCAACGCGACGACATAGAATTTGCTTACGAACCAATACAGAGTTTAAGCGAAGAGGAAATAGAACAAGTACTAAAAGAAAATCATGACTTGGTAGGACATCCCGGAATACAAAAGACGTACGACAGAATCCGAGGCAAATATCATATCCCACACCTAATAGACAGAATAAAAAGCAGAATAGGAACTTGCGCGACATGTCAAACATCAAAGACTACTCGGATAAGAGGAAAGGAGGAACCACAGATAACCGACACCCCGTTAGAATCTAACGACAAAATCGCTATGGATGTGATAGGCCCGTTGAAAAAGACCAAGATAGGAAACCAATACATTCTCTCTATACACGATGAACTAACCAAATATTTAATACTTGTGCCCCTAAAAACACAACAGACCCAATCAATCTGGAATGCTTTATTGAATCATTACATTTATATATTCTCCGCACCGAAACGTATATTAACTGACAGAGGACAAAGTTTCATTAGCGAGCTAATGCAACGATACGAAGAAGCATTTAGGATCAAACACATAAAAACCACCTCATTCCATCCACAATCCAACGGAAGCCTAGAACGAACACATGCTGTAATATCCGACATGTTAAAAGCTATACAAAACGATAATGAAACAGAATGGGATCAAAACCTAAATTTTGTGTGTCTAGCATATAACACTATGGTTCACGATGCCACTGGATATACCCCTTTCGAACTAACATTTGGACACAAGGCCAATCTCCCATCTACCATATCCCAAAATCCGCAAAGAACATACGCTGATGAGGTCAGCTTCAGGAAACGAGAATGGGATGCCAAGCTACTTAAAGCCAGGGAAACTCTAATGAAGAGTAAACAAAGATACCAAAGAGATCAAAGAAAAAAAATTATTAAACCTCAATCCATTTTTAGAGAAGAAGATTTAATATTAGTTCATAATGATCATAAAAAACACAAGTTAGATACTGAATGGCTAGGGCCATACACCATTGAAAAAGTAAAAACCCCTTATTACGAAATAATGGTGAATGACTCGATTAGGAAAATACATGGTAATCGTATTAAACCTTATTTTCCAGGACGGTCTTCACCTTCTCCATAAGTAGCAGTTATGCACTTTGTTTTTGTTTTGTCTTGTTGATTAAGACAAAGACGAAAACACACTTTTTAGCCAATTAGCCTCCATAAAACAATCCTGAAGAAACACTGAGATTTTGGAGGACCAAAATCAATCTAAGAAGGGAGGTATGTAACGTAAATCACATCAGAGACCAGGACACACACACATACCGCGGGCAGGATGGTGTCCCGGTCGGCATAATTCGAACCCGATGGACCGACGAGAGAAACACATGGCGACCTTGGCGACAATGTATATTGGCGGAGTACCTGAGGATTCATTTATGGCCTAACGGTCCTTCCACCAAATGTTCCAGAAGCGTAGCAACGGTCACGTACGCCTACAGGGTAGTGGGGATAATGAGAGAACAGATGACCGAATGTAAAAAGATTGTAAGAGACTCACTCTCGTACGGTCACGGCTAGAGCTCGGAAGTGTCTTATACTTGTATAAACCAAGTGAAAATAAAGTCTTCTTCTTCCTTATAAAATTTCTCTATATTTTTACGTGACACTAGCGGGAAGCGTCGTCCGTGGAAAAATAGATTTCACCTATCACCCCGTAGTTGGAACAAAGACTGTTTGCCTGTTTAGGACTGTTAAGGACTTTAATTAACTAAATCTTAAGGTTTATAATGGGTCCTCAGGCTAGCTAAACATATACTGTTGAGATGCGTTGACATCTGGCAATCATCTTATCCGACGGATAGAGTCTGCGTGTGGCGAGACACGGGACAGAAACCGTTGGAATCTTTACTGTCACGTGCCGCTACGATTATTTCATTTAAGGACAGCTATAGAATTACTCCATGCCTTTATTAGAAAAAACGTTCATCCCTTGACCGCGGCTACGTTCGGTGACTGGTTGTCGCCTCGAGGACAAGTGCAGTATCACAAGTTTCGAACAATTACAATCGGACTGGATGGCTACAATTGTTGAATTACAGCTATGGTAGAATCTAGATTACAATGTTACGGGATTTTCCCAAAATTTCAAACGGAAGGTTCCTTTGTTCTTTCATCTCCGACTTATATTTATGTCGCTGGTAGATCTTACGGATTAGCTTACGACGGCCTGGCTGGGAACGATCAGGGAAGCGAACTTTTCTGCCCGAGCGCCTGGAGTGATGAATTCCTGAGTCGTCTTCGTTTTGCTCGTTTCAAACATCAGGTGGTATTATTGCTTCGCGATTTTCGCTGTAATGGTGTTCAATGTTATCGTGCAATAAAAATTCACGCGTTTTGGACGGTCTAAAGGTACGATTACGTTCTTGTTGCTAACTTCAATCGCAATGATCCTCTTTGCTCTCGATATAAATTGATGCGGTCCGCCGTAGGGTGGCTGTAAGAGGTTTCCGATGTAATCGTGACGTAGAAATACGTAAGACGATGTTTCGAGTGGAACACGGAGGTTTCTTTTTCGCCGTTTCGCGTAATCGGATGAGGCCTGATCTTTTCTATTCGTAGTTTTAGACGGCTTCCGTATTTCGACTTGGCCTGTTGCTTCGTTGGTACACAGAATTCTGCCGGCAATCGTATGCCGGTGCCATAAACCATTTCGGCTGTCGTCGTTTTCACGTCCGTAATAACTGTTCGTATGCCTAATAAAACTATTGGCAAGATTTCTACACAGTTGCTCGTATCGTGGCATTTGATTGCTGCTTTTAGTTGTCGGGGCAGGCGATCTACCATCCCGTTGGTCACGGGGTGATAGGCTGTCGTTCGTAAATGCCTAATGCCCAGGAACAGGCATAATTCGTTAAATATGTTTGATTGGAACTGGCGTCCTTGATCGGTCCTTATCCTTAAAGGTACGTCGAAACGGAATATCCACGTGGAAAGGATGGCTGAAACAACGGTTGCCGCCTCCATGTCGGCGATGGGAACGGCTTCGGTCTAACGCGAAAAACGATCGATTTCCGCCAGGCAATGTCGGTATCCTAGCGTCCGTGTCTGGGGGGGTTTGTCATAAGGTCATCGACGTCATGTAGCTGTTGATCGCTGAGGCATGTGCCAGCGTCACGTTCCTAATTATGCTCTAGCAGTTTATATTTCTCTAGTCAAGTTGTTTGAATGAACTGTAATTTATACCTGTTAAATCAGTCTATACTTAATTGAACCACCCCGATTATCCTAACAGAAATAAGGTTATCGATCTGTTCGTGGCTGTTAGGAACATGATACATTTACACTGTACATGTGAATGTGCGTGTGAGCGTCAGAGGACGTCCAGGCCTTAGTTGGGACAAAAGACAAGAGTCAGTCGTTTCAAGTATCTGGAAGAGTCGGTTGGCAACAAGCGTGCGTGCGAGTAGGATTTCGAGGTCTTTAGAGTATAAGATATATGTATAACTGTTGTGTGCTAAATAAAGGGAATTATTTGTATTTCCGAACCCCTTCTATGTCCTTACAGTGGCGTCGATTATCTGATGGTAACGGGAATTTACGACTCTCGTTGACGCGAAACATAGTTGATTTTGTTTAAATGCTAGTTATAGTTTCGCGTGATTAGGGGCAGAAGGAAAGAAGGCTATACACGAATCATTTATAAACCACTTAAGAAGTATGGGCGAAAATGATTTGAAATAGTATTTCTTTACTCAGATTGCCTTATTTTCATATTGCTATTATAACATAAATGTCATAGTAGAAACCCGGATGATAAATAAATGGCTTATTTCGTTAAACAAATTATTGCCTTTCTGAATTAAATTAGAGACTTTCAATAATCCTCAACTACGATATTTATGTTGATTCTTTTATAAATGGTGCATGCCTGTCAGTTAGATATTGTAAGAACGAAGAGTTTACCATTAAAACTTTAAGATTTCGACAAAAGTTTTAAAGCGTAGGCGTCACTGTGTAGATACGTCGGTAGGTAAATTGAGGTCAACCGGATGTAGAGTTAGTGCCGCATTGACTACGCTGGTCTTTACCTTTCTCTCATTGCGTTCGTCAGATAATTAATATAATTTACATGTTATTATAAACTGTATTATAAATTATTATAAATTTTTGTACATAATATATATTGTTGAGGTAAATAAATTCAAAATTTAGGGAACAACGAATTCAAGTATTATCCTGTGCTGTCGGGTTACTATTGGTGGCGGGGCAGTAGCCGCTTGGGGTACGTGGGCGTTGCCTCTGGGCCGCTTCGGTCAATCTCACTCCGCGAGTAGTTGGGAACGGCTATGTCGAAGTCAGTTATGAAAGTGCGCAGTGGTTTCTCAGTCTGATTCGTGTATTTTCCATGTATGTTATATCAGATTTCTTGGATATTATTTCGTCACAGTGTAAAATGTGTCTTTTTTATACTTGCGAACTGGTTAATTCTATCGTTGTTACTGAATATTATAATATTCTTGTACGTTAGTGTATTTGTATTGGTATAGAATGGATTCGGAAATACAAATAATTCCCTTTATTTAGCACACAACAGTTATACATATATCTTATACTCTAAAGACCTCAAAACCCTACTCGCCAGCACGCTTGTTGTCAACAGACTCTTCCAGATACTTCTAACGACAGACTCTTGTCTTTTGTCCCAACTAAGGCCTGGACGTCCTCTGACGCTTACACGCACATTTACATGTACAGTTTAAATGTATCATGTTCCTAACACGCCTCCTTACATTTATACTGTACACTTAATCGTAGTTACATGCTTTGACGAATTGCGTAACAGAAACTTTAACACTTATTGCCTTATCTACATTTCTCTTAGTATACATTCATCCATGACCTAAACCTATCGAATGTCTCTCTACGCTGTGCCTTCGAAAAAATATCCGCAGTATTTTCGCCTGTACTTACTTTAAGTATGTTTATCTTGTTCTCCTTTAAGCACTCGTGAACGTGGTGCTAATGAACTTCAATGTGTTTAGAATTTTTCCAAAAATTTCCGTGCTTTGCTATACTTATCACTCCAGAGTTATCCCCGTAAATTTTTACAGGGTTATCGTCTAGATTTACATTGAAGATTTTCATAATTTCCCTAATGGACATTAATTCACTCACTGCTTCCGATAGAGCTACATACTCTGCATACGTCGAGGCTTTTGTCACACACCTTTGTTTTTTAGACTTCCAACCAATTACATTTCCATACAATCTAATTACATATTCAGAAGTCGATTTCCTTTCTAATTGATCTCCTGCCTAATCAGCGTCCACATATCAATCTATCGTTTCACATTTTTCATTCCTTTTATAATCTAATCTTAAATCTCTAGTCCGGTACAAATATTTCAATATTCTCATTATAACAATCTTGAAATCTACTCAAATAATTCACACTATAACTTATATCGGGTCTGGTATTTTCACTAATATACAAGAATGCTCCAATTAAATTTTTGTATCCAATATCCTTTCTATTTATCTCAGCTTTTTCAATTTTTAAGTTGGTCACCATAGGTGTACAGTACAATTTGCTATTTTGTAACTTACATTTGTTTGCCAATGATTCAATGTATTTCTTTTGGCTTAATCTTATTTCATTTTTGAAATAATCATAGTCTATATTTATCCCAAGATATTCTTTGACTTCATCTAAATCTTTCATTTCAAATCTATTAGTTAATAAGTTCTTTACCCTTTGTATCTTCCTTTTATTTTTACTACAAATTAGCAAATCGTCTACATACATTAGCAAATAAACAACATTTTCTCCCTCTCCATGTGTATATAGGCACAACTCTATGTTATTCTTCTTAAAACCTAATCTCGTCACATACTTATCAAGACATTCATACCACTCCCTTCGACTTTCTTTTAACCCATAAAGCGCTTTCGATAGTTTACAAACTCTATTCGTTCCGTCCGCATATCCCTTTGATTGATTTACATATACCTCCGAGGTTACTTCACCATTTAAAAAAGCAGTTTCTACATTCATTTGCTCGATAATTAATCCATTTCGACAACGATATGTTAGCAATATCTTAAAGGTCTGATTACTCGCTACTGGGGAGTATACGTCATCGGCTACGTTTCTTTGTTGGAATCCTCTTACCACTAATCTAGCCTTATACCTGTCATCTGATTTTCTCGTGTAAACCCATTTTACATCTAATACATCTTTGCCTTTTACCCTTTCTACCAATTTCCAAGTTTTATTCTTATAAAGACATTCTATTTCCTTATCCATAGCTTGTTTCCAATCTTCACTATCTTCGCAACAAATCGCCTCCTCAAATGTACAAGGGATATCTACTCTACAATAATTTGCATGGATTTCACTAATGTTTTCTTTTTCTGGATATCTTACTGGAGTTCTCTTATTACGTGTAGATCTTCCAGGGATGTTTAAGCTTTCAAGACTGTTATCATTTTCATCTTCCCTACTTTCTAACTCTTCCTTATTCATGTTTACCAATAAATCATTATTCTCAATGTCATCGTTATCTTTATCGAATGAATTCTCCACAAAACCGATACATTTTGTGTCTGTTTCTATGTCCTCTACATGTCTCGCTATTGTTATTTTCCGACCTAATAAGACTCTGTAACCTACTTCACTATATCCTAACAAAATTCCCATATCTGCCTTCTTATCCCATTTAGAAACTCTTTTTTGTTCCGGTCTTCGTACAAAAACTTTACTTCCATATAGATGTAGATTTGCAACACTTGGTTTTCTCCCGAAGAATATTTCAAAAGGTGTCTTTCTCTCTATAGTATTTGCCAGTATTCTATTTTTCAAGTATACCGCTGTACAAGCTATTTCCGGTCAGTACCTTTTATGTACTTTCGCTTCCGCTAACAAGCAACGCGCCATGTCCATAACTGTTCTATTATACCTTTCCGCTGTCCCGTTTAACTCGTGTACGTAGGTTGGGCAATTATTAATTCTGATACCTTTATCCCTAGCATATTTATAAATTCGATTATTCAAATACTCTTTTCCATTATCACATCTCAATATTTTTAACTTCTTGCCCGTCAAATACTCGGCTTCATTTACAAACTGTACGAAACAATCAAAGACCTCACCCTTTGATTTTATACAATAAACTCTAGCTATTTTGCTATAATCATCGATAAATGAGATGAAATATTTCTCTTCATTGAATCCGGTAGTCTTAAAGGGACAGCACACGTCCGTATGAATAATTTCCATTATCTCCCTAGCCTTGGTTTGATTATTTTTGAATGGTAAATTGTGCATTTTACTTTCTATGCACACCCTACATTTCAAAAATTCCTTCTCAATTTCATTCGGTATACAGTAACTAGCTGCTCTTTACCCAAAATATTTAAATATTTAAAATTTACGTGTCCTAACATCCTATGCCATCTTTCCTTTTTACTCATACCACTACGTTCGGCGCTCTTTGCTAAGTGCTCCTAACCTTTCAATATACTTTTCATTCTATATGTTCCCTTTTCTTTAACCGCTACCGCTGTAAGCTTATTGTCCTCACCTATTACTTTTGCAATATTTCCTTTTGAAATAACCGTGTTCTTATTATCTGTTAGCTTGCCTAAACTAATCAAGTTTGCGGACACTTCTTTCGCGTAAAAAACGTTATTCATATTTATTTCATTTTCTTTCCAAATGCTTCAAAATAAGTTATAACATTCCCTACTTTTTTTGCCTTTATCGATCTATTATCGCCTAAATATATATTTACCGGTTCTTTAAGGTCAATAGAATTGTCGAAATAATTTACGTTGTTAATTATGTGATCTGTGCAACCGCTATCTAATAGCCACATTACTTCATTATTACTTATCTCGTTCGCCTCGCCGCTGTGTGCTGCGTGCGCCGATGCTGTCAATGTGCCTGATCTTGAGTTACCATGCTCGCTCGTGCCGGTTGTTGATTGACGATGGAAATTTTCACGTCCCCTGCTCGTATTTCCTTTGTTTCCTCTTCCTCTGCTGCGACCACGTGTTGACCCACGCCAAAAACTGTTACTGCTTCCCGCTTCGACGCCATTTTGACACTCTCTCGCAAAATGTCCTACTCTTCCACGTCTGAAGCATCCTTCCTTTTTTGCAGAAAAGGCGTTGGTTTGCATTTCTCCTCGATTGGACTTATTTTTCTTCTCCGCTATTTCAATTTTATTTATTACATACGCTACCGTTTGATTTTCTGCTTTCATGCATCTACTATATCCGCTATGTAGGTGTATTCTTCGGGTAACGTATTCAGCATGTAATTTAGTTTTTCCCTCTCACTCACTTGTGCACTCGCACATTTTAATTCATTTATTAATTTTTCGAAATCGCTAAAGAACGTTGCTGAATCAGTGTATTTCTCAAGTCTTATCTTTTTCTATCTCCTTCTGCATACGATCTGTAGTGCCGTCGACGCTTTCAAGTACATTTTATCAAACTTTTTTACTATCCCATATGCCGTTTTTTCTTCCCTAATATATTCCAATTGTCTATTTGTAACGGCATTATAAATTATATTTATTGCCTTCAGATCCTTTTTGTCTCAGTCTTCATTGTCTGTTTCTGTCTTCACCCTGTCTTCACCGAGTTGTGACAATCTCGCATTCTTTACATCTGAGAAGCATCGTTATTCTTTGCTTCCACATACCGTAATCCTCACCATCGAAAATAGGTATCATGATTTCCGATCTCTCCATTTTAAATGATTCCTGATCTCTTACTCAAGCGTTCCTACGTGCTCGAAGTGTATTTTTCCTCTTTGTAACCTTTGAACGTTTCTTTCCTTACTGAGAATTCACACGAACTAACTCGCAATATTGAAAAACACGCACTAAAATAACTTACAAAATTATGAACCACGCTCTGCTACCATGAAAAGATATAGAATGGATTCGGAAATACAAATAATTCCCTTTATTTAGCACACAACTGTTATACATATATCTTATACTCTTAAGACCTCAAAATCCTACTTGCACGCACGCTTGTTGTCAACCGACTCTTCCAGATACTTCTAACGACTGGCTCTTGTCTTTTGTCTCAACCAAGACCCGGACGTCCTCTGACGCTTACACACACATTCACATGTACAGTGTAAATGTATCATATTCCTAACAATAATGTGAACCCGATGTAGGTGAAAATACATGCACATACCATCGATTCTGCCTGACCAGCACTCTCACCCGGAACCGGAACCGGAACTCGCAGTGCACCGTGACGAACAGCACATATATAAGCCTCCACTCTTAGCCAGACCGTCAGTCGTGCTCGCGCAACAGTAGAAGCAACATGGAGTTTTTTAGATCTCTACTACGCGTCGTTGGTTTGTTCGTGCCAAGTAAGGTAGATATCATTTCCTACTACCACTGGAGATTTCGCACTTGATACTTCGAAAATTGGATCCCTCGTCCCTGCGGAGCGCCGCGATTGTCTCGCGCAAATGGTTCAACGTATGTAGATCCGGCAAGTGTCTACGGCGGAAAGTGAGACGTCATATGCGACATACGAGAAAGCGGGTCAAGATGCAATTTCTCGGACCTGCAGCCGCTAAAGCTACCAACCAAGAATCAAGAAGTAGAGGACGTGGTGAGGGCATCCTAAGGCACGAAATAAGATTATCCGCTGCTCGTACGGCCGTCGTCGTTGGAAGGTTACGCGGTCCTCTGAAAATTTCGATGCGAGATCGCCCCATCGATGTTGGACCAATAAAATGTATTAGACTCTAACTCGTGTAAGTACCTTAATTTGACTGCTTGCTCTTGCGAGAACTTCAAACGGTCTTGTCCGGATTCAGAACTGTAGCGCGAAGCTTGAAATAAAATGGTTTTACTGAGACGGCAATGTGTTTCAGTCACGATAATACTATCTGTATCGTAATAGGCCCATTATTGAATATTAACTACAATGTATCATCGCTGCAATTGCAGATTTGTCGTCACTTAGATGCGAGATATACTCCTCATCGCCTGCCAAATACAGCTCACATCAGCTGGCTCGTGCTATTATATCATCTCTGGTCCTCGACATATCAAGCGTAATTGCAGTTTTACAAATTAAGGTTAACATATTCAAATGAATGTATCTCCGTTTCTATTGCACATATGGCGACAAAGCGATGCCCGTTACATTTCACATCCGATGTCATGTGCACCGCACATCTGCTGGTTTGTACCATGTCAACTCCGGTCTCTGTCAAACCTAGCGAAATTGCTCCTTTGCATATTCATGATTAATTATTCAAATCACCGTATCGCCGTTTGCATTGCAGATATGCCGACAATTCGATGCGCGATATACGCCACTTTTGCTGCCAAACACAATGTATATTATCTGGTTTGAGTTATGTAACGTGTGGGCGCAGCCAAACTCAGCGTATACGCAATTATGCATTTTCAGGCGAAATATTCAAATATTACATATTCAAATGAACGTATCTTGGTTTCTATGTCGCCTATTCGATGCGCAGAATACTCCACATATGATGCCAAATCAGCCGGTCTGTGCTATGTCAACTCTGGACCCTGTAAAATCCAGCGTAATTGTAGTTTTTGTTGTTAATGCTTAAATATTCCATTCAAAGATTCGCCGCTTCTTTTGCACATATGTCGACAATTCCATACCCCTTGTACTCCGCATTTGCTGTAGTTACATTGCCCATCAGCTCGTTTGCGCTGTGTCAACTCTGGTCCCTGCACAATCCAGCCCAAATGCAATTTTATATGTTCGGGCTTAAATATTCAAATCAACGTTACTCCGATTCAATAGCACATATGTCGACAATATGATGCGCGTTATATTCCACATTGACTGCCATACGCAGAGCGCTTCATCTGGTTTAAGCCGTGTTAAATCCGGACCGAGTCAAATCCAGCGTATTTGTGGTTTTGCATATTCAAGCCTTGTTATTCAAGTGAAAGTATCTCCGTATCCATTGTAGGTACGTCGACAATAGATTGCACGTAATACTGCACATTTGCTGTGAAATACAGCATACTCCAGCCGGTTTGCTCTATGTCAACTCTGGGCCGTGTCAAATACGGCGTCATTGCAGGTTTGCATATTCAGACTCAAATAGTCAAATCCCCGTATTTCCGTAGCTGTTGCAGACATGCCGAGTATTCGTTGTGCCCGGTACTCCAGATTTCTTGCCCAATTCAGCGCACACTAGACGATTAACGCTATGTCCGCACTGTCAAATCGAGCGTATCAGGTTTGTAAATACGAAACCGGAATTTGCCTATAGATGGCCCTAGCTGATAGTGTAGTTATCACTAAATTACGTCATTGATGCCAAAAGTTGTTGTTGACATCTCACGAACATTTTCGACTGAGAGCAGTACAATGATTCTGGCAATGATTCTTTGGAAGAAATTGCACACTTCATCCTATAGTCATACCGGACGATACAAGAGCTGGTCGTCCCTCCTTCCGAAGCAATACCAGCCTCGCCGTGCGCCATATCCGAGGGTTGGCACCCTCCTTCGAACACGATGTAAATAGGAGTCGCATCTAATGTCTTTTCTGGAAGTTCGTATACTAAGGCATCGGAATTATTTTTCATTTTACGCTGTGTTACTCGCAACTTTTCACAGATATATGTACCAACAGGAAGTAGATCTTTGGCACGTATTCGAGTATAGTTATTTCCTGCTGGTTTCCACAAAGCTTCACAGAACAACGTCGCTTCCTCGTTCCTTTAAACAACAGTCATACATTAGTATTACATGAACGTACTCCTTGAAAAAACATTTCATTACTGGAAATCTAAAAGTTTATTATTGAACTCAATAAGATTCAGTTGCTTACCTGCTCCTCAAATATTTTTTGCTAATGTCCACTTCTCCTAAGTAGAATGCATCTATAATATGCAATGCAAGTACTTTTTGCTGATATATAAACTCCATAGTTATTTCATATACAACCTCTGCGTTTACAAGTGTATTTGGTGGTAATTCTATGCCAATGTCATCGACACTAACCCAAGAATTCTTTGTATATCTATATACGTTGCTCCTTCCCACGCCCATATAAAATGTAGCGTGCTTCTTATCATCATCAGACATTGGCTTTGTACCACATGGCATACAAAACCAGTCATATAGTGATAAAAATGCATTTTCAATGTTAAATTCCATCAATTGTGCTGGATTAATAGTAAGAAATGAAGTATCTTTCAAAACAGTATTCAATTTGTCTTTGGTTTCATGTGTCTTGGGATTGTCCTAGTTTCATCTGGAAGTTTCCAATACTCTAGATATTGTTTGCGCATATCAGCTTGTTTTGTCTCAACAAGAGTATTATCCGCATAAAATGCTGCAATTTTACACAGGTCGGTTATTTGTTTTCCGGCCAAATCTTTGTTAGAAGCACGTAGATATTGAATAAATTGTTTCTCTCTTTTTAATTTATTATATGATACTAGTTGTAAAACGTCGTCATTTACACCACCTTTTAAAAGCAGACGATTAACATGCTTCAGATATTCAGCAACATCTTGTACCCCAGATCGTTTCTTCTTACATATTAAGTAACGTTCTGAATTTCTTGGTCTAGAAGAGTTTGGTTTAAAAATACAAACTTCTTCAAAGCAGCGATACATTAAATAAACTAAACCAGCACTAAAGGGTGTAAAAAGGTTGAATAATTTTGTCACAAAATCACCACCCTCTCTTTCAACCATCAATGCTATTAAACATCGACAAAGATACAGTTGATTTGAAAGAACTTGTTGTACATTTTCTTGTCGTTCTACTGAGAATCCTCAATCAGACATCACAAAATGTACTCCTTTGCCATGGATATGCTGCATTATAAGATTTGTAAATGCCTCTTCATTATCTGGGTCAAAGACGTCACCACTTTCCTTTGGTCCGTAGTATGGATGAAATGTTTCACACGGACACGCATAAAAATCTTCTAATTTGAAATCATGTTCATTTTCTAAAGTAAGAGGAAATCCTTTAGCACGTCATTTCTTTCGCCATAGAACATGTTCACTAAAACCTCCTGGTCCAGCACATACATCTGCAAAGTATAGCAGCCCATTCTCCCTCAAACCTTTTGGGTTAGTAAACATAAAGTTACATGCTCTATCTGTATTCGCCATTTTAACAGTAGCACGATTTAAAAGAAATGCACCACGAATTGTTTCATGAGGATTACAACGTGTCCTTGCTCGACGCACTTCAACGTCATCCAAATGGGCGAATACCGTTTTCGCATTGATAAAAGTTTTCACTATATCTTCACAACAGAAATCAATTTCATCATCTGTGGTCAACTTTTCATATCACCATTTCATATCTTTTACACACTTTATAACTTCCTCTGCAGGATTCCATTTAAGACCTGAATCTTCATGTCCAGGAACATGATGTCCAAAGCCTCTGCGACCATGCTGTCTAGGTGCTTGAACTGACTCTAAACGACCTTGTCCATTATTTCCGAGGCCGTAACCGCCTTATATCCCATCATTCGCATCATCCTTTTGCCGTTATCGGGGAGACTGTTTGACTCTTGTGTTATTACTTGTATTCTTCTATTGTCAACTACCTTTTCATCAATATCCTCCTCGTCAGATTTACTTGAACATCTACGAATTTTTTGTCGTTTACTATGATTATATGTATCTCTTTCACAGTTCTTCCTTTTTGTCCTAGTTTCCAATTCTTCTTGCATGGTATGTTGATGCATCTGTCGCATAACAATTCTGCTAGGAACATGATACATTTAAACTGTACATGTAAATATGCGTGTAAGCGTCAAAGGACGTCCAGGCCTTAGTTGGGACAAAAGACAAGAGTCTGTCGTTAGAAGTATCTGGAAGAGTCTGTTGACAACAAGCGTGCTGGCGAGTAGGGTTTCGAGGTCTTTAGAGTATAAGATATATGTATAACTGTTGTGTGCTAAATAAAGGGAATTATTTGTATTTCCGAATCCATTCTATACCATTACAAATACACTGACGTACCAGAATATTATAATATTCATTAACAACGATAGAATTAACCAGTTGGCAAGTATAAAAAAGACACATTTTACACTGTGACGAAATGATATCCAAGAAATCTGATATGACATACATGGAAAATACACGAATCAGACTGAGAAACCACTGCGCACTTTCATAACTGACTTCGACATAGCCGTTACCAACTACTCGCGGAGTGAGATTGACCGAAGCGGCCCAGAGGCAACGCCCACGTACCCCAAGCGGCTACTGCCCCGCCACCAATAGTAACCCGACAGAACAGGATAATACTTGAATTCGTTGTTCCCTAAATTTTGAATTTATTTACCTCAACAATATATATAATGTACAAAAATTTATAATAATTTATAATACAGATTATAATAACATGTAAATTATATTAATTATCTGACGAACGCAATGAGAGAAAGGTAAAGACCAGCGTGGCCGATGCGGCACTAACTCTACATCCGGTTGACCTCAATATACCTACCTACGTACCTACACAGTGACGCCTACGCTTTAAAACTTTTGTAGAAATTTTAAAGTTTTAATGGTAAACTCTTCGTTCTTATAATATCTAACTGACAGGCATGCACCATTTATAAAAGAATCAACATAAATTTCGTAGTTGAGGATTGTTGAAAGTCTCTAATTTAATTCAGAAAGGCAATAATTTGTTTAACGAAATAAGCCATTTATTTATCATCCGTGTTTCTACTATGACATTTATGTTATAATAGCAATATGAAAATAAGGCAATCTGAGTAAAGAAATACTATTTCAAATCATTTTCGCCCATACCTCTTAAGTGGTTTATAAATGATTCGTGTATACCCTTCTTTCCTTCTGCCCCTACTCACGCGAAACTATAACTAGCATTTAAACAAAATCAACTATGTTTCGCGTCAACGAGAGTCGTAAATTCCCGTTACCATCAGATAATCGACGCCACTGTAAGGACATAGAAGGGGTTCGGAAATACAAATAATTCCCTTTATTTAGCACACAACAGTTATACATATCTCTTATACTCTAAAGACCTCGAAATCCTACTCGCACGCACGCTTGTTGCCAACCGACTCTTCCAGATACTTGAAACGACTGACTCTTGTCTTTTGTCCCAACTAAGGCCTGGACGTCCTCTGACGCTTACACGCACATTTTCATGTACAGTTTAAATGTATCATGTTCCTAACACGCCTCCTTACATTTATACTGTACACTTAATCGTATTTACATGCTTTGACGAATTGCGTAACAGAAACTTTAACACTTATTGCCTTATCTACATTTCTCTTAGTATACATTCATCCATGACCTAAACCTATCGAATGTCTCTCTACGCTGTGCCTTCGTAAAAATATCCGCAGTATTTTCGCCTGTACTTACTTTAAGTATGTTTATCTTGTTCTCCTTTAAGCACTCGTGAACGTGGTGCTAATGAACTTCAATGTGTTTAGAATTTTTCCAAAAATTTCCGTGCTTTGCTATACTTATCACTCCAGAGTTATCCTCATCAATTTTTACAGGGTTATCGTCTAGATTTACATTGAAGATTTTCATAATTTCCCTAATGGACATTAATTCACTCACCGCTTCCGATAGAGCTACATACTCTGCATACGTCGAGTCTTTTGTCACACACCTTTGTTTTTTAGACTTCCAACCAATTACATTTCCATACAATCTAATTACATATTCAGAAGTCGATTTCCTTTCTAATTGATCTCCTGCCTAATCAGCGTCCACATAACAATCCATCGTTTCACATTTTTCGTTTCTTTTATAATCTAATCTTAAATCTCTAGTCCGGTACAAATATTTCAATATTCTCATTACAACAATCTTGAAATCTACTCAAATAATTCACACTATAACTTATATCGGGTCTGGTATTTTCACTAATATACAACAATGCGCCAATTAAATTTTTGTATCCAATATCCTTTCTATTTATCTCAGCTTTTTCAATTTTTAAGTTGGTCTCCATAGGTGTACAGTACAGTTTGCTATTTTGTAACTTACATTTGTTTGTCAATGATTCAATGTATTTCTTGTGGCTTAATCTTATTTCATTTTTGAAATAATCATAGTCTATATTTATTCCAAGATATTCTTTGGCTTCATCTAAATCTTTCATTCCAAATCTATTAGTTAATAACTTCTTTACCCTTTGTATCTTCCTTTTATTTTACTACAAATTAGCAAATCGTCTACATATATTAGCAAATAAACAACATTTTCTCCCTCCGCATGTGTATATAGGCACAACTCTATGTTATTCTTCTTAAAACCTAATCTCGTCACATACTTATCAAGACACTCATACCACTCCCTTCGACTTTCTTTTAACCCATAAAGCGCTATCGATAGTTTACAAACTCTATTCGTTCCGTCCGCATATCCCTTTGGTTGATTTACATATACCTCCGAGGTTACTTCACCATTTAAAAAAGCAGTTTCTACATTCATTTGCTCCATAATTAATCCATTTTGACAACAATATGATAGCAATATCTTAAAGGTCTAATTATTCGCTACTGGGGAGTATATGTCATCGGCTACGTTTCTTTGTTGGAATCCTCTTACCACTAATCTAGCCTTATACCTGTCATCTGATTTTCTCGTGTAAACCCATTTTACATCTAATACATCTTTGCCTTTTACCCTTTCTACCAATTTCCAAGTTTTATTCTTATAAAGACATTCTGTTTCCTTATCCATAGCTTGTTTCCAATCTTCACTATCTTCGCAACAAATCGCCTCCTCAAATGTACAAGGGATATCTACTCTACAATAATTTGCATGGATTTCACTAATGTTTTCTTTTTCTGGATATCTTACTGGAGTTCTCTTATTACGTGTAGATCTTCCAGGGATGTTTAAGCTTTCAAGACTGTTATCATTTTCATCTTCCCTACTTTCTAACTCTTCCTTATTCATGTTTACCAATAAATCATTATCCTCAATGTCATCGTTATCTTCATCGAATGAATTCTCTACAAAACCGATACATTTTGTGTCTGTTTCTATGACCTCTACATGTCTCGCTATTGTAATTTTCCCACCTAATAAGACTCTGTAACCTACTTCACTATATCCTAACAAAATTCCCATATCTGCCTTCTTATCCCATTTAGAAACTCTTTTTTGT
Source organism: Bombus affinis (assembly GCF_024516045.1). Classification (NCBI taxonomy): domain Eukaryota; kingdom Metazoa; phylum Arthropoda; class Insecta; order Hymenoptera; family Apidae; genus Bombus; species Bombus affinis. Next base: position 1,882,515 of record NW_026108821.1, read on the forward strand.
TCCGGTCTTCTTACAAAAACTTTACTTCCATATAGATGTAGATTTTCAACACTTGGTTTTCTCCCGAAGAATATTTCAAAAGGTGTCTTTCTCTCTATAGTATTTGCCAGTGTTCTATTTTTCAAGTATACCGCTGTACAAAATATTTCCGGTCAGTACCTTTTATGTACTTTCGCTTCCGCTAACAAGCAACGCGCCATGTCCATAACTGTTCTATTATACCTTTCCGCTGTCCCGTTTAACTCATGTACGTAGGTTGGGCAATTATTAATTCTGATACCTTTATCCCTAGCAAATTTATAAATTCGATTATTCAAATACTCTTTTCCATTATCACATCTCAATATTTTTAACTTCTTGCCCGTCAAATACTCGGCTTCATTTACAAACTGTACGAAACAATCAAAGACCTCACCCTTTGATTTTATACAATAAACTCTAGCTATTTTGCTATAATCATCGATAAATGAGATGAAATATTTCTCTTCATTGAATCCGGAAGTCTTAAAGGGACCGCACACGTCCGTATGAATAATTTCCATTATCTCCCTAGCCTTGGTTTGATTATTTTTGAATGCTAAATTGTGCATTTTACTTTCTATGCACACCCTACATTTCAAAAATTCCTTCTCAATTTCATTCGGTATACCAGTAACTAGCTGCTCTTTACTCAAAATATTTAAATATTTAAAATTTACGTGTCCTAACATCCTATGCCATCTTTCCTTTTTACTCATACCACTACGTTCGGCGCTGTTTGCTAAGTGCTCCTCCCTTTCAATATACTTTTCATTCTATATGTTCCCTTTTCTTTAACCGCTACCGCTGTAAGCTTATTCTCCTCATCTATTACTTTTGCAATATTTCCTATTGAAATAACCGTGTTCCTATTATCTGTTAACTTGCCTAAACTAATCAAGTTTGCGGACATTTCTTTCGCGTAAAATACATTATTCATATTTATTTCATTTTGCTTTCCAAATGCTTCAAAATATCTTATAACATTCCCCAATTTTGTTGCCTTTATCGATCAATTATCGCCTAAATATATATTTACCGGTTCTTTAAGGTTAATAGATTTATCGAAATAATTTACGTTGTTAATTTTGTGATCTGTGCAACCGCTATCTAATGGCCACATTACTTCATAATTACTTATCTCGTTCGCCTCGCCGCTGTGTGCTGCGTGCGCCGTTGCTATCCATGTGCTTGATCTTGAGTTACCATGCTCGCTCGTGCCGGTTGTTGACTGACGATGGAAATTTCCATGTCCCCTGCTCGTATTTCCTTTGTTTCCTCCTCCTCTGCTGCGACCATGTGTTGACCGATGGCAAAAACTGATACTGTTTCCCGCTTCGTCGCCATTTTGACACTCTCTCGCAAAATGTCCTACTCTTCCACATCTGAAGCATCCTTCCTTTTTTGCAGAAAAGGCGTTGGTTTGCATTTCTCCTCGATTGGACTTATTTTTCTTCTCCGCTATTTCAATTTTATTTTTTACATACGCTACCGTTTCATTTTCGGCTTTCAGTGCATCTACTATTTCCTCTATGTAGCTGTATTCTTCGGGTAACGTATTCAGCATGCAAGTTAGTTTTTCCCTGCCACTCACTTGTGCACCCGCACAGTTTAATTCGTTTATTAATTTTTCGAAATCGCTAAAGAACGATGCTGAATCACTGTAGTTCTCAAGTTTTATCTTTTCCAATCTCCTTCTGCATACGACCTGTAGTACCGTCGACTCCTTCAAGTACATTTCATCAAACTTTTTTACTATCTCATACGCCGTTTTTTCTTCTCTAATATATTCCAATTGTCTGTTTGTGATGGCACTATAAATTATATTTATTGCCATCGGATCATTTTTGTCCCAGTCTTCACTGTCTGTTTCTGTCTTCACCTTAGCTGTGACAATCTCGCATTCTCTATACTTGAAAAACATCGTTATTCTTTGCTTCCACATACCGTAAATATCCATCGAAAATTGGTATCACGATTTCCAATCACTCCATTTTAAATGATTCCTTATCTCTTACTCAATCGTTCCTACGTGCTCGAAGTGTATTTTTCCTCTTTGTAACCTTTGAACGTTTCTTTCTTTACTGAAGACTCACTCGATCTAACTCGCAATATTGAAAACCATGCACTAAAATAACTGGCAAAACTATGAACCACGCTCTGCTACCATGTAAAGATATAGAATGGATTCGGAAATACAAATAATTCCCTTTATTTAGCACACAACAGTTATACATATATCTTATACTCTAAAGACCTCGAAACCCTACCCGCACGCACGCTTGTTGTCAACAGACTCTTCCAGATACTTCTAACCACTGACTCTTGTCTTTTGTCCCAACTAAGGCCTGGACGTCCTCTGACGCTTTTACACACATTCACATGTACAGTGTAAATGTGTCATGTTCCTAGCAGAATTGTTATGCGACAGATGCATCAACATACCATACAAGAAGAATTGGAAACTAGGACAAAAAGGAAGAACTTTGAAAGAGATACTGATAATCATGGTAAACGACAAAAAATTCGTAGATGTTCAAGTGAATCTGACGAGGAGAATATTGATGAAAAGGTAGTTGACAATAGATGAATACAAGTAATAACACAAGAGTCAAACAAGAGCCCGCAGGGAGGGCTCGCTTATGTGAGCATATGAGGTCTGGCAAACCCACTTTCCCGAAGCCAGAGGGACCGTCGGGACAAGCGTCCCGCTTACGTGAGTCCCTATGTACTCCGCAGGGAAGGTCGTCGGGGGTGTAAGCCGTTTAATTAATATTACATCCTCTCTACGTGGCCTTGAGCAGTAGCGCACCCACGATCCTGATGCCAAGGATGGGACCGCCGGGATAAGTTCTCGGGTACAAAAGTACCTTGAGGCCCCCGCTTACGTGATTCCCATCTGGAACGCCGAGCTCGGTTAGCAGGTCGCTGGCCGGCAGTCACATGGCCGTACATCCATACGATATTCCCACCAACGACTAAGGTTGGTACCACGGGCGATCGAGTTACAGCCCGGAGGGAGTAGCGACCCCTCTGATCGGCCAATTAATGGGTATGGACTCGTGGTGGCAGTGGTTGATGGACAAGATGCTGGCAAGAGGGCCGATTTAAGGTGGAGACTCCACCGAATGGACTTCGGCGGATGAGCAGCGTCCCACCTGCTCCGAAACCGTACTGGTGAGACGGGATGGCTTAGAATGTGCCCCGTTCGACCTGATACGAGCGACAGCTCCTGCAGGCTAAGCTGATCCAGGGAGCAAGGTATTGGGTGCCTTGTGCGATGGTTGGGCGTAATCTCAACTCCTATGGTCCTAGGAGGCCCGGCTACTGTGTGGAATTATAATCGAGGAAAGCACCCGTTACCAAAAGACAATGCTATTTGTATAACAAATATTTAGTCGACACAATTTGTCTTTATTTGGAATGATTAGATACCTGCTTGTGGCAGCTGCTCCCATAATAGAATAAGTTGCAGTACCTTAGTCTACAATCCATTACTTCCCAACATCAATATTTGACTCAGGTCTTTTATAATGAAATATGTAGAGGACAGGGTATATGGGACTTTTGACCGTCAGACTTATTTGAGGTTATCGATTGTCGTCGTAATCGCCGAATTTACTTAAAATAATAAGGTAAGGTACAGCCTATGGGCCCTGAGTCGTAGATACAATGTGTAAAAATATTCCATAAATGTTCGTCACGAAATTCAGCAGATCGCTCGTTGATACTCGTAGGTATTCGAAGATACTTTACTCTTTGGGTTGCCTCGGTTTACTTATACTGGTCGGGGCGGAAGTCGGAAGATTCAAAATCGACTTTGTTCGAAGTAGCAGCAACATTTTTATGCTCCGAGTGTATTTACTTGTATCCTTACGATCCTGATACTCCGAGGCAAAATACCAATAGGATTTGAATTTCCCTCTGGCTCATATGCCGCAACAAATTTTTATAGTTTGTGCTCATGTATAGGTACTTATGAACTATCTAAAATATATAATAAGCTGAAGTACTGTAGGGAAGTAATTTACAGTGTTACTAGGTTTGGTTACATATTTCAATATCGTTCACGCCATCGCAAAAGCTAGTATGATGCTGCGTCGGCGTATATGCACACGGGGAGGTGATGGACGAGGCGAGGATGATAGCCTCCCGCGAAGTAGCGCCTGGCCCTGACGGAGTCCCGTGACGGGTATGATGGGAGATGATGCGGGTCATGGCACCTAGACTGCGACTTCTATTTACATCGTGATCGAAGGAGGGTGCCAACCCTCGGATATGGCGCACGGCGAGGCTGGTATTGCTTCGGAAGGAGGGACGACCAGCCCTTGTATCGTCCGGTATGCCTATAGGATGAAGTGTGCAATTTCTTCCAAAGAATCATTGCCAGAATCATTGTACTGTTCTCAGTCGAAAATGTTCGTGAGATGTCAACAACGACCTTTGGCATCAATGACGTAGTTTAGTGATAACTACACTATCAGCTAGGGCCATCTATAGGCAAATTCCGGTTTCATATTTACAAACCTGATACGCTCGATTTGACAGGGATCAGTGCGGACATAGCGCTAATTGTCTAGTGTGCGCTGAATTGGGCAAGAAATCTGGAGTACCGGGCACATCGAATACTCGGCATGTTTGCAACAGCAACGGAAATACGGGGATTTGACTATTTGAGTCTAAATATGCAAACCTGCAATGACGCCGTATTTGACACGGCCCAGAGTTGACATAGAGCAAACCGGCTGGAGTATGCTGTATTTGGCAGCAATTGTGGAGTATAACATGCATCCTATTGTGAACATACTTACTATGAAAACGGAGATACATTCAGTTGAATATTTAGGCTTGAATGAGCAAAACTACAAATACGCTGGATTTGACTCGTTCCATATTTAACATGGCTTAAACCAGATAAAGCGCCTAGTGTATGGCAGTCGATGTGGAATATAACGCGCACCGATTTGTCGACATATCTGCAACAGAAGCTGAGTTACGTCGATCGGAATATTGAACCCTGATCATGCATTACTGCATTTACGCTTGATTTCACGGGGTCCGGATTTGACATAGCGCAAACCAGATGTTGTGAGCTGTATTTAATAGCAACTACGGAGTATAAAGCGCATCGAATTTTCCACATATCTGCAATCGAAACGGAGATTGGTTGATTTGATTATTTAGGTGTGATAATGCAAAACTGCAGTTGCGCTGTGTTTGACCGGACCAGAGTGGACATAGCGCTAATTGGATGATATTGGTTTAATTTGCAACAAATGTGGTATGCAAGTATTGGCGACACATTTCCAACAGTAGCGGAGATGCGTGGATTTGAATATATAATAATGTATATGAAAAACTGCAATTACGCTGGATTTGTCGGTGATCGAAGATGGCATTTGTCGGCATATCTGTAGCAGTAACGGAAAACACGTACATTTGAATATTTTACCTGTATATGCAAAGCTGCAATCACGCTGGATTTGACTCGACGCGGATTTGATATAGCTCAATTCGTATGATCTGCACTGTATTTATCAACAAATGCGGAGTATATCGCGCATTAAGAATTCGACATATCTGCAAGAGAAACAGCGATACGTAGACCTGAATGTTCAAGCATGAATATGCAAAACTACAATTACACTGGATTTGGCAGGGTTTAGACTTGACATAGCTCTAACTAGCAGATGTGAACTGTATTTGGCAGGAAATGTGGAGAACAAGGCACATCGTATTGTCTGCATATCTGCATTAGAAACGGAGATAGGTTGGTTTGAATATTTAAGTCTGAAAATGTAAAAATGGAGGGTTTACGCCTGGATTTTACATCGGCCAGAGTTGATGTCAATTTGTCCAACCGTGGGGAGATTTGATCGCGTCGAAGCGCGTCAACGGGAGTCGCAAATTCCCGTTACGATTCTAAGAAACGACACCGCATATTGATCGATCCCCTGACTTCCGTTAAGATAATAGGGTGGTTGCGATGGTATAACTCTGCGACCAACAATGTTATTGATGAGAATTGTGGATCTTGATGTCCGAAATATTCTTATGGAAACATAAAATTTACACTGGCCTTTTCTAATAACGTAGACAAATTTTTATTTTATAAACGATGTTTAGAATATTTGTCGTTACACAGCTGCACGCGTCTCAGCACTTTCTTCCATACCCGACCTTATGCAAACTGTTAACCGACCGAATTGTTTACATTCGTCTGTTTTTCAGTCGCCGCGCACACACATATCTCCACACACTGATATCCACATACAAACATCTCCACTACGCACTCGACCTAGTCCAGCACAAAAATTTTACATATCTCAATACACCTCCTTAATTATTGTGCTGCATATTCATTTCCTTTTGTGAAAATTAAACCATTTTTAAAAGTAATCTAAAATTTTCAAAATTACTTCTCCCTAGAGCCTTCGTTACAATATCTGCTACATTGTTTTCTGAATTTACTTTTATAACGTCAATCTCTTTATTTTCCCAACTTTCATTTACAAAATGGAAATGTACTTCAATGTACTCATAATTTTTTGTCAAGTTTCCAAATTTTGATATCGCAATCGCTCCAGAATTATCTTCGTAAATTTTTATTGGTCTCTCGATCATTATTTTGAAATTTTTCAATAATTTCTTTACAAATTTTATTTCACTCACTGCTTCTGACAAAGCTACATACTCGGCGGCTGTTGATGATTTTGTCACGCTGTTTCGCTTTCTCGATTTCCAGTAAATTGCGTTTCCGAAAAATCTTATGATAAATCCCGTAGTAGTCTTGTAGTAGTCTTATGATAAATCACCGTCAACAAAACAATCAATGATTTCAGCGTTCAAATTTCTTTTATAAGTCAACCATAATTTTCTGGTTAAATATAAGTATTACAAAATTCTCGACGCATATTTATAATGTGTCCCGTCGTAACTGTTTTGAAATCGACTTAAATAGTTTACACTATAACTAACGTCTAATCTTGTTCCAGTACTAATATATAATGAAGCTCCTATGAGGTTTCTATATCTTATATCGTCTGAGGCTGACTGTGCGGGTTCTAAATTTAAGTTTTATTCCTTTGGTGTAAAATATAGTTTACTATTCTCTATATTCCATCGTTTCGCTAATGACTCTGTATAACTACTTTGATCTAATTTCATCTCACATTTCTTATTCTCACATTTCGTATTCAATGTTTATTCCTAAGTAAGTCTTTACTTCACCTAAGTCTTTCATCGATTTGTTTGACAATTTATTTTTAATTTCATCTATTTTTCTTTTGTATTTACCACACATTAATAAGTCATCCACGAATAGAATTAAGTATATAACATGATCGCTCTCATACTTCAAATACAAACAATAATCACTTTCACTTCTTTACAAACCTATTTTACATACTTACAAACCTAGTTTACATACTTTCCCGCTTTTATCGGCGTAACCCATAGGTTGTTTTACAAATACTTCCGATTTTATAGTTCCGTTTAGGAATGCTGTTTCTACATCCATTTGCATAATCATCGAACCATAATGACAACAATAAGATAGCAATAACTTCAGCGTTTGCATTTTTGCCACTGGAGAGTATAAATCTTCCGGTATTTCCTTTTGTTGGAAACCCCGAACAACTAGTCGCGCTTTCTTACGATTATCGGATTTATTCATATATACCCATTTCAAATCTAATACCTTTTTATCTTTTGGTTTCTCTACTAATTGCCAGGTTTTCATTTTTGACTAAACTATTCATTTCTCGATCCATTGCTTCTTTCCATGATCTGCTGTCATCTCCACTGAAAGCTTCTTCATAGGTTTGAGGACTGCCTGCGCTAACTACATTCACATAAATGAAATATGAGCTCGTTTGGCCATATCTTTGAGGTTTCTTTGTTTCCCGTCCTGGCCTCCTCAAATTATTTTCTATGTCCTCAAGTTTTTCTTCTGATTCGTTACTTAAATTTCTCTCCCTTCTTATTACAACCTGCTCGACCTTTTCGTCACTTGTTTCACTTTCATGAATTTCGTTTGTATCCGAATGTTCTTCAAAATCCTTTTCCGTTTCATTATCTGATTCATCCATTCCTTGAAATCCTACTAAATTATCATTTTCACCTATAAATTCTACGTGTCTTGCAATTATAATTTTATTATTAACTAAGGTCCTATATCCAACGTTTTCATAACCTACAAGTATTCCAATATCTGCCTTTTTGTACCATTTCGAATTTATTTTAATTTCAGATACTCTTACGAAAACTATACTCCCGTACAATCTTAAATTAATTATATCCGGTTTCCTTCTTAACAATATTTCGATTGGTGTTTTATTTTCACATGTTTTCGTAATGGTTCTATTTTTTAAGTACACCGCGGTTCTAACTATCTCCGACCAATATTTAATATTTAGTTTCGAATCATGTAATAAGCATCTAGCGGAATTCGTGATTGTTCTATTGTAGCGCTCAGCTGTTCCATTTAACTAGTGAACATAAGGTGGGCATGGTTCTAGGAGAATTCCTGTTTCCCTGATTAGATTGTACATGTTTTTGTTCATATATTCTTTTCCATTATCGCATCTTAGTCTCTTTATCTTCTTACCAGTAAGATTTTCAACTTTATTTATATAATCAAGGATTCAATCGTAAACCTCATCTTTCGATTTCAAAGTATAAATTAATGCGCACTTCCTATAATCGTCTATAAATGTTAAGAAATATTTAGATCCATCAAACCTGGTATTTTTATGACGTCCATTTAAATCGGTATGTTCCAATTCTAAAATCTCGCGTGCTCTACTACAGTTACTCTGGATAGGTACATTGTGCTATTTATTTTGCATACACGCACCACATTTTAATTGAGCTTGCTCCAATTTTTCTGGCATTCCCTCAATTAATTTTTTCTAACACATCGTATCTAAATAATTAAAGTTTACATGTTCTCGGATTCTGTGAAATTTTTCCCTGTTCGTCATTTTTCTACATTTTTGGCGTGAGATTCTTGCCTTCCAATGTAACTAGTTATTTTATATAAACCATGATCTTTGAATGCGATGCCTATCAACTTTCTATATTTGTTATAGATCTTTGAAGTATTCCCTGCTGAGACTATCTTATTTTTATTCGTTACTCTCGCATAGCTAACCAAGTTATTATCCATTTCTTCCACATAAAATACATTTGACATTATAATTTTAACCCTTCTTTTGTTTACTTCAAAGTAAGTTAAAATTTTTCCAACTTTTGTTCCTTTTAATGTTCTACCGTCTCCTAGTTTTACATTTATCGGGTTCTTTAAGTTTTCGTACTCAATAAAATACGAGTCATCATTTACAATGTGATCTGAACATTCACTATCCAATATCCGATCTATTTTTCGCGTATCGCTGGTATATACTGTGATAGTATCCTTACTATAATCGCGCTGCACTCGCGTTAGGAAGGAGTCAATTCCTTGGTCGTCGTAGTCCTGGCTGTTTAAATAATTTGCGTCTTGTCGACTTGCCTCATTGTAGCGTTGCTGCCAACCTCTGCTTCGTCCTCGTTGACCAAATCCACGCTGAACATATCCTCGTCTTCTCTGGCCAGAACCTCGTCCGCCGCGACCCCTATTCTGCTATGGCTGATTCGCACCTCCTTGCCATTGCGTTCCTCCATTGATTCCGCCTCTACATGTATTCGTGCAATTTTTTATCACGTGGCCGTACTTTCCACAGCCATGGCACTTTATTTCTCTCTTTTCTCAACTTTGAAGACATTTGACCATTTCCTATCACTTTTACTCTCCCTACGTTCCCATTTCCCACATTATAATTTTATGTTTTAAAAAATCACAAGTTCAATCACTTTCTTTCAATGTGTCGATTAAGTCATCAATATAAATCAATGATTCTGGTAGTGTTTTCAGCATGTAATCGAGTTTTTCACGTTCACTTACGTTTGCACCAACATCCTTTAATTCATTTATCGTCTTCTCAAATTCCGTGAAAAATGAACCTGATTCCTCAAAATCTTTCAACCTCATCATGTCGAGTCTACGTCTTATACAAAGTTGCAATGCTGTTGATTCCTTCATATACATCTCATCGAATTTTGTAATTATTTTGTAAACAGTGTCCTGATCACCAACAAATTCTAATCTACAATAGATCTACTTCATCGCCCATTGATTCTTTTCATCCCAATTATCTTTCGCATCCGTGTCCATTTTCTCTCCTGTATCCAATTCATAACATTTTTTACACTTTAAATACATTAATATTCTTTTTTTCCACGCTTTGTAATCACGTACATCGAATACTTGCATTTTAGTTTTATCGTCCATTGGCATCTTGATTCGTCTTTTCATCTTCACCCTTTTTTCAAAAATAGTTCTCACTATACAGATTCCTTTTATCTGCTCCGCCAACAGCCTTTTTATCTCTTCAGAACATATTTCCAATTCTTTCAAAATGAACCTTTTTTATACATTCACGACCGGTTACACGTGGTCCCATAACCTTAAATCTCGTCAACCACGATTTTTGCTACCATGTTGAAAATTGTGCATCCTGATGGCCAAAATATTGTACGCTGGCCATTACTATTAACGTAGACACATATTTACTTTATAAACGATTTCTAGAATATTTGTCGATGTACACTTGCGCGCGTCTCAGCACTTTTATTCATATCCGACCTTTTGAAGACTGTTAACCGATAGAACTGTTTACATTCGTCTGTTTCTCAGTCGCCGCGCACACACATATCTCCACACAGTGATATCCCGTTACAAAGATCTCCACTACGCACTGGACCTAGTCCAGCACAAAAATTATACATATTTCAATATTTATGAAATATGTATTTCCAACAACCTTGTACAACAACACAAGTTAGTAACTCCGCCGTTTAAGATATAGGTGACGAAGAAATGGATTGATCTTATATGAGTGAATCCGGGTAGATATATTGACTGATCTGAAAACCTAGATTGAGTATGCATAGATAGGTGGTTTTCGAAGAAGTCATGGGTGTAGACAGTATTCGAACCGTGATATAACTCGAATTCAACTCTTACATACTAACGGAGGAAAGCTCGGTATGTAGGTAATTTTTGAACAAGGGAAGCTGATTCATTGTTCACTCTTTTTGTTATGAAAAGGGAGGACAAGGATTCGCGATACCCATTGGGTATGATCAGCGTTAATGAATGAAGATAGGAGGAGTAAGCATCCTACCAAAGTGGCTCATGGATGACCTTGCCCATGGGAAAATCCACATATTTTCATCAGATAAATGTCCGGTTTAATATTATATAATTACCGGTTTTCCCATTATATAACTACCAGCTTTTCCGCAGTTTCTAAGAGCGCACAATAAACATAAGGACTTTTCTAAGAAATACACATCAATCAAAAACATTTAAGAAATTGGACGTGCAAGATGAAAGGGACCATCTAGAATTACTTAAAAAGTCTAAGTTTATGGTGGGTCCTTAGGTTTGATGAGGCTGTAAATAAGAAATGACGGCATCAATCAAAAACATTTAAGAAATTGGACGTGCAAGATGAAAGGGACCATCTAGAATTACTTAAAAAGTCTAAGTTTATGGTGGGTCCTTAGGTTTGATGAGGCTGTAAATAAGAAATGACGGCACTATGACAATAGTCTCGGCTCCGGCAGCGTTTTCGCGGTCAACGGATGCAGAACTCTACACTACGTTAGCGTCTAAGTTGCACTACATGTTAGAGCAAGGAGCAATTACTACGTATAAGAAAGACAGGTCGATTGCTGATGAGACCGCACTAGAGAGTGTCGTCTCTCCATCACGGCGACGCTGTCCAGGAAAACTATGATGGGTGTGCCTATAGTCACAAAATCATCGGATTCGTGGTGAAAAGTCTTCGTTCGGAAAATGAGGGAAATTGGCGTTACTGTTAATTGGTCAATTTCCACGTTGGTGGTTAGGAAAGGGTGCTAGCCGCCCTCAAGAGAGAGTTCGAGAAGAGGAAGCGTCGTTCGTGAGAAACATAGATTTCTCCTATTTTCTCATAGTTGGAACGAGGACTGTTTGTCGGTTTGATGGACTTTAGTTAAACAAATCTTAAGATTTATAGCGGGTCCTCGGACTAGCTGATCATGTACTTACTCAAAGAATAGAGTCTGCGTGTGGCGAGCCACGGGACAGAAATCGTTGAAATGCTTACCGTTGTGCCCCGTCCCAAGTATTTCTTTTAAGGAGAGCTATAGAGTTACTTCATGCCTTTGTTAGACAAAACGTTTATCCCTTGACCGCGACTACGTTCGGCGACTGGTTGTCGCCTCGAGTCCGAGCTCACTATCATAAATCTCAAATAAGTACAGTCGGATCGAATGACAACAGTTTCAAAATACGGCTATGGTGAAATCTAAATTACAGTACTAGGAGTCTTCCCAAAATTCCGAAGGGAAGGTTCCGGTGTTCTTTCATCTCCGACATATATACGCTTGATCTGCCAGGGTCCAGTGTGCATATAGCGCAAACTGGCTGGTAAGCGATGTAGTTGGCAAGAAATGTGGAGTACCAGGCACATCGAATTGTCGACATATCAGCAATAGCAACGGAGAAACGTAGAGTTGAATTCTTGAGTCTGAATCTGCGAAACTACAATTACACTGCATATAACAGGAACCAGAGTCGACGTAGAGCAAAGCGCATAAGTACTGAATTTGGCTGTAATTGTGGAGTATAGCGCTCATCGCATTTGCGACATTCGTATCCAATAGCAGCGCTGATACGTTGGTTTGAACATTTAGGCATGAATATACAAAACAGCAATTACGCTGAATCTGTCAGTGACCAGAGAAGACGTCAGACAGAAGAGAAGATAGAATCGGAAGATGTGCTCTGTGCTCACCAGCAAATCAGGAGCATAACGCTCACCGAATTTTCGTCATATCTGCCACAGAAACGGAGATACGTTGCTCTCGATATTCAAGCATGAATATGCTAAATTGCAATTATGGTGTATTTGACAGGGACAGGAGCGCACATAACTCTAACCTACTGATGTGCGCTGTATGTGACATCAGATGATAAATATAACGCGCACCGAATTGTCTGTAAGTGTGCCATAGAACCAGAGATTCGTTGGTTCGAATATTTAATACTGATTATGCAAAACTGCAAATACGCAGGGTTCGGCTGGGTCCCGATTTTACATGCATCAAACGGAAAAACGTGCACTGTGTTTGCCAGCAAATTTGGAGTATAACGAGCCTCTAATTGTAGCCATGTATGCCATAGAATCGGAGATACGTCGGTTTGAATACTTAATCCTGAATATACGAAACTGCAACTACGCTGGATCTGGCTGGGTCCAGAATTTACATAGCGTAAACCGTATGATGTGCACTGTACTTGGCATCAGATGCGGAATATAACGCGCATAGCATGGCCTATGTTTCTGCAAAACAAACGGAGATACCTTGATTCGAATATGTAAGCATTAATATCCAAAACTGCAATTACGCTGGATTTCTCCGAGTCCAGTCTTGACAGTGTGCAAACGGGCTTATGTGTGCTGTATTTGGCAGCAAATGTGCAGTATTACGTACATCCTATTGTCGACGTACCTACAATGGATACGGAGATACTTTCACTTGAATAACTAGGCTTGAATATGCAAAACTACAAATACGCTGGATTTGACTCGGTCCGGATTTAACACGGCTTAAACCAGATGAAGCGCTCTGCGTATGGAGGTCAATGTGGAATATAACGCGCATCGTATTGTCGAGATATGTGCTATGGAATCGGAGTCACGTTGATTTGAATATTTAAGCCTGAACATACAAAATTGCGTTTGGGCTGGATTTTGCAGGGACCAGAGTTTACACAGCGCAAGCGAGCTGATGGGCAATGTAACTACAGCAAATGCGGAGTACAAGGCGTATGGAATTGTCGACATATGTGCAAAAGTAGCGGCGAAACTTTGAATGCAATATTTAAGCATTAACAACAAAATCTACAATTACGCTGGATTTTACAGGGTTCAGAGTTGACACATAGCACAGACCGGCTGATTTGGCATCATATGTGGAGTATTCTGCGCATCTAATAGGCGACATGGAAACCAAGATACGTTCATTTGAATATGTAATATTTGAATATTTCGCCTGAAAATGCATAATTGCAAATACGCTGAGTTTGGCTGCGCCCATACGTTACATAACTCAAACCAGATAATATGCATTGTGTTTGGCAGCAAAAGTGGCGTATATCGCGCATCGAATTGTCGGCATATCTGCAATGCAAACGGCGATACGGTGATTTGAATAATTAATCATGAATATGCAAAGCAGCAATTTCGCTAGGTATGACAGAGACCGGAGTTGACATGGTACAAACCAGCAGATGTGCGGTGCACATGACATCGGATGTGAAATGTAACGGGCATCGCTTTGTCGCCATATGTGCAATAGAAACGGAGATACATTCATTTGAATATGTTAACCTTAATTTGTAAAACTGCAATTACGCTTGATATGTCGAGGACCAGAGATGATATAATAGCACGAGCCAGCTGATGTGAGCTGTATTTGGCAGGCAATGAGGAGTATATCTCGCACCTAATTGACGGCAAATCTCCAATCGCAGCGGTGATACGTTTTATTTAATATTCAATAATGGGCCTGTTACGACACCGATAGTATTAGCGCGACTGAAACACTTTGCCATCTCAGTAAAATCATTCTATTTCAAGCTTCACGCTACAGTTCTGAATCCGGACAAGACCGATTCAAGTTCTCGCAAGAGCAAGCAGTCAAATTAAGGTACTTACACGAGTTAGAGTCTAATACATTTTATTGGTCCAACATCGATGGGGCGATCTCGCATCGAAATTTTCGGAGGACCGCGTAACCTTCCAACGACGACCGCTGTACGAGCAGCGGATAAACATATTTCGTGCCTTAGGGTGCCCTCACCACGTCCTCTACTTCTTGATTCTTGGTTGGTAGCTTTAGCGGCTGCAGGTCCGAGAAATTGCATCTTGACCCGCTTTCTCGTATGTCGCATGTGACGTGTCACTTTCCGCCGTAGACACTTGTCGGATCTACATACGTTGAACCATTTGCGCGAGACAAGCGCGGCGTTCTGCAGGGCCGAGGGATCCAATTTTCGAAGTATCAAGCGCAAAACCTCCAGTGGTAGTTCGGAAATGATATCTACCTTACTTGGCACGAACAAACCAACGACGCGTAGCACAGTTCTATAGAAACTCCATGTTGCTTCTATTGTGGCGCGAGCACGACTGACGGTCTGGCTGAGAATGAATTCTTATATATGTGCCGTTCGTCACGGTGCACTGCGAGTTCCGGCTCCGGTGAGAGTCCTGGACAGTTAGAATCGATCGCATGTGCATGTATCATCCTATAGATCGGGTTCACATTATTATTAGTGTTAGATGCGTGAAACGAATCTTCATTTGGATTCGACGTTGTAGTTATGCAATAGAGCAGATATTCACTAGTGCGAATTTGATTTGAGGTGTATGGTAGCGATTTAGGTTTAAAGGCACAAGAGTATATTTAACTATGTAGCTTATTAAAATATACCCTACGTGTACACTAGTCGTATAATACACTGGTTGTCTTGATTCGTGATTACGAATAGATGGGCGCAAAGAAGGATCGACTTAGCTGCTACTCCTCGTGTCACTCGATAAAAAAGAATGCCTCGCTACCCTGCTCGCTATATTCATATGCGTTGGAGTGGACAAAAGGCGTTGGGATTTGAATTTTGAAGGTGTTCTCGAAAATTCGCAACTGACGCTGAACTCTCGACCTTGTTTACAAATGTTGAATTTTCGGGTAGTTGACTCGAGGGCATATGATCACGACAAAATCTACGGATTTTGATTAACCTTCGGTAACCGCCTAAGGTTGTCGGATCTATAATAAACCCATCTTTCAGTAAACACGATTTTTTGTGTAGCGGGTTCACTAGACCGAAACCGTTATGAATTTTACCTACGAGTGCCGCTACAGTACCCGCTTGCCAGTGTTAACGTTACTTCTTTTTATGTTTGTTTATGTATGTTAGCGCGGTGCCCATGCTAACCGCTTAATTCAAACCCGTTTGAGGAGGAGAACGAACTCTCCTGCCCGAACGCGTGGTATAATTGGTTCTTGCGTCTCCGTCGCTTTGTTGCGCTTGCTCGCTGCTTTGCGGTCGGAAGATTTTCCCAGGTAAAAATACGTCGTAGGTTTCTGCGCTCCTTTCCAGATGCTCAATATCTTCCGACACGATGAAGGCGGGTTTTATACGATCTACGGAGACTTTCACGCTTTTGTCCTTCATCCGTATGGTAATGGTTTTCATCCACGCTGTGTAACCTGATAGGGGCCATCGTATGGTGGTTGCAGTGGACCTCCGATTGCATCGTGGCGTACGAAAACGCACGGCGACGTTTCTAAATCGCGGAACATGAACGTTTTCTTTTCGCCGTGTCGTGAAGTCGGCAGAGGTCTAATATCGCTCATTCGCTCTCGCAGACAGTTTGCGAATTCCGCGTTGGCCGGTTGTTTTGCTGGTACAAAGAATTCTGCTGGCAATCGTATGTCCGTACCATAAATCATTTCGGCTGCCGTTGCGCTCAGGTCCTCCTTGATAGCGGTTCTAATGCCTAAAAGAACTATGGGAAGGCTTTCAACCCAGTTGCTCGAATTGTGGCATTTGATTGCGGCCTTAAGCTGCCTGTGAAAGCGCTCTACCATCCCGTTGGACCCGAGGTGGTAGGCTGTGGTACGCAAATGCTTAATGCCGAGCATCCGGCATAGTTCGTTGAAAAGACTGGATTCGACTTGGCGTCCTTGATCGGTTGTTATTTTTGCTGGGACGCCAAAACGCGCTATCCATGTGGAAAGAAGAGCCGAGGCAACGGTCGTCGCTTCCATATCTGGTATTGGAATCGCTTCGGGCCAACGTGAAAAACGGTCGATACATGTTAGACAATATCGGTAGCCTTGTGAATATTGCATGACGATGATGTCTAAATGTATATGCTCGAATCGTCCTGCGAGCTCTCCGAATGTTCCGGTCGGCGTTGATACGTGTCTCGCTATTTTACATTGTTGACACGGGATGCATTGCCGTGTCCATGTTTGGCTTTTATTTAATTTTTGTTTACCGCCGGCCAAACTATACGCGATTTTACGAATTTTTGGGTCGCGCGTATCCCTAGATGGGAAAGTCCGTGGAGCGAATTGAATACGTCGAGCCGCAAGGGTTTCGGTACGTACGGTCGTACGATCTCGCCTGATACGTCGCAGTATATTTCCGCGTCGTAATC
Organism: Bombus affinis; assembly: GCF_024516045.1. NCBI lineage: Eukaryota > Metazoa > Arthropoda > Insecta > Hymenoptera > Apidae > Bombus > Bombus affinis. Next base: position 1,899,857 of record NW_026108821.1, read on the forward strand.
CGGAAAACGAATTTTCTTAACCTGCAACGCGGATATATCGGAGTTGATGATGTCGCGGAGCTCCTTGTCGTTTTCTTGCGCGGCGGCGAGAATTGTGTGATCCACGGATTTTCCTATGGCTTCGATGCGAGATAGGGCGTCGGCTGCATTGTTATTCAGCCTTTTTATATGCCTTATATCGGTCGTGAACTGCCCGATATAATCTAGTTGACGGAATTGTCACGGCGATCACTTGTCGGGATTTTGACTGAACGCATAGGTGTGGGGTTTGTGATCTATGAAAATAATGAAATTCCTCCCATCTACGGCGTGTCTAAATCGCTTGACCGCAGTATACATAGCGAGTAATTCGCGATCGTACGCGCTATATTTTCGCTGCGCGAAATTTGAGGCTTTAGTTAAGAAACCCAATGGTTGCCGAGTGTCATTCGCGCGTTACTGCAACACCGCCCCTATTGCAATGTCGGACGCGTCTACTGCGAGGCTGATGGGCGCGCCAGGTATACGATGCGCTAACATCGTAGCGTTAGCTAGGGCGCGTTTTGACTCGCTAAAGCTCGTTTTGGCTTCCTCCGACTAAATAATGGGCATGTTGCCCTTTTTCGCCCCTTGCAACAAATCGTTGAGGGGTTGCACAATTTTAGCTGCCCCCGGTATGAAACGTCGGTAAACGTTAATCATACCGAGGTATCCGCGTAGTGCCTTGATGTTCGCGGGGAGCGGTGCTTCGTTTATGGCTGTAACGCGATCGGCGAGCGGTTTTATTCCGTGCGCGTTTACCGTATGGCCTAGGAAGGCTATTTCATTAATTCCCTACTCGCACTTTGCGAGGTTGATTACTACGCCGTACTGGTTTAGACGTTCGGACAAGATCCGCAAGTGCCAGCGGTGCTGCTCCTCGGTTTCCGAAGCTACCAAGAAGTCATCTATGTATGCGTAAACGAAATCTAAGCCTCGCGTCGACAAATCTTTGACACGTTTGCGCGGCGTTTCGAAGCCCAAACATCATGTTGTTTGCCTCGAAAAGGCCGAATGGTGTCGAAATCGCGGTTTTTGTAACGTCCTCAGGCGCGATTGACATTTGATGGTAGGCTCGCACTAAACCAATTTTTGAGAATATTCGCCGACCGTGTAAATACTGCGCGAAGTCTTGTATGTGCGGTGGAGAGTACCTGTCGGGTACAGTGAGGGCGTTTAGCGCCCTGTAGTCACCGCAATTTCGCAGACTTCCATCCTTCTTTGGGACGACGTGTAGTCGAGATGCCCGGGAACTCTTCGATGGGCGCATGACTCCTTGCTCGATAAGTGTTGCAAATTCCGCCTTGATTGGCTTGAGACGGTCCGGTGCGAGAGGGCGGGGTTTGCAATATACGGGCGGGCGGGGTGTGGTTTCGATGTGGTGCTCCACACTGTGCCGTATTTTCTCTCACCCAAAGGCCGGTGGGCGCGTTAGATCTGCACATTTCGCCAACAATTGGTGGTAGACCAAATCCCCGTTTACGGTCTTAATCATAAGCTGTTCGCAGTTGGCGGCGTATCCCCTGGTCGATAGCTGGTTTGTTGTGTCGAGAAGTCGTCTATTTCTTGGATCCACAAGCAACCTGTAATGACTTAGGAAATCTAGGTCGATGATGGGGGTTTGCACATCGGCGACAGTGAAGTGCCATTTGAAGGCACGTCTAAGGGACAGGTTCAGCTTCATCGCTATAGTGCCGTACGTTGCGATGCGCGTCCCATTGGCAGCGAATAGTTCAGACGTTGTTTTCTTTACGTCCCTAGATAGCCTGCTTCGGGGATGAACGCCGATATCAGCACCGGTGTCAACTAAGAACGAAGTCTTCGTTCTCTTGTCCAAAATAAAGATGCGGCGAGATCCCAAGCCGTCGCCGTCCTCCGCTTTTACGGACGGCAGGGGTCGTTTCCCGACTTCCACTTACAATCGTGGCGCGATCGCCGAACCTCGCATGATAGAAGCAAATTCCGTCCTGGCGCGGATAGTCTCGGGAACGCGAACGGCGGCGGGGTCGAGTGAGAGAATTCGAACGTCTTCGTAGTCGATGATACCCGCTGATTCCCATAGCCTTAATCTGTTCTCGCAGTCTACTGACCTCGGCGGCCAGTGCGTCGTTTTTGCCTTCGTGTGATGCCGGTGGCTCGATTGTGACTACCTTCGCGCGCTGCCCATTACGATTATACGCCTCATCGAGTTTATCCGCTCTCCTGGTCAGTTTCTCGATACTCGTATCGTCCACTGCAGCCAGGACTTCCCTGATGCGATTCCTGAAGCGAGGGGGCTGGCTAATTTTTTAAGTCATTATAAAACTGTGAGGGTTTTCTGTCGCCCATCTCTTCACGTTCGACTAACCTTTCGAACTTGGCGGTGTCCGATTCGGTCAGGGCGCGGATCAGCTCGCTCTTCAATTTATCGTACTGGCCTGTGGCGAGGAGGTTGGTCACTGTATCCTCAATCTTCGCGAGGTAATGTGGGTCGAGGAGTCCCATGAGGGCTAAGGATTTTTCATCGTCGTGGAAGATGCCGGCTACCCCGAAATATTTCTCTAAAATGGAAAACCAAATCCTGGTCATCGTGGGCATAAAGGGCGGCACGCGGAACGATGAGCCGGCTGGAGTTCGTTTGCTCTCCTTTTCCATTGTGTGAGTTGCGGACTATGATATTCAAACTGCGACTAGCCTATCGCTGTCACCTCTTACACAAAAATCACGTCGGTGTCACCAGTTTGAGATGTATGGTAGCGATTTAGGCTTAAAAACATAAGAGTATATTTAACTGTGTAGTTTATTAAAATGTACCCTACGTGTACACTAGACGTATAATACACTTGTTATCTTGATTCGTGATTACGAATAGATCGGCGCAAAGAAGTATCGACTTAACTGCTACTGCTCGTGTCATTCGATAACAAAGAATGCCTCGCTACCCTGTACGCTATATTTATATGCGTCGGAGTTGACAAAAGACGTTGGGATTTAAATTTCCAAGATGTTCTCGAAAAATCAGAACGGACGCTGAACTCTCGACCTTGTTTACAAATGTTGACATTTCGGGTAGTTGACTCGAGGGCATGTGATCACGACAAAAACGACGGAATTTGATTAACCTTCGGTAACCGCCTAAGGTTGTCGAATCTATAATAAACTCATCTTTCAGTAAACACGATTTCTTGTGTAGCGGGTTCACTGGACCGAAACCGATATGAATTTTACCGACGAGTGCCGCTATAGGTGTATAATGAATCCTCAGGCTAGCTAAACATATACTGTTGAGATGCGTTGACATCTGGCAATCATCTTATCCGACGGATAGAGTCTGCGAGTGGCGAGACACGGGACAGAAACCGTTGGAATGTTTACTGTCACGTGCCGCTACCATTATTTCATTTAAGGACAGCTATAGAATTACTCCATGCCTTTATTAGACAAAACGTTCATCCCTTGACCGCGGCTACGTTCGGTGACTGGTTGTCGCCTCGAGGCCAAGTGCAGTATCACAGGTTTCGAACAATTACAATCGGAATGGATGGCTACAATTGTTGAATTACAGCTATGGTAGAATCTAGATTACAATGTTACGGGATTTTCCCAAAATTCCAAACGGAAGGTTCCCTTGTTCTTTCATCTCCGATTTATATATATGCTTGATCTGTCTGGGACCAGTCTGGATATAGCGCAAACTGGCTGGCAAACGATGTATTTGGCAAAAAATGTGGAGTACCAGGCACATCGAATTGTCGACATATCAGCAACAGCAACGGAGATACGTGGCGTTGAATATTTGAGTCTGAATCTGCAAAACAACAATTACACTGCATATAACAGAGACCAGAGTCGATGTTCTGGCGCGCAACACATTTGCACTCCATGCTGCGCGGCTTGACAGCCAACGGTCCACGTGCCATCCTTCGAATCCTCCATAGGCCCAAGGACCCATCATAAAGCCGAAATCCTAACTGCATTGTTCGCACATATGGTCTAAGTCAATCTGTTTGCCCGAAAAGACTTTCTAATTCTAGAAGTGTTTTCGGTCGGTTCTTAGAAAGGTCCTTGGGTTCATTACGCCCTCTTAAGAATTACGGAGAAGGCGGGTATTGGCCTAACTAAAAAAGCGGACATCTACCTAACGGAAATTCTGAGTTTTCCCATAAACAATGTCGCCTAGGACCCACGTTGGTAGGAGGCTTCTTCCTCCTCTCTTCCTTTCTAACATTAGTCATAACCAATCGGCATCGCGGATCATTGCCCTCACTTTCCTAACTAACAATGTAATCAACGAATCCGCGTTCTTCGCTCAAAGGGCACACCAATACCGAGCTTCGTACTCACATCAGAATAAACTTTAGAGTTACATCATCTCTCACGGTGACTAGAGTTCCTGCAATCCCTATAACTCTCACCGTTCCTATATCTCTAAGAGCCTCCTATTTCTCTCACAGTATCCAGAAGTCCGACAGCTCCTACAGCTCTCACGGACCTGGAGCTCCTATAGCTCACACTCTCATCTAAGAATAATCCATCTCTTCGTTATCTGTATCTTAAGCAACGGCGTTCTTACTCAGTGTGATTGTATAAATCGCTGGAAATACATATATTTTTTATAACTTTGTGACTCCCAGTGTTATACCACAACGACTACACCTATTATCCTAAGCGAAATACGGGGATCGAACTATCCGTGGTGTCGATTATTCCAATCGTAACGGGAATTTACGACTCCCATTGACGCGTATTCAAACGACCGCGTCTCCCCGCGATAGCTCGAAAATACAGTCGACATAGCGCAAACCGAATAAGTACTGCATTTGGCTGTAATTGTGGAGTATAGCGCGCATCGCATTTGCGACATGTATCCAATAGCAGCGCTGATACGTTGGTTTGATCATTTAGGCATGAATATGCAAAACAGCAATTACGCTGAATCTGTCAGTGACCAGAGAAGACGTAAGACAGAAGAAATGATAGAATCGGAAGATGTGCTCTGTGCTCACCAGCAAATCAGGAGCATAACGCTCACCGAATTGTCGTCATATCTGCCACAGAAACGGAGATACGTTGCTTTCGATATTCAAGCATGAATATGCTAAACTGCTATTATGTTGTATTTGACAGGGACAAGAGTGAACAAAACGCTAACCTACTGATGTGAGCTGTATATGACATCAGATGACAAATATAACGCGCACCGAATTGTCTGTAAGTGTGCCATAGAAACGGAGATTCGTTGGTTCGAATATATAATACTGAATATGTAACACTGCAAATACGCAGGGTTCGGCTGGGTCCCGATTTTACATGCATCAAACGGGATAACATGCACTGTGCTTGGCAGCAAATTTGGAGTATAACGAGCCTCTAATTGTAGCCATATGTGCCATAGAATCGGAGATACGTCGGTTTGAATACTTAATCCTGAATATACGAAACTGCAACTACGCTGGATCTGGCTGGGTCCAGATTTTACATAGCGTAAACCGGATGATGTGCACTGTACTTGGCATCAGATGTGGAATATAACGCGCATCGCATGGCCAATGTTTCTGGAAAACAAGCGGAGATACCTTGATTCGAATATGTAAGCATTAATATCCAAAACTGCAATTTCGATGGATTTCCCCGAGTCCAGTCTTGACAGTGTGCAAACGGGCTGATGTGTGCTGTATTTGGCAGCAAATGTGCAGTATTACGTACATCCTATTGTCGACGTACCTACAATGGATACGGAGATACTTTCACTTGAATAACAAGGCTTGAATATGCAAAACTACAAATACGCTGGATTTGACTCGGTCCGGATTTAACACGGCTAAAACCAGATGAAGCGCTCTGCGTATGGCAGTCAATGTGGAATATAACGCGCATCGTATTGTCGACATATGTGCTATTGAATCGGAGTAACGTTGATTAGAATATTTAAGCCCGAACATACAAAATTGCATTTGGGCTGGATTGTGCAGGGACCAGAGTTGACACAGCGCAAACGAGCTGATGGGCAATGTAACTACAGCAAATGCAGAGTACAAGGGGTATGGAATTGTCGACATATGTGCAAACGAAGCGGCGAATCTTTGAATGCAATATTTAAGCATTAACAACAAAAACTACAATTACGCTGGATTTCACAGGGTCCAGAGTTGACATAGCACAGACCGGCTGATTTGGCATCATATGTGGAGTAATCTGCGCATCGAATAGGCGACATAGAAACCAAGATACGTTCATTTGAATATGTAATATTTGAATATTTCGCCTGAAAATGCATAATTGCGTATACGCTGAGTTTGGCTGCGCCCACACGTTACATAACTCAAACAAGATAATATACATTGTGTTTGGCAGCAAAAGTGGCGTATATCGCGCATCGAATTGTCGGCATATCTGCAATGCAAACGGCGATACGGTGATTTGAATAATTAATCATCAATATGCAAAGCACCAATTTCGCTAGGTTTGACAGAGACCGGAGTTGACATGGTACAAACCAGCAGATGTGCGGTGCACATGACATCGGATGTGAAATGTAACGAGCATCGCTTTGTCGCCATATGTGCAATAGAAACGGAGATACATTCATTTGAATATGTTAACCTTAATTTGTAAAACTGCAATTACGCTTGATATGTCAAGGACCAGAGATGATGTAGTAGCTCGAGCCAGCTGAAGTGCGCTGTATTTGCCAGCCAGTGAGGAGTATATCTCGCACCTAATTGACGACAAATCTGCAATTGCAGCGGTGATACATTGTAGTTAATATTCAATAATGGGCCTATTACGATACAGATAGTATTTGCGTGACTGAAACACATTGCCGTCTCAGTAAAACCATTTTGTTTCAGGCTTCACGCTACAGTTCTGAATCCGGACAAGACCGTTTCAAGTTCTCGCAAAAGCAAGCAGTCAAATTTCGGTACTTACACGAGTTAGAGTCTAATACATTTTACTGGTCCAACATCGATGGAGCGATCTCGCATTGAAATTTTCGGAGGACCGCGTAACCTTCCAACGACGACCGCTGTACGAGCAGCGGATAAAGATATTTCGTGCCTTAGGGTGCCCTCACAACGTCCTCCACTTCTTGATTCTTGGTTGGTAGCTTTAGCGGCTGCAGGTCCGAGAAATTGCATCTTGACCCGCTTTCTCGTATGTCGCATGTGACGTGTCACTTTCCGCCGTAGACACTTGTTGGATCTACATACGTTGAACCATTTGCGCGAGACAAGCGCGGCGTTCTGCAGGGCCGAGGGATCCAATTTTCGAAGTATCAAGCGCAAAACCTCCAGTGGTAGTTCGGAAATGATATCTACCTTACTTGGCACGAACAAACCAACGACGCGTAGCACAGTTCTAAAGAAACTCCATGTTGCTTCTATTGTGGCGCGAGCACGACTGACGGTCTGGCTGAGAATGAATTCTTATATATGTGCCGTTCGTCACGGTGCACTGCGAGTTCCGGCTCCGGTGAGAGTCCTGGACAGTCAGAATCGATCGCATGTGCATGTATCATCCTATAGATCGGGTTCACATTATTATTAGTGTTAGATGCGTGAAACGAATCTTCATTTGGATTCGACGTTGTAGTTATGCAATAGAGCAGATATTCACTAGTGCGAATTTGATTTGAGGTGTATGGTAGCGATTTAGGTTTAAAGGCACAAGAGTATATTTAACTATGTAGCTTATTAATATATACCCTACGTGTACACTAGTCGTATAATACACTTGTTGTCTTGATTCGTGATTACGAATAGATGGGCGCAAAGAAGGATCGACTTAGCTGCTACTCCTCGTGTCACTCGATAAAAAAGAATGCCTCGCCACCCTGCTCGCTATATTCATATGCGTTGGAGTTGACAAAAGGCGTTGGGATTTGAATTTTGAAGGTGTTCTCGAAAATTCGCAACTGACGCTGAACTCTCGACCTTGTTTACAAATGTTGAATTTTCGGGTAGTTGACTCGAGGGCATATGATCACGACAAAATCTACGGATTTTGATTAACCTTCGGTAACCGCCTAAGGTTGTCGGATCTATAATAAACTCATCTTTCAGTAAACACGATTTTTTGTGTAGCGGGTTCACTAGACCGAAACCGTTATGAATTTTACCTACGAGTGCCGCTACAGTACCCGCTTGCCAGTGTTAACGTTACTTCTTTTTATGTTTGTTTATGTATGTTAGCGCGGTGCCCATGCTAACCGCTTAATTCAAACCCGTTTGAGGAGGAGAACGAACTCTTCTGCCCGAACGCGTGGTATAATTGGTTCTTGCGTCTCCGTCGCTTTGTTGCGCTTGCTCGCTGCTTTGCGGTCGGAAGATTTTCCCAGGTAAAAATACGTCGTAGGTTTCTGCGCTCCTTTCCAGATGCTCAATATCTTCCGACACGATGAAGGCGGGTTTTATACGGTCTACGGAGACTTTCTCGCTTTTGTCCTTCATCCGTATGGTAATGGTTTTCATCCATGCTGTGTAACCTGATAGGGGCCATCGTAAGGTGGTTGCAGTGGACCTCCGATTGCATCGTGGCGTACGAAAACGCACGGCGACGTTTCTAAATCGCGGAACATGAACGTTTTCTTTTCGCCGTGTCGTGAAGTCGGCAGAGGTCTAATATCACTCATTCGCTCTCGCAGACAGTTTGCGAATTCCGCGTTGGCCGGTTGTTTTGCTGGTACAAAGAATTCTGCTGGCAATCGTATGTCCGTACCATAAATCATTTCGGCTGCCGTTGCGCTCAGGTCCTCCTTGATAGCGGTTCTAATGCCTAAAAGAGCTATGGGAAGGCTTTCAACCCAGTTGCTCGAATTGTGGCATTTGATTGCGGCCTTAAGCTGCCTGTGAAAGCGCTCTTCCATCCCGTTGGACGCGAGGTGGTAGGCTGTGGTACGCAAATGCTTAATGCCGAGCATCCGGCATAGTTCGTTGAAAAGACTGGATTCGAATTGGCGTCCTTGATCGGTTGTTATTTTTGCTCGGACGCCAAAACGCGCTATCCATGTGGAAAGAAGAGCCGAGGCAACGGTCGTCGCTTCCATATCTGGTATTGGAATTGCTTCGGGCCAACGTGAAAAACGGTCGATACATGTTAGACAATATCGGTAGCCTTGTGAATATTGCATGACGATGATGTCTAAATGTATATGCTCGAATCGTCCTGCGAGCTCTCCGAATGTTCCGGTCGGCGTTGATACGTGTCTCGCTATTTTACATTGTTGACACGGGATGCATTGCCGTTTCCATGTTTGGCAATTTTTGTTTACCGCCGGCCAAACTATACGCGATTTTACGAATTTTTGGGTCGCGCGTATCCCTAGATGGGAAAGTCCGTGGAGCGAATTGAATACGTCGCGCCGCAAGGGTTTCGGTACGTACGGTCGTACGATGTCGCCTGATACGTCGCAGTATATTTCCGCGTCGTAATCCGGAAAACGAATTTTCTTAACCTGCAACGCGGATATATCGGAGTTGATGATGTCGCGGAGCTCCTTGTCGTTTTCTTGCGCGGCGGCGAGAATTGTGTGATCCACGGATTTTCCTATGGCTTCGATGCGAGATAGGGCGTCGGCTGCATTGTTATTCAGCCTTTTTATATGCCTTACATCGGTCGTGAACTTATTTTTTTTTTTTTGCGTGGGGAGGGGAAAATGCTATTACGCATGCCCAGTGACCCGCATCACTGGGTTATGTGGGAGTCGGTCGGATGTCGTTGCCATACCCACTAAAAACCCCTCCTCCTTCTTCCTCCGCTTGGGGGGCAGACAACCCCGGTAAAACCTGTCGGCAGTCATCAGGGTTGTCCTTTCGTGCCCCGTAGTATCTACTTCTTCGGGCCGTTACTGCTCATGTCGTCCTCTCAGCCAGTTCAGAATACTGGGCTGGTCTCCTTCTGCGGTTTTTCGTTGTTTCATGTTCTTGCCCTCATTGCTCCGCGTAGTTGTTGTTTCGCTCGTTCTCCTCCTTGCTTCTTCCCAGGCCCTCGCTGTCACCCTCCTGTGACACATGACGGTCTTGCAGAATTGCCTAAATTTATTCCAGCTCTCGTCCTTGGCGGTCACCGTGGCGATCAGATTGCCCACGTCTATCTTCCCGCCCAGAGCGTTCTCCAGCTCGATCCTTCTGTCCGTCCACTTCGGGCACGCGAAGAGGGCGTGCTCTGCATCGTCGTTCGGGTCTCCACAGTCGAGACAGTTGCTGTCGCTGTCCCTGCCAATCCTTTTCCTATAGACACCGAAGCTCCCATGCCCGGTTAGCAGCTGCATGGTGTGGTGATCGATGTCCATCTTCTTTTTGGTAAATAACAGCGCACTCGGTATTAGCTTCTTTGTGATATTTTCTTTTTTGTAGTTGTTCCACTCCTTCTGCCAGTCCTCTTGGGCCTTCTTGCGAATCGCCTCCAGTTCCTCCTTCAGCTTGCAGTCGTCATCCGTGCCACTCCTGGGCCCATGGATCTTGTTCCTCTCGTAGGTCTCTCCGAGCATCTTTATCTGTATGTAAATCGGGAGATTCCCGGTCAACACGCAAAGTGCCGCGTGGGAGACGGTACTGTATGCCGTCTTTGTTATGCACAGGGCCGTTCGTTGTGCACGTTTCAGCTTTTTCCTGTTCTTATCGGTATTCGCTGCTCTAGCCCACACCGGTGCTCCGTAAGTTACGATGGACTCCCACACATTGTAGTAGAGCCTACGAGCCAAGCTGGGCGGCCCGTTGATGTTGGGTAGAATTCCACTAAGTGCTCCTATTAACTTGTCGGCTCTGTTACACACCATCTCGATATGCGCACCGAACCTCCGACTGGAGTCAATGACGACTCCGAGATACCTGATGCGATCGACCGTTTCGATTTCCGAGGAGCCCAACCTGAGTTTCACCACTCTCGGCACTCGCAAGCTTGTGATGAACATGACCTCCGTCTTTTCTCTCGCCAGGGTGAGCCCGACAGTCGTGCACCAGTCGTTGGCGATCCTTAGCATCGTGTTGACCTTGGCGGAGGCCTCTTCGTTCCTCCCGACGGAGCATGTGATGGCCAGATCATCCGCGAAGGCGGTTGCTCTGACCATTGGCATGTTGTCGAGTCTCTCGAGCAACCGGTCGTATACCAAGTTCCACAGGAATGGTCCGAGGATGGGTCCCTGCGGGACTCCCGCCGCCACCTCGTGCTCCACCGTGCCGTGCTGGTTGCTCACGATGATCCTCCTTCCGGATAGGTAACTGCCGATTAGCCTTTTGACCTTCCATGGCAGCTTCCTCTTGTCAAATTCCTCGTATATGCTCTTCCAGCTGAGCGAATTGAAGGCATTGCTAATATCTAGGGTGATCATCACGCATACTACCTTCTTCTGTCTGCAGATGTTGGCAAACTTCATCACCTGCGTGATGGCGTCTACCGTACTCCTCTTCTTTCTGAAGCCATATTGCCTCCGATGGAACGGGTCCATTCCGATGCATCTCTCGATGATCTTCTTAAAGCATTTTTCCCAGATCTTGCTCATGGTTGGGAGTATGCTTATCGGCCGGTAGGCGTTAGGGAGACTGGGATCCTTACCCGGTTTCCTTAGCAGTATTACTCTGGCCGTCTTCCAGCAAACTGGGATCCTTCCTGATTCAGTGATGCCGTTGAACGCCCTTGTCACGAGTTCGCTCCTGCGACTCGCTACCAGCTTCGCGATCTCGCCCGGCACGCCATCGACTCCTGCAGCCTTCTTGGTGTTCATTCTTCCGGCGGCATCGACGACATCGCCTTCGCCGATGGCGACGCTGAGGCTAATATCTCCTTCTTCTTCGGTCTCTGCCTCTTCGCGGCCCTCATAATGGGGGGGTCCGTGTCCCAAGGTGAATAGTCTGTGTAGGACTGCCTTCACCATGTCGATCGGCATGTCGTTGGTTGGTCCCTTGCTTTTACATATCTTCATGACCGTGCGATAGGGTTTGCCCCAAGGGTCGCTCTCCAGTATCTTGCAGTATTCTGCCCAGGCTGTTTTTTTGCTGCGGGCGATCTCCTTTTTTAATTGCCTTCGGATCTCCTTGTAGGCGTTGACGAGGGGCTCGGTGTTGCCGGCGTTCTTCTTCCTTTTTCTCGTCACCTTCCTGAGCGCTTTGTGCGCCTGCGCTCTCAGTTCCGCGATCATCGGGTTCCACCAGTAGTTCGCGTACTTGCGGGTCGCCGCAAAGTTCGACTTCCTTAGCATCCCTTCGCACGTACCTTCGATGCTCTTTTGCAGGGGCTCGGCCCCATCCTCTCCGATAGCCGCGTTGAGGTCTTCCTTCTTCAGTGTGTCGTCGAATCTGCTCAGGAACTCCTCCGGCGATATGTCCTTGGTCACGTACCTGTAGAACTTCGATACGGTTCGGGTCTTCCTCGCCTTAAACCTGTGGAGCACGTACAGATGGTCCGAGGCCGAGTATTTGTCCAAGACCGCGCTTCCGGCGTGTATCTCGCTGACCTTATTGGATACGCTTATTATGTCGGGGAAGCTCGTCTTCCCGTTCATGAAGAAGGTATACTTTTCCTTGAGCCTCAGTGGAAACACCCGGTGGCTGCTTAGTGCCTCCATTAAGACTCTCCCTCTCTTGTCTGTGGTCGATCCTCCCCAACAGGTTGACTTTGCGTTGAAGTCTCCGGCCACGACGACCTTGTCGTGTCTTCTAGCAGCACTCTTCGTCATAGTCGACAGCGTGTCTATGTATTCGGAGTATGCTAGCATATTTATGTTGGGCGAACAGTATCCGCTGAAGCAGAAGACGTCGCCGACGCGGACGCCCACTATCCCGTCGCTCTTGACCTCTGTTGTTTCATCAGGCAGTTTGCCGTTGAGGAGTGTGACCCATATCGAGGCGTCTCCTTTGGTGTCATTAAACCAGTGCGGTAGTTGCCTGTTCGGCTCGGAAATTATTATTATATCCGGCCTAAGTTCGATCGCGCATTGGTGCATCATGTCCTGCGCCAGCTTGCATCTGTTGAGGTTTATCTGCAGTATCCTCATTTATTCGCTTTCAACCGCCTTCTATACTCTGGACAAGCCAGGGATCCGGGAACGTGGTCAAATTTCACACCTTTCTCCTTGCTGCAGATGGAGCAGCAGGGTGCGTTGGCGCAGGCAGCTATCGTGTGGTCTTTGGCTCCGCACTTCCTGCAAATCTCCTTTCCAGGGCTTATCGCCGTGCATTTGTTCGCGATATGACCGAACATGTGACATCTGTAGCACTTTACTACATTGGGTAGTGCCTTTATCGAGGCTATCGTCAAGCCGGTTCTGATCTTCCGGCTCGCCCCCTCTTTGGCCAGGTAGGCTTTCGGAATCGTCACTATTGCCGATTGGGTGCCCCACGGCGCCATTTTTAGGGTCTTTACTTCGACCTCAGTGATGTCGCTTATGCCCAGATGCATTCCTATCACCCTGGCTAGTTCTTCCTTGCCTACGAGCGGGTCTATATCCCTGATCTCTACGGAGGTCTTGTCGCGCATTGGTAGCGCTCTCACCTTGCCTCTTAGCGCAGTGTTCATATCCGCCGTGGTCTTTTTGGCGTTGCTACCTGCTTTCAGCTCGATCAGAATGTCACCTGTTCTGGTCCTCCTAATTCCACAGCTCTCTTTTAGGGTCTCCTTTGCCCCCATCAGGTCTTTGTAGGCCTGGATCCACTCCTTGTCTTGCCCTACTTTGACGAGGATGGCTTCGGGTCTGTTACGTATCCTCTTCGGTCCCTCCGGCCTCTTTGGCTTGTCCAATGCCGCCATTCCTGCGTTCGCCTTACTGACCACCGTCGGGGTGTCCGTTCTTTTTCCTCTCCTTCCGCGGACAGGGATCCAGTCATCCTTTACATCGCTGTCCGTGTAGTCAGTAGTCGCTTTTGCCGAGCTGTTGCCGGCACAGGCTCCTGCGTAGGAGGCCTCCATGGTCGTTGGTCTCTTTCTCTTGGTGTCGCCCTTCCCCTCGACGGGCGATCTCTCCTTCCTTTTTCCTTCCTTCTCCTCACTCCTCCCCGGATGGGTGGTCATCCTGGTGGCCGTGACTGTCCTAGCGTTCCTCTTGAGCCTCATCTCGTCCAACATCGAGTGGAGCTTGGACGCTTTTTTACTGATAGCGTCCCTCCTTTTCTTGATGTCGGTATCCTTTTTGCTCATGAGGTAGAGTCTGCTACCTATGCATTGGATTTCGCGGAAGACTTCTGTGATGATTTCCGTCATCGCCTTCCATTCGCTCATTTTGATGACGATACTGTCCTCGTCATTGCTTTCGGTCTCGGCCGTTGCTCTGTTCGCCATGGCCTTCCTCCTGAGACATTCCCTTGGTGCCGCCGCTTCGCTGCCGCTGTCCGACATTTCCGCCGGTGTGTCTATCTCCGAGGTGCTGGCCGCTTCGTCCTTCGTTGCCATCGGCTGGCTTCTGGCCAGGTTTCTCGTTGTCTTGCACGCACTCCCCTCCACTGGGGACTTTCTCAAATATCTGGTGATCTTGTCACCTTTCGGGATTTTTTCCTTTGCGAATCGGGTCGCCTTTACGGTGGGTGGTGTCTTATCCTTGAGTGCCTGCATTGGCATCTCGACATCCTCGATGAATCCCGCGATGTCTTCATCAAATTCGAGGTATCTTCTTGTGCTTTTTTTGCACATCTTTCCCTCTGTGACATCTGCGGGTGTTTCTTGGTCCCCGGTCGTGTTTACCGAACGAGGGGAGGCCCTGGGATCGACCTTCCCCTCGCCGTTCGTCCAGTCGTTGTGTGACCGTCGGGTCGAGCCTGGGACGCTACTCGAATCCCCGACGGGGCCTGGAAGCTCCGAAACCCCCTGAGCCGTAGGTTTACTTACCTTGTAGTACTTGTCCATATTGTGTTTATGACTTTAATATACATATATATATATGTATGTTTGAGGTGTATCCTTCCGCGTGTATGCGATTCGTGTCCTAAATACTTGCCGATGTCGTCGTAAGGTCGCCTGTCGTCTGTCTGATGACCGGATACTTAAACTCGCAGAGTCCCTATCACTGTTCGACGCGGGGAGTTTAGACTGGCCCTCCACGGGGGCGCTCTCCCACTCCTTGGTTACCCAGGTAGCCCGCACGGTGGCGCTTCGGTCTCGCGACCCAAGATGGCCTTCGCTCTGCCCCTAACCTCACTTTCCACACACAGCACTTTCAATCGTTTCTCTCGCTTTTATAACAGCGAGCTCCCCTATTTCTTGTATACCCACTCATTCCGGAGCACTAGAAACTTCACTTTCGTGCACTTTTCCGCCCGAGTTCTTTAATTTACCCAGATATTTCGGTTATGCCTACGGAGCGTCGTGCACGTGACCGTTCTGCTTGCCGTCATCATCGAGTGTCCATATCGGTCGTGAACTGCCCGATATAATCTAGTTGACGGAATTGTCACGGCGATCACTTGTCGGGATTTTGACTGAACGCATAGGTGTGGGGTTTGTGATCTATGAAAATAATGAAATTCCTCCCATCTACGGCGTGTCTAAATCGCTTGACCGCAGTATACATAGCGAGTAATTCGCGATCGTACGCGCTATATTTTCGCTGCGCGAAATTTGAGGCTTTAGTTAAGAAACCCAATGGTGGCCGAGTGTCATTCGCGCGTTACTGCAACACCGCCCCTATTGCAAAGTCGGACGCGTCCACTGCGAGGCTGATGAGCGCGCCAGGTATACGATGCGCTAACATCGTAGCGTTAGCTAGGGCGCGTTTTGACTCGCTAAAGCTCGTTTTGGCTTCCTCCGACTAAATAATGGGCATGTTGCCCTTTTTCGCCCCTTGGAACAAATCGTTGAGGGGTTGCAAAATTTTAGCTGCCCCCGGTATGAAACGTCGGTAAACGTTAATCATACCGAGGTATCCGCGTAGTGCCTTGATGTTCGCGGGGAGCGGTGCTTCGTTTATGGCTGTAACGCGATCGGCGAGCGGTTTTATTCCGTGCGCGTTTACCGTATGGCCTAGGAAGGCTATTTCATTAATTCCGTACTCGCACTTTGCGAGGTTGATTACTACGCCGTACTGGTTTAGACGTTCGAACAAGATCCGCAAGTGCCAGCGGTGCTGCTCCTCGGTTTCCGAAGCTACCAAGAAGTCATCTATGTACGCGTAAACGAAATCTAAGCCTCGCGTCGACAAATCTTTGACACGTTTGCGCGGCGTTTCGAAGCCCAAACATCATGTTGTTTGCCTCGAAAAGGCCGAATGGTGTCGAAATCGCGGTTTTTGTAACGTCCTCAGGCGCGATTGACATTTGATGGTAGGCTCGCACTAAACCAATTTTTGAGAATATTCGCCGACCGTGTAAATGCTGCGCGAAGTCTTGTATGTGCGGTGGAGAGCACCTGTCGGGTACAGTTCGGGCGTTTAGCGCCCTGTAGTCACCGCAATGTCGCAGACTTCCATCCTTCTTTGGGACGACGTGTAGTCGAGATGCCCGGGAACTCTTCGATGGGCGCATGACTCCTTTCTCGATAAGTGTTGCAAATTCCGCCTTGATTGGCTTGAGACGGTCCGGTGCGAGAGGGCGGGGTTTGCAATATACGGGCGGGCGGGGTGTGGTTTCGATGTGGTGCTCCACACTGTGCCGTATTTTCTCTCACCCAAAGGCCGGTGGGCGCGTTAGATCTGCACATTTCTCCAACAATTGGTGGTAGACCAAATCCCCGTTTACGGTCTTAATCATAAGCTGTTCGCAGTTGACGGCGTATCCCCTGGTCGATAGCTGGTTTGTTGTGTCGAGAAGTCGTCTTTTTCTTGGATCCACAAGCAACCCGTAATGACTTAGGAAATCTAGGTCGATGATGGGGGTTTGCACATCGGCGACAGTGAAGTGCCATTTGAAGGCACGTCTAAGGGACAGGTTCAGCTCAATCGCTATAGTGCCGTACGTTGCGATGCGCGTCCCACTGGCAGCGAATAGTTCATACGTTGTTTTCTTTACGTCCCTAGATAGCCTGCTTCGGGGATGAACGCTGATATCAGCACCGGTGTCAACTAAGAACGAAGTCTTCGTTCTCTGGTCCAAAATAAAGATGCGGCGAGATCCCAAGCCGTCGCCGTCCTCCGCTTTTACGGACGGCTGGGGTCGTTTCCCGACTTCCACTTACAATCGTGGCGCGATCGCCGATCCTCGCATGATAGAAGCAAATTCCGTCCTGGCGCGGATAGTCTCGGGAACGCGAACGGCGGCGGGGTCGAGTGAGAGAATTCGAACGTCTTCGTAGTCGATGATACCCGCTGATTCCCATAGCCTTAATCTGTTCTCGCTGTCTACTGACCTCGGCGGCCAGTGCGTCGTTTTTGCCTTCGTGTGATGCCGGTGGCTCGATAGTGACTACCTTAGCGCGCTGCCCGTTACGATTATACGCCTCATCGAGTTTATCCGCTCTCCTGGTCAGTTTCTCGATACTCGTATCGTCCACTGCAGCCAGGACTTCCCTGATGCGATTCCTCCACAAGCTGTGGATGAATTCATCGGAAGCGAGGGGGCTGGCTAATTTTTTAAGTCATTATAAAACTGTGAGGGATTTCTGTCGCCCATCTCTTCACGTTCGACTAACCTTTCGAACTTGGCGCTGTCCGATTCGGTCAGGGCGCGGATCCGCTCGCTCTTCAATTTATCGTACTGGCCTGTGGCGAGGAGGTTGGTCACTGTATCCTCAATCTTCGCGAGGTAATGTGGGTCGAGGAATCCCATGAGGGCTAAGGATTTTTCATCGTCGTGGAAGATGCTGGCTACCCCGAAATATTTCTCTAAAATGGAAAACCAAATCCTCGTCATCGTGGGCATAAAGGGCGGCACGCGGAACGATGAGCCGGCTGGAGTTCGTTTGCTCTCCTTTTCCATTGTGTGAGTTGCGGACTATGATATTCAAACTGCGACTAGCCTATGGCTGTCACCTCTTACACAAAAATCACGTCGGTGTCACCAGTTTGAGATGTATGGTAGCGATTCAGCTTAAAAACACAAGAGTATATTTAACTGTGTAGTTTATTAAAATATACCCTACGTGTACACTAGACGTATAATACACTTGTTATCTTGATTCGTGATTACGAATAGATCGGCGCAAAGAAGTATCGACTTAACTGCTACTGCTCGTGTCATTCGATAACAAAGAATGCCTCGCTACCCTGTTCGCTATATTTATATGCGTCGGAGTTGACAAAAGACATTGGGATTTAAATTTCCAAGATGTTCTCGAAAAATCACAACGGACGCTGAACTCTCGACCTTGTTTACAAATGTTGACAATTCGGGTAGTTGACTCGAGGGCATGTGATCACGACAAAAACGACGGAATTTGATTAGCCTTCGGTAACCGCCTGAGGTTGTCGAATCTATAATAAAATCATCTTTCAGTAAACACGATTTCTTGTGTAGCGGGTTCACTGGACCGAAACCGATATGAATTTTACCGACGAGTGCCGCTATAGGTGTATAATGAATCCTCAGGCTAGCTAAACATATACTGTTGAGATGCGTTGACATCTGGCAATCATCTTATCCGACGGATAGAGTCTGCGAGTGGCGAGACACGGGACAGAAACCGTTGGAATGTTTACTGTCAGGTGCCGCTACGATTATTTCATTTAATGACAGATATAGAATTACTCCATGCCTTTATTAGACAAAACGTCGGAATGGATGGCTACAATTGTTGAATTACAGCTATGGTAGAATCTAGATTACAATGTTACGGGATTTTCCCAAAATTCCAAACGGAAGGTTCCCGTGTTCTTTCATCTCCGATTTATATTTATGCCTGATCTGTCTGGGACCAGTCTGGATATAGCGCAAACTGGCTGGCATACGATGTATTTGGCAAGAAATGTGCTGTACCAGGCACATCGAATTGTCGACATATCAGCAACAGCAACGGAGATACGTGGAGTTGAATATTTGAGTATGAATCTGCAAAACAACAATTACACTGCATATAACAGAGACCAGAGTCGATGTTCTGGCGCGCAACACATTTGCACTCCATCCCGCGCGGCTTCACAGCCAACGGTCCACGTGCCATCCTTCGAATCTTCCATAGGCCCAAGGACCCATCATAAAGCCGAAATCCGAACTGCATTGTTCGCACATATGGTCTAAGTCAATCTGTTTGTCCGAAAAGACTTTCTTATTCTAGAAGTGTTTTCGGTCGGTTTTTAGAAAGGTCCTTGGGTTTATTACGCCCTCTTAAGAATTACGGAGAAGGCGGGTATTGGCCTAACGAAAAAAGCGGACATCTACCTAACGGAAAATCTGAGATTTCCCATAAACAATGTCGCCTAGGACCCACGTTGGTAGGAGGCTTCTTCCTCCTCTCTTCCTTTCTAACATTAGTCATAACCAATCGGCATCGCGGATCATTGCCCTCACTTTCCTAACTAACAATGTAATCAACGAATCCGCGTTCTTCGCTCAAAGGGCACACCAATACCGAGCTTCGTACTCACATCAGAATAAACTTTAGAGTTACATCATCTCTCACGGTGACTAGAGTTCCTGCAATCCCTATAACTCTTACCGTTCCTATATCTCTCAGAGTTCCATCGCCTCTCGCGGTGACTAAAGTTCCTGCAATCCCTATAACTCTCACCGTTCCTATATCTCTAAGAGCCTCCTATTTCTCTCACAGTATCCAGAAGTCCGACAGCTCCTACAGCTCTCACGGACCTAGAGCTCCTATAGCTCACACTCTCATCTAAGAATAATCCATTTCTTCGTTATCTGTATCTTAAGCAACGGCGTTCTTACTCAGTGTGATTGTATAAATCGTTGGAAATACATATATTTTTTATAACTTTGTGACCCCCAGTGTTATACCACAACGACTACACCTATTATCCTAAGCGAAATACGGGGATCGAACTATCCGTGGAGTCGATTATTCCAATCGTAACGGGAATTTACGACTCCCATTGACGCGTATTCAAACGAACGCGTCTCCCCGCGATAGCTCGAAAATACAGTCGACATAGCGCAAACCGAATAAGTACTGTATTTGGCTGTAATTGTGGAGTATAGCGCGCATCGCATTTGCGATATGTATCCGATAGCAGCGCTGATACGTTGGTTTGAACATTTAGGCATGAATATGCAAAACAGCAATTACGCTGAATCTGTCAGTGACCAGAGAAGACGTAAGACAGAAGAGATGATAGAATCGGAAGATGTGCTCTGTGCTCACCAGCAAATCAGGAGCATAACGCTCACCGAATTGTCGTCATATCTGCCATAGAAACGAAGATACGTTGCTTTCGATATTCAAGCATGAAAATGCTAAACTGCTATTATGGTGTATTTGACAGGGACAAGATTGAACAAAACGCTAACCTACTGATGTGCGCTGTATATGACATCAGTTGTCAAATAAAACGCGCACCGAATTGTCTGTAAGTGTGACATAGAAACGGAGATTCGTTGGTTCGAATATTTAATACTGAATATGTAAAGCTGCAAATACGCAGGGTTCGGCTGGGTCCCGATTTTACATGCATCAAACGGAATAACGTGCACTGTGTTTGCCAGCAAATTTGGAGTTTAACGAGCCTCTAATTGTAGCCATGTATGCCATAGAATCGGAGATACGTCGGTTTGAATACTTAATCCTGAATATACGAAACTGCAACTACGCTGGATCTGGCTGGGTCCAGATTTTACATAGCGTAAACCGGATGATGTGCACTGTACTTGGCATCAGATGTAGAATATAACGCGCATCGCATGGCTAATGTTTCCGGAAAACAAGCGGAGATACCTTGATTCGAATATGTAAGAATTAATATCCAAAACTGCAATTTCGATGGATTTCTCCGAGTCCAGTCTTGACAGTGCGCAAACGGGCTGATGTGTGCTGTATTTGGCAGCAAATGTGCAGTATTACGTACATCCTGTTGTCGATGTACCTACAATGGATACGGAGATATTTTCACTTGAATAACAAGGATTGAATATGCAAAACTACAAATACGCTGGATTGGACTCGGTCCGGATTTAACACGGCGTAAACCAGATGAAGCGCTCTGCGTATGGCAGTCAATGTGGAATATAAAGCGCATCGTATTGTCGACATATGTGCTATTGAATCGGAGTAACGTTGATTTGAATATTTAAGCCCGAACATACAAAATTGCATTTGGGCTGGATTTTGCAGGGACCAGAGTTGACACAGCGCAAACGAGCTGATGGGCAATGTAACTGCAGCAAATGCGGAGTACAAGGCGTATGGAATTGTCGACATATGTGCAAAAGAAGCGGCGAATCTTTGAATGCAATATTTATGCATTAACAACAAAAACTACAATTACGCTGGATTTTACAGGGTCCAGAGTTGACATAGCACAGACCGGCTGATTTGGCATCATATGTGGAGTATTCTGCGCATCGAATAGGCGACATAGAAACCAAGATACGTTCATTTGAATATGTAATATTTGAATATTTCGCCTGAAAATGCATAATTGCATATACGCTGAGTTTGGCTGCGCCCACACGTTACATAACTCAAACCAGATAATATACATTGTGTTTGGCAGCAAAAGTGGCGTATATCGCGCATCGAATTGTCGGCATATCTGCAATTCAAACGGCGATACGGTGATTTGAATAATTAATCATGAATATGCAAAGCACCAATTTCGCTAGGTTTGACAGAGACCGGAGTTGACATGGTACAAACCAGCAGATGTGCGGTGCACATGACATCGGATGTGAAATGTAACGAGCATCGATTTGTCGCCATATGTGCAATAGAAACGGAGATACATTCATTTGAATATGTTAACCTTAATTTGTAAAACTGCAATTACGCTTGATATGTCAAGGACCAGAGATGATGTAGTAGCTCGAGCCAGCTGAAGTGCGCTGTATTTGGCAGGCAATGAGGAGTATATCTCGCATCTAATTGACGACAAATCTGCAATTGCAGCGATGATACATTGTAGTTAATATTCAATAATGGGCCTATTACGATACAGATAGTATTATCGTGACTGAAACACATTGCCGTCTCAGTAAAACCATTTTATTTCAAGCTTCGCGCTACAGTTCTGAATCCGGACAAGACCGTTTCAAGTTCTCGCAAGAGCAAGCAGTCAAATTAAGGTACTTACACGAGTTAGAGTCTAATACATTTTATTGGTCCAACATCGATGGGGCGATCTCGCATCGAAATTTTCAGAGGACCGCGTAACCTTCCAACGACGACCGCCGTACGAGCAGCGGATAAACTTATTTCGTGCCTTAGGTTGCCCTCACCACGTCCTCTACTTCTTGATTCTTGGTTGGTAGCTTTAGCGGCTGCAGATACGAGAAATTGCATCTTGACCCGCTTTCTCGTATGTCGCATGTGACGTCTCACTTTCCGCCGTAGACACTTGTCGGATCTACAAACGTTGAACCATTTGCGCGAGACAAGCGCGGCGCTCTGCAGGGACGAGGGATCGAATTTTCGAAGTATCAAGTGCGATACCTCCAGTGGTAGTTCGGAAATGATATCTACTTTACTTGGCACGAACAAACCAACGACGCGTAGTAGAGATCTAAAAAATTCCATGTTGCTTCTACCGTTGCGCGAGCACGACTGACGGTCTGGCTAAGAGTGGAGGCTTATATATGTGCTGTTCGTCACGGTGCACTGCGAGTTCCGGTTCCGGGTGAGAGTGCTGGTCAGCCAGAATCGATGGTATGTGCATGTACTTTCACTTACATCGGGTTCACATTGTGATTAGAGTTAGAGGCGCCAAACGGATCTGCATTTGGTTTAGACGTTGTAGTTATGCAATGGAGCAGGTATTTACTAGTGTAAATTTGATTGTTATATAATTTGACAAGTAGTCGTGGTAATTAGGTGCTCGAGAAGCTAATGACAATGATCCTGGGTTCAATAACAAAGCCGCGGTCAACGGGATAACAGAATTCGTTTTCATCCTGATTCCAAGTTGTACCATACTTCCTTATCTACGGTATAGGTAGGACTGAACAAACTCTTTGTCAAAACATAGAATATCCACCGAGTGTTAAGGCTCTTTGTAACTGGCTAACATGACCTCACGAGAGAATGATTTTCCGGCACGATGATGCTGCAGAGGAAAACTATGATGGGTGTGTCTAAGGGCACCAGAACATCGGATATGTGGAGAAATGACTTCGCTCGGAAAGAGATTGAAAGTGACGTTACTGTTAATTGGACAATTTCCATGTTGATGGTTAGAGAAGAATGCTAGTAGCCCTTGAGGGAACGTTGCTAGCGGGAAGCGTCGTCCGTGGAAAAATAGATTTCACCTATCATCCCGTAGTTGAAACAAAGACTGTTTGCCTGTTTAGGACTGTTAAGGACTTTAATTAACTAAATCTTAAGGTTTATAATGGGTCCTCAGGCTAGCTAAACATATACTGTTGAGATGCGTTGACATCTGGCAATCATCTTATCCGACGGATAGAGTCTGCGTGTGGCGAGTCACGGGACAGAAACCGTTGGAATGTTTACTGTCACGTGCCGCTACGATTATTTCATTTAAGGACAGCTATAGAATTACTCCATGCCCTTATTAGACAAAACGTTCATCCCTTGACCGCGGCTACGATCGGTGACTGGTTGTCGCCTCGAGGCCAAGTGCAGTATCACAAGTTTCGAACAATTACAATCGGACTAGATGACTACGATTGTTTAATTACAGCTATGGTAGAATCTAGATTACAATGTTACGGGATTTTCCCAAAATTCCAAACGGAAGGTTGCCGTGTTCATTCATCTGCGACTTATATTTATGTCGCTGGTAGTTCTTACGCATTAGCTTATCGACGGCCTGGCTGGGAACGATCAGGGAAGCGAACTTTTCTGCCCGCGCGCCTGGAGTGATGAATTCCTGAGTCCTCTTCGTTTTGATCGTTTCAAACATCAGGTGGTATTATTACTTCGCGATTTTCGCTGTAATGGTGTTCAATGTTACCGTGCAATAAAAATTCACGCATTTCGAACGGTCTAAGTGTACGATTACGTTCTTGTTGCTAACTTCAATCGCAATGGTCATTTTTTGCTCTCGATATAAATTGATGCGGTCCGCCGTAGGGTGGTTGTAAGGGGTTTCCGATGTAATCGTGACGTAGAAATACGTAAGACTTTAGACGGCTTCCGTATTTCGACTTGGCCTGTTGCTTCGTTGGTACACAGAATTCTGCCGGCAATCGTATGCCGGTGCCATAAACCATTTCGGCTGTCGTCGTTTTCACGTCCGTAATAACTGTTCGTATGCCTAATAAAACTATTGGCAAGATTTCTACACAGTTGCTCGTATCGTGGCATTTGATTGCTGCTTTTAGTTGTCGGGGCAGGCGATCTACCATCCCGTTGGTCACGGGGTGATAGGCTGTCGTTCGTAAATGCCTAATGCCGAGGAACAGGCATAATTCGTTAAATAAGTTTGACTCGAACTGGCGTCCTTGATCGGTCCTTATCCTTAAAGGTACGTCGAAACGGAATATCCACGTGGAAAGGATGGCTGAAACAACGGTTGCCGCCTCCATGTCGGCGATGGGAACGGCTTCGGTCTAACGCGAAAAACGATCGATTTCCGCCAGGCAATGTCGGTATCCTAGCGTCCCGTGTCTGGGGGGGTTTGTCATAAGGTCATCGACGTCATGTAGCTGTTGATCGCTGAGGCATGTGCCAGCGTCACGTTCCTAATTATGCTCTAGCAGTTTATATTTCTCTAGTCAAGTTGTTTGAATGAACTGTAATTTATACCTGTTAAATCAGTCTATACTTAATTGAACCACCCCGATTATCCTAACAGAAATAAGGTTATCGATCTGTTCGTGGCTGTTAGGAACATGATACATTTACACTGTACATGTGAATGTGCGTGTGAGCGTCAGAGGACGTCCAGGCCTTAGTTGGGACAAAAGACAAGAGTCAGTCGTTTCAAGTATCTGGAAGAGTCGGTTGGCAACAAGCGTGCGTGCGAGTAGGATTTCGAGGTCTTTAGAGTATAAGATATATGTATAACTGTTGTGTGCTAAATAAAGGGAATTATTTGTATTTCCGAACCCCTTCTATGTCCTTACAGTGGCGTCGATTATCTGACGGTAACGGGAATTTACGACTCTCGTTGACGCGAAACATAGTTGATTTTGTTTAAATGCTAGTTATAGTTTCGCGTGATTAGGGGCAGAAGGAAAGAAGGCTATACACGAATCATTTATAAACCACTTAAGAAGTATGGGCGAAAATGATTTGAAATAGTATTTCTTTACTCAGATTGCCTTATTTTCATATTGCTGTTATAACATAAATGTCATAGTAGAAACCCGGATGATAAATAAATGGCTTATTTCGTTAAACAAATTATTGCCTTTCTGAATTAAATTAGAGACTTTCAATAATCCTCAACTACGAAATTTATGTTGATTCTTTTATAAATGGTGCATGCCTGTCAGTTAGATATTATAAGAACGAAGAGTTTACCATTAAGACTTTAAGATTTCGACAAAAGTTTTAAAGCGTAGGCGTCACTGTGTAGATACGTAGGTAGGTAAATTGAGGTCAACCGGATGTAGAGTTAGTGCCGCATTTACTACGCTGGTCTTTACCTTTCTCTCATTGCGTTCGTCAGATAATTAATATAATTTACATGTTATTATAAACTGTATTATAAATTATTATAAATTTTTGTACATAATATATATTGTTGAGGTAAATAAATTCAAAATTTAGGGAACAACGAATTCAAGTATTATCCTGTGCTGTCGGGTTACTATTGGTGGCGGGGCAGTAGCCGCTTGGGGTACGTGGGCGTTGCCTCTGGGCCGCTTCGGTCAATCTCACTCCGCGAGTAGTTGGGAACGGCTATGTCGAAGTCAGTTATGAAAGTGCGCAGTGGTTTCTCAGTCTGATTCGTGTATTTTCCATGTATGTTATATCAGATTTCTTGGATATTATTTCGTCACAGTGTAAAATGTGTCTTTTTTATACTTGCGAACTGGTTAATTCTATCGTTGTTACTGAATATTATAATATTCTTGTACGTTAGTGTATTTGTATTGGTATAGAATGGATTCGGAAATACAAATAATTCCCTTTATTTAGCACACAACAGTTATACATATATCTTATACTCTAAAGACCTCGAAACCCTACTCGCCAGCACGCTTGTTGTCAACAGACTCTTCCAGATACTTCTAACGACAGACTCTTGTCTTTTGTCCCAACTAAGGCCTGGACGTCCTCTGACGCTTACACGCACATTTACATGTACAGTTTAAATGTATCATGTTCCTAACACGCCTCCTTACATTTATACTGTACACTTAATCGTATTTACATGCTTTGACGAATTGCGTAACAGAAACTTTAACACTTATTGCCTTATCTACATTTCTCTTAGTATACATTCATCCATGACCTAAACCTATCGAATGTCTCTCTACGCTGTGCCTTCGAAAAAATATCCGCAGTATTTTCGCCTGTACTTACTTTAAGTATGTTTATCTTGTTCTCCTGTAAGCACTCGTGAACGTGGTGCTAATGAACTTCAATGTGTTTAGAATTTTTCCAAAAATTTCCGTGCTTTGCTATACTTATCATTCCAGAGTTATCCTCATCAATTTTTACAGGGTTATCGTCTAGATTTACATTGAAGATTTTCATAATTTCCCTAATGGACATTAATTCACTCACCGCTTCCGATAGAGCTACATACTCTGCATACGTCGAGTCTTTTGTCACACACCTTTGTTTTTTAGACTTCCAACCAATTACATTTCCATACAATCTAATTACATATTCAGAAGTCGATTTCCTTTCTAAATGATCTCCTGCCTAATCAGCGTCCACATATCAATCTATCGTTTCACATTTTTCATTCCTTTTATAATCTAATCTTAAATCTCTAGTCCGGTACAAATATTTCAATATTCTCATTACAACAATCTTGAAATCTACTCAAATAATTCACACTATAACTTATATCGGGTCTGGTATTTTCACTAATATACAACAATGCGCCAATTAAATTTTTGTATCCAATATCCTTTCTATTTATCTCAGCTTTTTCAATTTTTAAGTTAGTCTCCATAGGTGTACAGTACAATTTGCTATTTTGTAACTTACATTTGTTTGCCAATGATTCAATGTATTTCTTTTGGCTTAATCTTATTTCATTTTTGAAATAATCATAGTCTATATTTATCCCAAGATATTCTTTGACTTCATCTAAATCTTTCGTTTCAAATCTATTAGTTAATAAGTTCTTTACCCTTTGTATCTTCCTTTTATTTTTACTACAAATTAGCAAATCGTCTACATACATTAGCAAATAAACAACATTTTCTCCCTCTCCATGTGTATATAGGCACAACTCTATGTTATTCTTCTTAAAACCTAATCTCGTCACATACTTATCAAGACACTCATACCACTCCCTTCGACTTTCTTTTAACCCATAAAGCGCTTTCGATAGTTTACAAACTCTATTCGTTCCGTCCGCATATCCCTTTGGTTGATTTACATATACCTCCGAGGTTACTTCACCATTTAAAAAAGCAGTTTCTACATTCATTTGCTCCATAATTAATCCATTTTGACAACAATATGATAGCAATATCTTAAAGGTCTAATTATTCGCTACTGGGGAGTATATGTCATCGGCTACGTTTCTTTGTTGGAATCCTCTTACCACTAATCTAGCCTTATACCTGTCATCTGATTTTCTCGTGTAAACCCATTTTACATCTAATACATCTTTGCCTTTTACCCTTTCTACCAATTTCCAAGTTTTATTCTTATAAAGACATTCTGTTTCCTTATCCATAGCTTGTTTCCAATCTTCACTATCTTCGCAACAAATCGCCTCCTCAAATGTACAAGGGATATCTACACTACAATAATTTGCATGGATTTCACTAATGTTTTCTTTTTCTGGATATCTTACTGGAGTTCTCTTATTACGTGTAGATCTTCCAGGGATGTTTAAGCTTTCAAGACTGTTATCATTTTCATCTTCCCTACTTACTAACTCTTCCTTATTCATGTTTACCAATAAATCATTATCCTCAATGTCATCGTTATCTTCATCGAATGAATTCTCCACAAAACCGATACATTTTGTGTCTGTTTCTATGACCTCTACATGTCTCGCTATTGTAATTTTCCCACCTAATAAGACTCTGTAACCTACTTCACTATATCCTAACAAAATTCCCATATCTGCCTTCTTATCCCATTTAGAAACTCTTTTTTGTTCCGGTCTTCGTACAAAAACTTTACTTCCATATAGATGTAGATTTTCAACACTTGGTTTTCTCCCGAAGAATATTTCAAAAGGTGTCTTTCTCTCTATAGTATTTGCCAGTGTTCTATTTTTCAAGTATACCGCTGTACAAACTATTTCCGGTCAGTACCTTTTATGTACTTTCGCTTCCGCTAACAAGCAACGCGCCATGTCCATAACTGTTCTATTATACCTTTCCGCTGTCCCGTTTAACTCATGTACGTAGGTTGGGCAATTATTAATTCTGATACCTTTATCCCTAGCAAATTTATAAATTCGATTATTCAAATACTCTTTTCCATTATCACATCTCAATATTTTTAACTTCTTGCCCGTCAAA
Source organism: Bombus affinis (assembly GCF_024516045.1). Classification (NCBI taxonomy): domain Eukaryota; kingdom Metazoa; phylum Arthropoda; class Insecta; order Hymenoptera; family Apidae; genus Bombus; species Bombus affinis. The sequence goes on from NW_026108821.1 coordinate 1,928,446, forward strand.
TACTCGGCTTCATTTACAAACTGTACGAAACAATCAAAGACCTCACCCTTTGATTTTATACAATAAACTCTAGCTATTTTGCTATAATCATCGATAAATGAGATGAAATATTTCTCTTCATTGAATCCGGAAGTCTTAAAGGGACCGCACACGTCCGTATGAATAATTTCCATTATCTCCCTAGCCTTGGTTTGATTATTTTTGAATGCTAAATTGTGCATTTTACTTTCTATGCACACCCTACATTTCAAAAATTCCTTCTCAATTTCATTCGGTATACCAGTAACTAGCTGCTCTTTACTCAAAATATTTAAATATTTAAAATTTACGTGTCCTAACATCCTATGCCATCTTTCCTTTTTACTCATACCACTACGTTCGGCGCTGTTTGCTAAGTGCTCCTCCCTTTCAATATACTTTTCATTCTATATGTTCCCTTTTCTTTAACCGCTACCGCTGTAAGCTTATTCTCCTCATCTATTACTTTTGCAATATTTCCTATTGAAATAACCGTGTTCCTATTATCTGTTAACTTGCCTAAACTAATCAAGTTTGCGGACATTTCTTTCGCGTAAAATACATTATTCATATTTATTTCATTTTGCTTTCCAATTGCTTCAAAATATCTTATAACATTCCCCAATTTTGTTGCCTTTATCGATCAATTATCGCCTAAATATATATTTACCGGTTCTTTAAGGTTAATAGATTTATCGAAATAATTTACGTTGTTAATTTTGTGATCTGTGCAACCGCTATCTAATGGCCACATTACTTCATAATTACTTATCTCGTTCGCCTCGCCGCTGTGTGCTGCGTGCGCCGTTGCTATCCATGTGCTTGATCTTGAGTTACCATGCTCGCTCGTGCCGGTTGTTGACTGACGATGGAAATTTCCATGTCCCCTGCTCGTATTTCCTTTGTTTCCTCCTCCTCTGCTGCGACCATGTGTTGACCGATGGCAAAAACTGATACTGTTTCCCGCTTCGTCGCCATTTTGACACTCTCTCGCAAAATGTCCTACTCTTCCACATCTGAAGCATCCTTCCTTTTTTGCAGAAAAGGCGTTGGTTTGCATTTCTCCTCGATTGGACTTATTTTTCTTCTCCGCTATTTCAATTTTATTTTTTACATACGCTACCGTTTCATTTTCGGCTTTCAGTGCATCTACTATTTCCTCTATGTAGCTGTATTCTTCGGGTAACGTATTCAGCATGCAAGTTAGTTTTTCCCTGCCACTCACTTGTGCACCCGCACAGTTTAATTCGTTTATTAATTTTTCGAAATCGCTAAAGAACGATGCTGAATCACTGTAGTTCTCAAGTTTTATCTTTTCCAATCTCCTTCTGCATACGACCTGTAGTACCGTCGACTCCTTCAAGTACATTTCATCAAACTTTTTTACTATCTCATACGCCGTTTTTTCTTCTCTAATATATTCCAATTGTCTGTTTGTGATGGCACTATAAATTATATTTATTGCCATCGGATCATTTTTGTCCCAGTCTTCACTGTCTGTTTCTGTCTTCACCTTAGTTGTGACAATCTCGCATTCTCTATACTTGAAAAACATCGTTATTCTTTCCTTCCACATACCGTAAATATCCATCGAAAATTGGTATCACGATTTCCAATCACTCCATTTTAAATGATTCCTTATCTCTTACTCAATCGTTCCTACGTGCTCGAAGTGTATTTTTCCTCTTTGTAACCTTTGAACGTTTCTTTCTTTACTGAAGACTCACTCGATCTAACTCGCAATATTGAAAACCATGCACTAAAATAACTGGCAAAACTATGAACCACGCTCTGCTACCATGTAAAGATATAGAATGGATTCGGAAATACAAATAATTCCCTTTATTTAGCACACAACAGTTATACATATATCTTATACTCTAAAGACCTCGAAACCCTACCCGCACGCACGCTTGTTGTCAACAGACTCTTCCAGATACTTCTAACCACTGACTCTTGTCTTTTGTCCCAACTAAGGCCTGGACGTCCTCTGACGCTTATACACACATTCACATGTACAGTGTAAATGTGTCATGTTCCTAGCAGAATTGTTATGCGACAGATGCATCAACATACCATACAAGAAGAATTGGAATCTAGGACAAAAAGGAAGAACTTTGAAAGAGATACTTATAATCATGGTAAACGACAAAAAATTCGTAGATGTTCAAGTGAATCTGACGAGGAGAATATTGATGAAAAGGTAGTTGACAATAGATGAATACAAGTAATAACACAAGAGTCAAACAAGAGCCCGCAGGGAGGGCTCGCTTATGTGAGCATATGAGGTCTGGCAAACCCACTTTCCCGAAGCCAGAGGGACCGTCGGGACAAACGTCCCGCTTACGTGAGTCCCTATGTACTCCGCAGGAAGGTCGTCGGGGGTGTAAGCCGTTTAATTAATATTACATCCTCTCTACGTGGCCTTGAGCAGTAGCGCACCCACGATCCTGATGCCAAGGATGGGACCGCCGGGATAAATTCTCGGGTACAAAAGTACCTTGAGGCCCCCGCTTACGTGATTCCCATCTGGAACGCCGAGCTCGGTTAGCAGGTCGCTGGCCGGCAGTCACATGGCCGTACATCCATACGATATTCCCACCAACGACTAAGGTTGGTACCACGGGCGATCGAGTTACAGCCCGGAGGGAGTAGCGACTCCTCTGATCGGCCAATTAATGGGTATGGACTCGTGGTGGCAGTGGTTGATGGACAAGATGCTGGCAAGAGGGCCGATTTAAGGTGGAGACTCCACCGAATGGACTTCGGCGGATGAGCAGCGTCCCACCTGCTCCGAAACCGTACTGGTGAGACGGGATGGCTTAGAATGTGCCCCGTTCGACCTGATACGAGCGACAGCTCCTGCAGGCTAAGCTGATCCAGGGAGCAAGGTATTGGGTGCCTTGTGCGATGGTTGGGCGTAATCTCAACTCCTATGGTCCTAGGAGGCCCGGCTACTGTGTGGAATTATAATCGAGGAAAGCACCCGTTACCAAAAGACAATGCTATTTGTATAACAAATATTTAGTCGACACAATTTGTCTTTATTTGGAATGATTAGATACCTGCTTGTGGCAGCTGCTCCCATAATAGAATAAGTTGCAGTACCTTAGTATACAATCCATTACTTCCCAACATCAATATTTGACTCAGGTCTTTTATAATGAAATATGTAGAGGACAGGGTATATGGGACTTTTGACCGTCAGACTTATTTGAGGTTATCGATTGTCGTCGTAATCGCCGAATTTACTTAAAATAATAAGGTAAGGTACAGCCTATGGGCCCTGAGTCGTAGATACAATGTGTAAAAATATTCCATAAATGTTCGTCACGAAATTCAGCAGATCGCTCGTTGATACTCGTAGGTATTCGAAGATACTTTACTCTTTGGGTTGCCTCGGTTTACTTATACTGGTCGGGGCGGAAGTCGGAAGATTCAAAATCGACTTTGTTCGAAGTAGCGGCAACATTTTTATGCTCCGAGTGTATTTACTTGTATCCTTACGATCCTGATACTCCGAGGCAAAATACCAATAGGATTTGAATTTCCCTCTGGCTCATATGCCGCAACAAATTTTTATAGTTTGTGCTCATGTATAGGTACTTATGAACTATCTAAAATATATAATAAGCTGAAGTACTGTAGGGAAGTAATTTACAGTGTTACTAGGTTTGGTTACATATTTCAATATCGTTCACGCCATCGCAAAAGCTAGTATGATGCTGCGTCGGCGTATATGCACACGGGGAGGTGATGGACGAGGCGAGGATGATAGCCTCCCGCGAAGTAGCGCCTGGCCCTGACGGAGTCCCGTGACGGGTATGATGGGAGATGATGCGGGTCATGGCACCTAGACTGCGACTTCTATTTACATCGTGATCGAAGGAGGGTGCCAACCCTCGGATATGGCGCACGGCGAGGCTGGTATTGCTTCGGAAGGAGGGACGACCAGCCCTTGTATCGTCCGGTATGCCTATAGGATGAAGTGTGCAATTTCTTCCAAAGAATCATTGCCAGAATCATTGTACTGTTCTCAGTCGAAAATGTTCGTGAGATGTCAACAACGACCTTTGGCATCAATGACGTAGTTTAGTGATAACTACACTATCAGCTAGGGCCATCTATAGGCAAATTCCGGTTTCATATTTACAAACCTGATACGCTCGATTTGACAGGGATCAGTGCGGACATAGCGCTAATTGTCTAGTGTGCGCTGAATTGGGCAAGAAATCTGGAGTACCGGGCACATCGAATACTCGGCATGTTTGCAACAGCAACGGAAATACGGGGATTTGACTATTTGAGTCTAAATATGCAAACCTGCAATGACGCCGTATTTGACACGGCCCAGAGTTGACATAGAGCAAACCGGCTGGAGTATGCTGTATTTGGCAGCAATTGTGGAGTATAACATGCATCCTATTGTGAACATACTATGAAAACGGAGATACATTCAGTTGAATATTTAGGCTTGAATGAGCAAAACTACAAATACGCTGGATTTGACTCGTTCCATATTTAACATGGCTTAAACCAGATAAAGCGCCTAGTGTATGGCAGTCGATGTGGAATATAACGCGCACCGATTTGTCGACATATCTGCAACAGAAGCTGAGTTACGTCGATCGGAATATTGAACCCTGATCATGCATTACTGCATTTACGCTTGATTTCACGGGGTCCGGATTTGACATAGCGCAAACCAGATGTTGTGAGCTGTATTTAATAGCAACTACGGAGTATAAAGCGCATCGAATTTTCCACATATCTGCAATCGAAACGGAGATTCGTTGATTTGATTATTTAGGTGTGATAATGCAAAACTGCAGTTGCGCTGTGTTTGACCGGACCAGAGTGGACATAGCGCTAATTGGATGATATTGGTTTAATTTGCAACAAATGTGGAATGCAAGTATTGGCGACACATTTCCAACAGTAGCGGAGATGCGTGGATTTGAATATATAATGATGTATATGAAAAACTGCAATTACGCTGGATTTGTCGGTGATCGAAGATGGCATTTATCGGCATATCTGTAGCAGTAACGGAAAACATGTACATTTGAATATTTTACCTGTATATGCAAAGCTGCAATCACGCTGGATTTGACTCGACGCGGATTTGATATAGCTCAATTCGTATGATCTGCACTGTATTTATCAACAAATGCGGAGTATATCGCGCATTAAGAATTCGACATATCTGCAAGAGAAACAGCGATACGTAGACCTGAATGTTCAAGCATGAATATGCAAAACTACAATTACACTGGATTTGGCAGGGTTTAGACTTGACATAGCTCTAACTAGCAGATGTGAACTGTATTTGGCAGGAAATGTGGAGAACAAGGCACATCGTATTGTCTGCATATCTGCATTAGAAACGGAGATAGGTTGGTTTGAATATTTAAGTCTGAAAATGTAAAAATGGAGGGTTTACGCCTGGATTTTACATCGGCCAGAGTTGATGTCAATTTGTCCAACCGTGGGGAGATTTGATCGCGTCGAAGCGCGTCAACGGGAGTCGCAAATTCCCGTTACGATTCTAAGAAACGACACCGCATATTGATCGATCCCCTGACTTCCGTTAAGATAATAGGGTGGTTGCGATGGTATAACTCTGCGACCAACAATGTTATTGATGAGAATTGTGGATCTTGATGTCCGAAATATTCTTATGGAAACATAAAATTTACACTGGCCTTTTCTAATAACGTAGACAAATTTTTATTTTATAAACGATGTTTAGAATATTTGTCGTTACACAGCTGCACGCGTCTCAGCACTTTCTTCCATACCCGACCTTATGCAAACTGTTAACCGACCGAATTGTTTACATTCGTCTGTTTTTCAGTCGCCGCGCACACACATATCTCCACACACTGATATCCACATACAAACATCTCCACTACGCACTCGACCTAGTCCAGCACAAAAATTTTACATATCTCAATACACCTCCTTAATTATTGTGCTGCATATTCATTTCCTTTTGTGAAAATTAAACCATTTTTAAAAGTAATCTAAAATTTTCAAAATTACTTCTCCCTAGAGCCTTCGTTACAATATCTGCTACATTGTTTTCTGAATTTACTTTTATAACGTCAATCTCTTTATTTTCCCAACTTTCATTTACAAAATGGAAATGTACTTCAATGTACTCATAATTTTTTGTCAAGTTTCCAAATTTTGATATCGCAATCGCTCCAGAATTATCTTCGTAAATTTTTATTTGTCTCTCGATCATTATTTTGAAATTTTTCAATAATTTCTTTACAAATTTTATTTCACTCACTGCTTCTGACAAAGCTACATACTCGGCGGCTGTTGATGATTTTGTCACGCTGTTTCGCTTTCTCGATTTCCAGTAAATTGCGTTTCCGAAAAATCTTATGATAAATCCCGTAGTAGTCTTGTAGTAGTCTTATGATAAATCACCGTCAACAAAACAATCAATGATTTCAGCGTTCAAATTTCTTTTATAAGTCAACCATAATTTTCTGGTTAAATATAAGTATTACAAAATTCTCAACGCATATTTATAATGTGTCCCGTCGTAACTGTTTTGAAATCGACTTAAATAGTTTACACTATAACTAACGTCTAATCTTGTTCCAGTACTAATATATAATGAAACTCCTATGAGGTTTCTATATCTTATATCGTCTGAGGCTGACTGTGCGGGTTCTAAATTTAAGTTTTATTCCTTTGATGTAAAATATAGTTTACTATTCTCTATATTCCATCGTTTCGCTAATGACTCTGTATAACTACTTTGATCTAATTTCATCTCACATTTCTTATTCTCACATTTCGTATTCAATGTTTATTCCTAAGTAAGTCTTTACTTCATCTAAGTCTTTCATCGATTTGTTTGACAACTTATTTTTAATTTCATCTATTTTTCTTTTGTATTTACCACACATTAATAAGTCATCCACGAATAGAATTAAGTATATAACATGATCGCTCTCATACTTCAAATACAAACAATAATCACTTTCACTTCTTTACAAACCTATTTTACATACTTACAAACCTAGTTTACATACTTTCCCGCTTTTATCGGCGTAACCCATAGGTTGTTTTACAAATACTTCCGATTTTATAGTTCCGTTTAGGAATGCTGTTTCTACATCCATTTGCATAATCATCGAACCATAATGACAACAATAAGATAGCAATAACTTCAGCGTTTGCATTTTTGCCACTGGAGAGTATAAATCTTCCGGTATTTCCTTTTGTTGGAAACCCCGAACAACTAGTCGCGCTTTCTTACGATTATCGGATTTATTCGTATATACCCATTTCAAATCTAATACCTTTTTATCTTTTGGTTTCTCTACTAATTGCCAGGTTTTCATTTTTGACTAAACTATTCATTTCTCGATCCATTGCTTCTTTCCATGATCTGCTGTCATCTCCACTGAAAGCTTCTTCATAGGTTTGAGGACTGCCTGCGCTAACTACATTCACATAAATGAAATATGAGCTCGTTTGGCCATATCTTTGAGGTTTCTTTGTTTCCCGTCCTGGCCTTCTCAAATTATTTTCTATGTCCTCAAGTTTTTCTTCTGATTCGTTACTTAAATTTCTCTCCCTTCTTATTACAACCTGCTCGACCTTTTCGTCACTTGTTTCACTTTCATGAATTTCGTTTGTATCCGAATGTTCTTCAAAATCCTTTTCCGTTTCATTATCTGATTCATCCATTCCTTGAAATCCTACTAAATTATCATTTTCACCTATAAATTCTACGTGTCTTGCAATTATAATTTTATTATTAACTAAGGTCCTATATCCAACGTTTTCATAACCTACAAGTATTCCAATATCTGCCTTTTTGTACCATTTCGAATTTATTTTAATTTCAGATACTCTTACGAAAACTATACTCCCGTACAATCTTAAATTAATTATATCCGGTTTCCTTCTTAACAATATTTCGATTGGTGTTTTATTTTCACATGTTTTCGTAATGGTTCTATTTTTTAAGTACACCGCGGTTCTAACTATCTCCGACCAATATTTAATATTTAGTTTCGAATCATGTAATAAGCATCTAGCGGAATTCGTGATTGTTCTATTGTAGCGCTCAGCTGTTCCATTTAACTAGTGAACATAAGGTGGGCATGGTTCTAGGAGAATTCCTGTTTCCCTGATTAGATTGTACATGTTTTTGTTCATATATTCTTTTCCATTATCGCATCTTAGTCTCTTTATCTTCTTACCAGTAAGATTTTCAACTTTATTTATATAATCAAGGATTCAATCGTAAACCTCATCTTTCGATTTCAAAGTATAAATTAATGCGCACTTCCTATAATCGTCTATAAATGTTAAGAAATATTTAGATCCATCAAACCTGGTATTTTTATGACGTCCATTTAAATCGGTATGTTCCAATTCTAAAATCTCGCGTGCTCTACTACAGTTACTCTGGATAGGTACATTGTGCTATTTATTTTGCATACACGCACCACATTTTAATTGAGCTTGCTCAAATTTTTCTGGCATTCCCTCAATTAATTTTTTCTAACACATCGTATCTAAATAATTAAAGTTTACATGTTCTCGGATTCTGTGAAATTTTTCCCTGTTCGTCATTTTTCTACATTTTTGGCGTGAGATTCTTGCCTTCCAATGTAACTAGTTATTTTATATAAACCATGATCTTTGAATGCGATCCCTATCAACTTTCTATATTTGTTATAGATCTTTGAAGTATTCCCTGCTGAGACTATCTTATTTTTATTCGTTACTCTCGCATAGCTAACCAAGTTATTATCCATTTCTTCCACATAAAATACATTTGACATTATAATTTTAACCCTTCTTTTGTTTACTTCAAAGTAAGTTAAAATTTTTCCAACTTTTGTTCCTTTTAATGTTCTACCGTCTCCTAATTTTACATTTATCGGGTTCTTTAAGTTTTCGTACTCAATAAAATACGAGTCATCATTTACAATGTGATCTGAACATTCACTATCCAATATCCGATCTATTTTTCGCGTATCGCTGGTATATACTGTGATAGTATCCTTACTATAATCGCGCTGCACTCGCGTTAGGAAGGAGTCAATTCCTTGGTCGTCGTAGTCCTGGCTGTTTAAATAATTTGCGTCTTGTCGACTTGCCTCATTGTAGCGTTGCTGCCAACCTCTGCTTCGTCCTCGTTGACCAAATCCACGCTGAACATATCCTCGTCTTCTCTGGCCAGAACCTCGTCCGCCGCGACCCCTATTCTGCTATGGCTGATTCGCACCTCCTTGCCATTGCGTTCCTCCATTGATTCCGCCTCTACATGTATTCGTGCAATTTTTTATCACGTGGCCGTACTTTCCACAGCCATGGCACTTTATTTCTCTCTTTTCTCAACTTTGAAGACATTTGACCATTTCCTATCACTTTTACTCTCCCTACGTTCCCATTTCCCACATTATAATTTTATGTTTTAAAAAATCACAAGTTCAATCACTTTCTTTCAATGTGTCGATTAAGTCATCAATATAAATCAATGATTCTGGTAGTGTTTTCAGCATGTAATCGAGTTTTTCACGTTCACTTACGTTTGCACCAACATCCTTTAATTCATTTATCGTCTTCTCAAATTCCGTGAAAAATGAAACTGATTCCTCAAAATCTTTCAACCTCATCATGTCGAGTCTACGTCTTATACAAAGTTGCAATGCTGTTGATTCCTTCATATACTTCTCATCGAATTTTGTAATTATTTTGTAAACAGTGTCCTGATCACCAACAAATTCTAATCTACAATAAATCTACTTCATCGCCCATTGATTCTTTTCATCCCAATTATCTTTCGCATCCGCGTCCATTTTCTCTCCTGTATCCAATTCATAACATTTTTTACACTTTAAATACATTAATATTCTTTTTTTCCACGCTTTGTAATCACGTACATCGAATACTTGCATTTTAGTTTTATCGTCCATTGGCATCTTGATTCGTCTTTTCATCTTCACCCTTTTTTCAAAAATAGTTCTCACTATACAGATTCCTTTTATCTGCTCCGCCAACAGCCTTTTTATCTCTTCAGAACATATTTCCAATTCTTTCAAAATGAACCTTTTTTATACATTCACGACCGGTTACACGTGGTCCCATAACCTTAAATCTCGTCAACCACGATTTTTGCTACCATGTTGAAAATTGTGCATCCTGATGGCCGAAATATTGTACGCTGGCCATTACTATTAACGTAGACACATATTTACTTTATAAACGATTTCTAGAATATTTGTCGATGTACACTTGCGCGCGTCTCAGCACTTTTATTCATATCCGACCTTTTGAAGACTGTTAACCGATAGAACTGTTTACATTCGTCTGTTTCTCAGTCGCCGCGCACACACATATCTCCACACAGTGATATCCCGTTACAAAGATCTCCACTACGCACTGGACCTAGTCCAGCACAAAAATTATACATATTTCAATATTTATGAAATATGTATTTCCAACAACCTTGTACAACAACACAAGTTAGTAACTCCGCCGTTTAAGATATAGGTGACGAAGAAATGGATTGATCTTATATGAGTGAATCCGGGTAGATATATTGACTGATCTGAAAACCTAGATTGAGTATGCATAGATAGGTGGTTTTCGAAGAAGTCATGGGTGTAGACAGTATTCGAACCGTGATATAACTCGAATTCAACTCTTACATACTAACGGAGGAAAGCTCGGTATGTAGGTAATTTTTGAACAAGGGAAGCTGATTCATTGTTCACTCTTTTTGTTATGAAAAGGGAGGACAAGGATTCGCGATACCCATTGGGTATGATCAGCGTTAATGAATGAAGATAGGAGGAGTAAGCATCCTACCAAAGTGGCTCATGGATGACCTTGCCCATGGGAAAATCCACATATTTTCATCAGATAAATGTCCGGTTTAATATTATATAATTACCGGTTTTCCCATTATATAACTACCAGCTTTTCCGCAGTTTCTAAGAGCGCACAATAAACATAAGGACTTTTCTAAGAAATACACATCAATCAAAAACATTTAAGAAATTGGACGTGCAAGATGAAAGGGACCATCTAGAATTACTTAAAAAGTCTAAGTTTATGGTGGGTCCTTAGGTTTGATGAGGCTGTAAATAAGAAATGACGGCACTATGACAATAGTCTCGGCTCCGGCAGCGTTTTCGCGGTCAACGGATGCAGAACTCTACACTACGTTAGCGTCTAAGTTGCACTACATGTTAGAGCAAGGAGCAATTACTACGTATAAGAAAGACAGGTCGATTGCTGATGAGATCGCACTAGAGAGTGCCGTCTCTCCATCACGGCGACGCTGTCCAGGAAAACTATGATGGGTGTGCCTGAGGTCACAACATCATCGGATTCGTGGAGAAATATCCTCGGTCGGAAAATGGGGGAAATTGGCGTTACTGTTAATTGGTCAATTACCATGTTGGTGGTTAGGGAAGGGTGCTAGCCGCCCTCAAGAAAGAGTTCGAGAAGAGGAAGCGTCGTTCGTGAGAAACATAGATTTCTCCTATTTTCTCATAGTTGGAACGAGGACTGTTTGTCGGTTTGATGGACTTTAGTTAAACAAATCTTAAGATTTATAGCGGGTCCTCGGACTAGCTGATCATGTACTTACTCAAAGAATAGAGTCTGCGTGTGGCGAGCCACGGGACAGAAATCGTTGAAATGCTTACCGTTGTGCCCCGTCCCAAGTATTTCTTTTAAGGAGAGCTATAGAGTTACTTCATGCCTTTGTTAGACAAAACGTTTATCCCTTGACCGCGACTACGTTCGGCGACTGGTTGTCGCCTTGAGTCCGAGCTCACTATCATAAATCTCAAATAAGTACAGTCGGATCGAATGACAACAGTTTCAAAATACGGCTATGGTGAAATCTAAATTACAGTACTAGGAGTCTTCCCAAAATTCCGAAGGGAAGGTTCCGGTGTTCTTTCATCTCCGACATATATACGCTTGATCTGCCAGGGTCCAGTGTGCATATAGCGCAAACTGGCTGGTAAGCGATGTAGTTGGCAAGAAATGTGGAGTACCAGGCACATCGAATTGTCGACATATCAGCAATAGCAACGGAGATACGAAGAGTTGAATACTTGAGTCTGAATCTGCGAAACTACAATTACACTGCATATAACAGGAACCAGAGTCGACGTAGAGCAAAGCGCATAAGTACTGTATTTGGCTGTAATTGTGGAGTATAGCGCGCATCGCATTTGCGACATGTATCCAATAGCAGCGCTGATACGTTGGTTTGAACATTTAGGCATGAATATGCAAAACAGCAATTACGCTGAATCTGTCAGTGACCAGAGAAGACGTAAGACAGAAGAGAAGATAGAATCGGAAGATGTGCTCTGTGCTCACCAGCAAATCAGGAGCATAACGCTCACCGAATTGTCGTCATATCTGCCACAGAAACGGAGATACGTTGCTCTCGATATTCAAGCATGAATATGCTAAACTGCAATTATGGTGTATTTGACAGGGACAAGAGCGTACATAACTCTAACCTACTGATGTGCGCTGTATATGACATCTGATGATAAATATAACGCGCATCGTATGGCCAATCTTTCTGCAAAACAAGCGGAGATACCTTGATTCGAATATGTAAGCATTAATATCCAAAACTGCAATCACGCTGGATTTCTCCGAGTCCAGTCTTGACAGTGTGCTGTATGTAGTGGGCTGATGTGTGCTGTATTTGGCAGCAAATGTGGAGTATAACATGCATCCTATTGTCGACGTACCTACAATTGATACGGAGATACTTTCACTTGAATAACTAGGCTTGAATATGCAAAACTACAAATACGCTGGATTTGACTCGGTCCGGATTTAACACGGCTTAAACCAGATGAAGCGCTCTGCGTATGGCAGTCAATGTGGAATATAACGCGCATCGTATTGTCGACATATGTGCTATTGAATCGGAGTAACGTTGATTTGAATATTTAAGCCCGAACATACAAAATTGCATTTGGGCTGGATTTTGCAGGGACCAGAGTTGACACAGCGCATACGAGCTGATGGGCAATGTAACTACAGCAAATGCGGAGTACAAGGCGTATGGAATTGTCGACATATGTGCAAAAGAAGCGGCGAATCTTTGAATGCAATATTTAAGCATTAACAACAAAAACTACAATTACGCTGGATTTTACAGGGTCCAGAGTTGACATAGCACAGACCGGCTGATTTGGCATCATATGTGGAGTATTCTGTGCATCGAATAGGCGACATAGAAACCAAGATACGTTCATTTGAATATGTAATATTTGAATATTTCGCCTGAAAATGCATAATTGCGTATACGCTGAGTTTGGCTGCGCCCACACGTTACATAACTCAAACCAGATAATATACATTGTGTTTGGCAGCAAAAGTGGCGTATATCGCGCATCGAATTGTCGGCATATCTGCAACGCAAACGGCGATACGGTGATTTGAATAATTAATCATGAATATGCAAAGCAGCAATATCGCTAGGTTTGACAGAGACCGGAGTAGACATGGTACAAACCAGCAGATGTGCGGTGCACATGACATCGGATGTGAAATGTAACGAGCATCGCTTTGTCGCCATATGTGCAATAGAAACGGAGGTACATTCATTTGAATATGTTAACCTTAATTTGTAAAACTGCAATTACGCTTGATATGTCGAGGACCAGAGATGATATAATAGCACGAGCCAGCTGAAGTGCGCTGTATTTGGCAGCCAATGAGGAGTATATCTCGCACCTAATTGACGACAAATCTGCAATTGCAGCGATGATACATTCTAGTTAATATTCAATAATGGGCCTATTACGATGCAGATAGTATTATCGTGACTGAAACACATTGCCGTCTCAGTAAAACCATTTTATTTCAAGCTTCGCGCTACAGTTCTGAATCCGGACAAGACCGTTTCAAGTTCTCGCAAGAGCAAGCAGTCAAATTAAGGTACTCACACGAGTTAGAGTCTAATACATTTTATTGGTCCAACATCGATGGGGCGATCTCGCATCGAAGTTTTCAGAGGACCGCGTAACCTTCCAACGACGACCGCCGTACGAGCAGCGGATAAACTTATTTCTTAGGTTGCCCTCACCACGTCCTCTACTTCTTGATTCTTGGTTGGTAGCTTTAGCGGCTGCAGGTCCGAGAAATTGCATCTTGACCCGCTTTCTCGTATGTCTCATGTGTCGTCTCGCTTTCCGCCGTAGCCACTTGTCGGATCCACAAACGTTGAACCATTTGCGCGAGACAAGCGCGGCGCTCTGCAGGGACGAGGGATCCAATTTTCGAAGTATCAAGTGCGATACCTCCAGTGGTAGTTCGGAAATGATATCTACTTTACTTGGCACGAACAAACCAACGACGCGTAGTAGAGATCTAAAAAATTCCATGTTGCTTCTACTGTTGCCCGAGCACGACTGACGGTCTGGCTAAGAGTGGAGGCTTATATATGTGCTGTTCGTCACGGTGCACTGCGAGTTCCGGTTCCGGGTGAGAGTGCTGGTCAGGCAGAATCGATGGTATGTGCATGTATTTTCACTTACATCGGGTTCACATTATGATTAGAGTTAGAGGCGCGAAACGGATCTTCATTTGGTTTAGACGTTGTAGTTATGCAATAGAGCAGATATTTACTAGTGTAAATTTGATTGTTATATAATTTGACAAGTAGTCGTGGTAATTAGGTACTCGAGAAGCTAATGACAATGATCCTGGGTTCAATAACAAAGCCGCGGTCAACGGGATAACAGAATTCGTTTTCATCCTGATTCCAAGTTGTACCATACTTCCTTATCTACGGTATAGGTAGGACTGAACAAACTCTTTGTCAAAACATAGAATATCCACCGAGTGTTAAGGCTCTTTGTAACTGGCTAATGTGACCTCACGTGAGAATGATTTTCCGGCACGATGATGCTGCAGAGGAAAACTATGATGGGTGTGTCTAAGGGCACCAGAACATCGGATACGTGGAGAAATGACTTCGCTCGGAAAGAGATTGAAAGTGACGTTACTGTTAATTGGACAATTTCCATGTTGATGGTTAGAGAAGGATGCTAGTAGCCCTTGAGGGAACGTTGCTAGCGGGAAGCGTCGTCCGTGGAAAAATAGATTTCACCTATCATCCCGTAGTTGAAACAAAGACTGTTTGCCTGTTTAGGACTGTTAAGGACTTTAATTAACTAAATCTTAAGGTTTATAATGGGTCCTCAGGCTAGCTAAACATATACTGTTGAGATGCGTTGACATCTGGCAATCATCTTATCCGACGGATAGAGTCTGCGTGTGGCGAGTCACGGGACAGAAACCGTTGGAATGTTTACTGTCACGTGCCGCTACGATTATTTCATTTAAGGACAGCTATAGAATTACTCCATGCCCTTATTAGACAAAACGTTCATCCCTTGACCGCGGCTACGATCGGTGACTGGTTGTCGCCTCTAGGCCAAGTGCAGTATCACAAGTTTCGAACAATTACAATCGGACTAGATGACTACGATTGTTTAATTACAGCTATGGTAGAATCTAGATTACAATGTTACGGGATTTTCCCAAAATTCCAAACGGAAGGTTCCCGTGTTCTATCATCTCCGATTTATATTTATGCTTGATCTGTCTGGGACCAGTCTGGATATAGCGCAAACTGGCTGGCAAACGATGTATTTGGCAAGAAACGTGGAGTACCAGGCATATCGTATTGTCGACACATTTCCAACAGTAACGGAGATGCGTGAATTTGAATATTTAATAATATATATTAAAAACTGCAAGTACCTCGATTTGAATCTATACTGATCTTATATAGCGTAATTCGTATAACCTGCACTGTATTTGTCAGCAAATATGGAGTACATCGCGCATCCAGTTGTCGACATATCTGCAATAGAAACAGCTATACGTTGATCTGAATGTTCAGGCATGAATATGCAAATCTGCAAGTACACTGGATTTGACAGGGTTCAGACTTGACGTAGCTCTAACTAGCAGATGTGAACTGTATTTGGCAGGAAATGTGGAGAACAAGGCACATCGTATTGTCTGCATATCTGCATTAGAAACGAAAATAGGTTGGTTTGCATATTTAAGTCTGAAAATGTAAAAATGGAGGGTTTACGCCTGGATTTTACATCGGCCAGAGTTGATGCCAATTTGTCCAACCGTGGGGAGATTTGATCGCGTCGAAGCGTGTCAACGGGAGTCGCAAATTCCCGTTACGATTCTAAGAAACGACACCGCATATTGATCGATCCCCTGATTTCCGTTAAGATAATAGGGTGGTTGCGATGGTATAACTCTGCGACCAACAATGTTATTGATGAGAATTGTGGATCTTGATGTCCGAAATATTGTTATGGAAACATAAAATTTACACTGGCCTTTTCTAATAACGTAGCCACAATTTTATTTTATAAACGATTTTTAGAATATTTATCGTTACAGAGCTGCACGCGTCTCAGCACTTTCTTCCATACTCGACCTTATGTAGACTGTTAACCGACCGAACTGTTTACATTCGTCTGTTTTTCAGTCGCCGCGCACACACATATCTCCACACACTGATATCCACATACAAACATCTCCACTACGCACTCGACCTAGTCCAGCACAAAAATTTTACATATCTCAATACACCTCCTTAATTATTGTGCTGCATATTCATTTCCTTTTGTGAAAATTAAACCATTTTTAAAAGTAATCTAAAATTTTCAAAATTATTTCTCCCTAGAGCCTTCGTTAGAATATCTGCTACATTGTTTTCTGAATTTACTTTTATAACGTCAATCTCTTTATTTTCCCAACTTTCATTTACAAAATGGAAATGTACTTCAATGTACTCATAATTTTTTGTCAAGTTTCCAAATTTTGATATCGCAATCGCTCCAGAATTATCTTCGTAAATTTTTATTGATCTCTCGATCATTATTTTGAAATTTTTCAATAATTTCTTTACAAATTTTATTTCACTCACTGCTTCTGACAAAGCTTCATACTCGGCGGCTGTTGATGATTTTGTCACGCTGTTTCGCTTTCTCGATTTCCAGTAAATTGCGTTTCCGAAAAATCTTATGATAAATCCCGTAGTAGTCTTGTAGTAGTCTTATGATAAATCACCGTCAACAAAACAATCAATGATTTCAGCGTTCAAATTTCTTTTATAAGTCAACCATAATTTTCTGGTTAAATATAAGTATTACAAAATTCTCAACGCATATTTATAATGTGTCCCGTCGTAACTGTTTTGAAATCGACTTAAATAGTTTACACTATAACTAACGTCTAATCTTGTTCCAGTACTAATATATAATGAAACTCCTATGAGGTTTCTATATCTTATATCGTCTGAGGCTGACTGTGCGGCTTCTAAATTTAAGTTTTTTTCCTTTGGTGTAAAATATAGTTTACTATTCTCTATATTCTATCGTTTCGCTAATGACTCTGTATAACTACTTTGATCTAATTTCATCTCACATTTCTTATTCTCACACTTCGTATTCAATGTTTATTCCTAAGTAAGTCTTTACTTCACCTAAGTCTTTCATCGATTTGTTTGACAATTTATTTTTAATTTCATCTATTTTTCTTTTGTATTTACCACACATTAATAAGTCATCCACGAATAGAATTAAGTATATAACATGATCGCTCTCATACTTCATATACAAACAATAATCACTCTCACTTCTTTACAAACCTATTTTACATACTTACAAACCTAGTTTACATACTTTCCCGCTTTTATCGGCGTAACCCATAGGTTGTTTTACAAATACTTCCGATTTTATAGTTCCGTTTAGGAATGCTGTTTCTACATCCATTTGCATAATCATCGAACCATAATGACAACAATAAGATAGCAATAACTTCAGCGTTTGCATTTTTGCCACTGGAGAGTATAAATCTTCCGGTATTTCCTTTTGTTGGAAACACCGAACAACTAGTCGCGCTTTCTTACGATTATCGGATTTATTCGTATATACCTATTTCAAATCTAATACCTTTTTATCTTTTGGTTTCTCTACTGTAGTATCGTGGACAAAAGGCCTAAGATATCGACCGAACCGTATACAATGTTGCGAGAACCGCGGTGTCGTTGGGTACGACAATGTATCGTCGATCTTTTCAACTGAACAGTTTCGTCGAAAAGGCCTACGTGACCCTGGCCACGAGCGTTTTCGGGACACGTGCGCTATAGGCGGGGAAAAAACAAAAGAGACGCTAAAGACAATGTTAGTTAAGACGCAGAGGAGAACGAATGCAAAAGGCGTGCAGTATGAGTTGAGAATCGAGAGCGTGCGAGTGCGGATGCCGAAGACGAGAGTTATAGAGAGTGATTTGAGCGGAATAAGACTTTTGTGTTTTAGTTCAAGTTGAACATTTATCGTTCTCTGTCCAATTAATCCTTGTTATTTTTATTTATCTTAATAAATAGTATTAGGAGAATTTTACAAACCTAAATTATCCTAATTCCATCCTTTTCCGATACTACAAATTGGGGGCTCGTCCGGGATTGAAACCAGACAGAGAACGACACGTTTAACGGAACTAATTGTGCTGAAAAAAAAGAGTTGAAAATGGCAAATTGTGAAGAGGAACAGTTTTTGACTGAAGAGGTTTCGACGCTGGAGGAGCTAAGAAATAAGCTCGCAAGTCTGAATCTGCCGATATCAGGCTCGAAGTCAGTGCTGATGGCCAGGCTGAACCGAGCGTATAAGGCTGGTCAATCAACTTTGAAGGAATCGAAGCGCGATGAGGAATCGGTAAATCAGCGAAACCTAAGGAGTGGGCAGAAAGCTGAGCGCGATCAGGATGGAGACGAAGACCTCGAGAAGCTGAGGACGAAGGAGTTGAGAGCGCGCCTCGTTAGCTTGGGGTTAAAGGTCACAGGGAGAAAATCTGAACTACGCGCACGGCTACAGGCGGCCCTGGAAGGAGACAACGTATCGTCGGAAGAAGAAAGCGACGACGAAAGTGACAATGAAAAAGATGAGAGAGACGTGATGAAACACGAAGGAGGTACGCGAGCGATGTGCTCGGACCGTGATGAACATCGCCAAAAGGCAGGTACCGTTTCGGTATTAAGCTTTAAAGACGTCGAAGACGCATTAGAATTGTTTAGCGGCGACAAAGGTGAAAACGTGGAGCGATGGTTCGAATCATTCGAAGAAGTCGCGGACACGTGTATGTGGTCCGACGGTCAGAAGGCAGTCTACGCGAGGAAGCTGCTGAGGGGATCGGCGAAAATATTCGCAAGCTTCGAGTGCCATGCCAGGACTTGGCATGAGCTGAAGAAGGGACTAATCGGAGAGTTCTCCAGAAAGTCCAACAGTAGGCAAGTACACCAAAAGCTTAGTGGGACGAGAAAGAAAAGCGACGAGGCGTGCTTGGCCTACATGTATCGCATGCTGGAAATAGCCAGTCATGCCGATATAGAGGAAGAAGTCAAAGTAGAGTACATCATAGACGGGATAATAGACGAAGAAGTCCATAAATCTATGCTGTATGGTGCTGCATCCATCAAGGAGCTAAGGAAGAGGCTCATCGCGTACGAGGAGCAGAAGAGCCGAAGGACGAAGTCGGTTGCAAAGTCGGCCAGAGTTGAGAGAAATAACAGTCCCAGTCAATGCGGAAGTGCGAGAAAGACGCGTTGCTACAATTGCGGCGATAAAGCACATGTAAGCGCGGATTGCCCGAACGGATCGAGAGGTCCTAAGTGTTTCAAGTGTAGAGAGTACGGACACGTCGCATCGAAATGCAGCGATCTGGGTAAGTCCCCTAAAGAGGTTTGTAATACACAAAAGTCGCTGCGAGCGAGTTGTAAAAGTGTTAGAATTGGAAATTGCGAACTGAGCGCGTTGATAGATACCGGTAGCGAATTAACCCTGATGCGGGCGGATCAACATGCCAAAATTGGAGCGCCCAAATTAATTCGGGAAATTATCGAGTTTCGCAGTATCGGATCCGAGAACAATCTTACGCTCGGGAAATTTTCAACGGATATTGTCATAGATGATGAGTTATATCATATAACGGTGCATGTAGTTCCGAACACTATGATGCACCGTTCGTTGATAATAGGCACAGACTTCCTGGATACCGTTGAGATGAACAGGAGGAGGGGAGATATCTCCATTTTCAGATTAAAAGACGAAAACTCCGATGGGATTCCGGAAGTTTTTAAAGTAGACATAGAGACGGGGGCGCGTGGAGTAGATTTATCCCATATCGAAAACATGCACCATAAGCAGGCAGTAGAGAGTTTAATCCGAAATTATAGGCCACAGAAAACGCGCGAAGTAGGAATCAAAATGAATATAATATTGCATGACGATATTCCGGTTTACGAAAGACCGCGAAGACTATCTCCACAAGACAAGGTCGAGGTCGACAAACAGATCAAAATGTGGCTGGAGGATGGAATAATACGCCAATCACATTCCGACTATGCCAGTCCGATCGTTTTGGTCAAAAAGAAAGACGGCTCGACTAGAATTTGCGTCGATTATAGACAATTAAATAAAAAGGTAGTAAAAGATAGATACCCACTGCCCTTGATCGAAGACCAACTAGATTCGCTACAGGGCTCGAGGGTATTTAGCACGTTGGATCTTAAGAACGGATTTTTTCATGTTCCTGTTGGGGAAAGTAGCAGGAAGTATACAGCGTTCGTAGTCCCCACAGGCCAGTACGAATTCCTCAAAATGCCTTTTGGATTGTGCAATTCGCCAGCCGTCTTTCAGAAATATATAAACGCAGTTTTTAAAGAGTTGATCGCGACAGGGGTGGTGCTGACGTACATGGACGATCTGATCGTGCCGTCGACTGACTTTTCGAGTGGAATAGAGAATCTAAGCACAGTGCTGCGTGTCGCTAGTGAACACGGACTACTCGTAAACTGGAGTAAATGTCGATTCCTACAAACGAGAATAGAATATTTGGGCCACATCATCGAGGGCGGTAATATTCAACCATCTGAATGCAAAACCAAGGCCGTCGCTAATTTCCCGGAGCCCCGATCGGCTAGAGATGTTCAGAGTTTCCTGGGCTTAGCGGGATACTTTAGGAAGTTTGTGCCCCGGTATTCTGTCATCGCGAGACCATTAATAGATCTATTAAGGAAAAATGTCCCGTTCGGGTTCGAATCGCGCGAGCGCGAAGCGTTCGGAAGCCTAAAAACCGCGTTAAGCGAGAAGCCACTGTTGAAGCTGTATCGCGTTGGAGCGGAGACTCCGCTGCATACGGATGCGTGCAGCGGGGGATACGGAGCGATCTTACTGCAACGCGACAGCGAGGACAACGCTTTTCACCCCGTGTATTACTCGAGCGGAAAGACTTCACCGACTGAAGAGAAGTACACCAGTTACGAGCTTGAGGTTTTGGCCATCGTGAAAGCGCTGAAGAAATTCCGTGTCTACTTGCTCGGCATTCCATTCAAAATCGTTACAGATTGTCAGGCATTCGCATTAACAATGCGGAAAAAGGACTTGTGCGTGCGCGTCGCGAGGTGGGCAATCCTCCTAGAGGAGTTCGATTATAAGGTGGAGCATAGGCCCGGGACCAGTATGATGCATGTCGACGCGTTGAGTCGAAATCCCCTACCCGAGGTCATGCTAATAGACGAAGACGAACGAGGGATAGTCGTACGTTTGAGAGAAGCTCAGTTGCAAGAGGATGACCTGCGACAGATCCGAGACAACATAAAGCAGTACGAGGCCGACGGGTACATCAGAAGAAACGAACTTTTGAATCGAGAAGTAGAAGACGCACCGCTATTGGTCGTGCCGAAGTCGATGCAAACCCAAGTGGTCCGACGAGCTCACGAACGTGGCCATTTCGGCGTTACCAAAACAGAGGCGTTGGTAAAAAGGGACTACTGGTTCCGGGGAATGCGCGAGAAAGTGGAAAGGGTGGTGCGGAGCTGCATCGACTGTATCCTTGCGGAGAGAAAGCAAGGGAAGAAGGAAGGGTTGCTAAATACCATCGACAAGGGAGAATTGCCGTTCGACACGTATCACGTCGATCATATTGGGCCGTTACCCACCACAAAGAAAAGCTACCGGCATATCTTCGTAGTGGTCGATGCTTTCACCAAGTTCGTCTGGTTGTACCCTACCAAATCAACGGGTTCTGCAGAGGTTATCAGCCGCTTGGAAAAACAGTCTGTTTGTTTCGGGAATCCGCGAAGGATCATCTCTGACCGTGGGACGGCGTTCACAGCTGGTGCTTTCGAGGACTATTGTAGTGAGGAAGGCATAGAGCACGTGCGAACTACAACTGGAATTCCGCGGGCCAATGGTCAGGTGGAAAGAGTAAATCGGATACTTATCCCGTTGTTGACGAAGTTATCTGCACCAACGCCAGGCGAGTGGTTCAAGCACCTGGAGAAAACTCAAAAATACCTCAACGCAACTCCCAGCAGAAGCACTAGCGTTACTCCGTTCCAGTTGCTGTTTGGCACGCGGATGAGAATGCGGGACGATCCGCAGATGAGGCGGTTAGTTGAGGATAAATGGGCCGCGATGTTCCAGGAAGAACGGGATCAATTGCGTGAAATAGCAAAGAGACGGATCGAGGAGCTTCAAACCCGCAATAGACAAACGTTCAACAACAGACGCAAGAAGGCGACAGTCTACAAAACAGGAGATCTGGTGGCGATCGAGAGGACGCAATGCGGTCCTGGGTTAAAGCTGCATTCAAAGTTCCTTGGGCCGTACCGTGTGGTGAAAGTCCTGCGAAATGACCGTTACGTAGTGCAACGAGAAGGCGAACACGAGGGACCGCGCACGACTTCCACCGCAGCCGACCACATGAAGTGGTGGAACATTGGTGTTAGTGATGATAGTGAGAACAGTGATGAGCACATCTGAGGGCAGATGTGATTTGTCAGGAATGGCCGAGTGTAGTATCGTGGACAAAAGGCCTAAGATATCGGCCGAACCGTATACAATGTTGCGAGAACCGCGGTGTCGTTAGGTACAACAATGTATCGTCGATCTTTTCAACTGAACAGTTTCGTCGAAAAGGCCTACGTGACCCTGGCCACGAGCGTTTTCGGGACACGTGCGCTATAGGGCGGGGAAAAAACAAAAGAGACGCTAAAGACAATGTTAGTTAAGACGCAGGCGAGAACGAATGCAAAAGGCGTGCAGTATGGGTTGAGAATCGAGAGCGTGCGAGTGCGGATGCCGAAGACGAGAGTTATAGAGAGTGATTTGAGCGGAATAAGACTTTTGTGTTTTAGTTCAAGTTGAACATTTATCGTTCTCTGTCCAATTAATCCTTGTTATTTTTATTTATCTTAATAAATAGTATTAGGAGAATTTTACAAACCTAAATTATCCTAATCCCATCCTTTTCCGATACTACACTACTAATTGCCAGGTTTTCATTTTTGACTAAACTATTCATTTCTCGATCCATTGCTTCTTTCCATGATCTGCGGTCATCTCCACTGAAAGCTTCTTCATAGGTTTGAGGACTGCCTGCGCTAACTACATTCACATAAATGAAATATGAGCTCGTTTGGCCATATCTTTGAGTTTTCTTTGTTTCCCGTCCTGGCCTTCTCAAATTATTTTCTATGTCCTCAAGTTTTTCTTCTGATTCGTTACTTAAATTTCTCTCCCTTCTTATTACAACCTGCTCGACCTTTTCGTCACTTGTTTCACTTTCATGAATTTCGTTTGTATCCGATTGTTCTTCAAAATCCTTTTCCGTTTGATTATCTGATTCATCCATTCCTTGAAATCCTACTAAATTATCATTTTCACCTATAAATTATACGTGTCTTGCAATTATAATTTTATTATTAACTAAGGTCCTATATCCAACGTTTTCATAACCTACAAGTATTCCAATATCTGCCTTTTTGTACCATTTCGAATTTATTTTAATTTCAGATACTCTTACGAAAACTATGCTTCCGTACAATCTTAAATTAATTATATCCGGTTTCCTTCTTAACAATATTTCGATTGGTGTTTTATTTTCACATGTTTTCGTAATGGTTCTATTTTTTAAGTACACCGCGGTTCTAACTATCTCCGACCAATATTTAATATTTAGTTTCGAATCATGTAATAAGCATCTAGCGGAATTCGTGATTGTTCCATTGTAGCGCTCAGCTGTTCCATTTAACTAGTGAACATAAGGTGGGCATGGTTCTAGGAGAATTCCTGTTTCCCTGATTAGATTGTACATGTTTTTGTTCATATATTCTTTTCCATTATCGCATCTTAGTCTCTTTATCTTCTTACCAGTAAGATTTTCAACTTTATTTATATAATCAAGGATTCAATCGTAAACCTCATCTTTCGATTTCAAAGTATAAATTAATGCGCACTTCCTATAATCGTCTATAAATGTTAAGAAATATTTAGATCCATCAAACCTGGTATTTTTATGAGGTCCATTTAAATCGGTATGTACCAATTCTAAAATCTCGCGTGCTCTACTACAGTTACTCTGGATAGGTACATTGTGCTATTTATTTTGCATACACGCACCACATTTTAATTGAACTTGCTCCAATTTTTCTGGCATTCTCTCAATTAATTTTTTCTTACACATCGTATCTAAATAATTAAAGTTTACATGTCCTCGGATTCTGTGAAATTTTTCCCTGTTCGTCATTTTTTCTACATTTTTGGCGTGAGATTCTTGCCTTCCAATGTAACTAGTTATTTTATATAAACCATGATCTTTGAATGCGATCCCTATCAACTTTCTATATTTGTTATAGATCTTTGAAGTATTCCCTGCTGAGACTCTCTTATTTTTATTCGTTACTCTCGCATAGCTAACCAAGTTATTATCCATTTCTTCCACATAAAATTCATTTGACATTATAATTTTAACCCTTCTTTTGTTTACTTCAAAGTAAGTTAAAATTTTTCCAACTTTTGTTCCTTTTAATGTTCTACCGTCTCCTAGTTTTACATTTATCGGGTTCTTTAAGTTTTCGTACTCAATAAAATACGAGTCATCATTTACAATGTGATCTGAACATTCACTATCCAATATCCGATCTATTTTTCGCGTATCGCTGGTATATACTGTGATAGTATCCTTACTATAATCGCGCTGCACTCGCGTTAGGAAGGATTCAATTCCTTGGTCGTCGTAGTGCTGGCTGTTTAAATAATTTGCGTCTTGTCGACTTGCCCCATTCTAGCGTTGCTTCCAACTTCT
Organism: Bombus affinis; assembly: GCF_024516045.1. Lineage (NCBI taxonomy): Eukaryota > Metazoa > Arthropoda > Insecta > Hymenoptera > Apidae > Bombus > Bombus affinis. Next base: position 1,953,679 of record NW_026108821.1, read on the forward strand.
GCTTCGTCCTCGTTGACCAAATCCACGCTGAACATATCCTCATCTTCTCTGGCCAGAACCTCGTCCGCCGCGACCCCTATTCTGCTATGGCTGATTCGCACCTCCTTGCCATTGCGCTCCTCCATTGATACCGCCTCTGCATGTATTCGTGCAATTTTTTATCACGTGGCCGTACTTTCCACAGCCATGGCACTTTATTTCTCTCTTTTCTCAACTTTGAAGACATTTGACCATTTCCTGTCACTTTTACTCTCCCTACGTATTTCCGACATTATAATTTTATTTTTTAAAAAATCACAAGTTCAATCACTTTCTTTCAATGAGTCGATTAAGTCATCAATATAAATCAATGATTCTGGTAGTGTTTTCAGCATGTAATCGAGTTTTTCACGTTCACTTACGTTTGCTCCAACACCCTTTAATTCATTTATCGTCTTCTCAAATTCCGTGAAAAATGAACCTGATTCCTCAAAATCTTTCAACCTCATCATGTCGAGTCTACTTCTTATACAAAGTTGCAATGCTGTTGATTCCTTCATATACATCTGATCAAATTTTGTAATTATTTTGTAAACAGTGTCTTGATCACCAACAAATTCTAATTGCTCATTTGTTATACTACAATAGATGTAGTTCATCGCCCATTGATTCTTTTCATCCCAATTATCTTTCGCATCCGTGTCCATTTTCTCTCGTGTATCCAATTCATAACATTTTTTACACTTTAAATACATTAATATTCTTTTCTTCCACGCTTTGTAATCACGTACATCGAATACTTGCATTTTAGTTTTATCGTCCATTGGCATCTTGATTCGTCTTTTCATCTTCACCCTTTTTTCAAAAATAGTTCTCCTCACTATACACATTTCTTTTATCTGCTCCGCCAACAGCCTTTTTATCTCTTCAGAACATATTTCCAATTCTTTCAAAATGAACCTTTTTTATACATTCACGCCCGGTTACACGTGGTCCCATAACCTTAAATCTCGTCAACCACGATTTTTGCTACTATGTTGAGAATTGTGCATCCTGATGGCCGAAATATTGTACGCTGGCCATTACTATTAACGTAGACACATATTTACTTTATAAACGATTTCTAGAATATTTATCGATGTACACTTGCGCGTCTCAGCACTTTTATTCATATCCGACCTTTTGAAGACTGTTTACCGATAGAACTGTTTACATTCGTCTGCTTCTCAGTCGCCGCGCACACACATATCTCCACACAGTGATATCCCGTTACAAAGATCTCCACTACGCACTGGACCTAGTCCAGCACAAAAATTATACATATTTCAATATTTATGAAATATGTATTTCCAACAACTTTGTACAACAACACAAGTTAGTAACTCCGCCGTTTAAGATATTGGTGACGAAGAAATGGATTGATCTTATATGAGTGAATCCGGGTAGATATATTGACTGATCTGAAAACCTAGATTGAGTATGCATAGATAGGTGGTTTTCGAAGAAGTCATGGGTGTAGAGAGTATTCGAACCGAGATATAATTCGAATTTCCCTCTTACATACTTACGGAGGAAAGATCGGTATGTAGGTAATTTTTGAACAAGGGAAGCTGATTCGTTGTTCACACATTTATTATGAAAAGGGAGGACATGGATTCGCGATACCCATTGGGTATGATCAGCGTTAATGAATGAAGATATGAGGAGTAAGCATCCTACCACCGTGGCTCATGGATGACCTTGTTCATGAGAAAATCCACACATTTTCATCAGATAAATTTAATATTATATAATTTTAATATAATATAATTTAATATTATATAATTATATATAGATTAATATTATATAATTACCGGTTTTCCCATTATATAACTACCAGCTTTTCCGCAGTTTCTAAGAGCGCACAATAAACATAAGGACTTTTCTAAGAAATACACATCAATCAAAAACATTTATGAAATTGGATGTGCAAGATGAAAGGGACCATCTAGAATTACTTAAAAAGTCTAAGTTTATGGTGGGTCCTTAGGTTTGATGAGGGTGTAAATAACAAATGACGGCACTATGACAATGGTCTCGGCTCCGGCAACGTTTTCGCGGTCAACGGATGCTGAACTCTACACTACGTTAGCGTCTAAGTTGCACTACATGTTAGAGCAAGGAGCAATTACTACGTATAAGAAATACAGGTCGATTGCTGATGAGATCGCACTAGAGAGTGCCGTCTCTCCATCACGGCGACGCTGTCCAGGAAAACTATGATGGGTGTGCCTGAGGTCACAACATCATCGGATTCGTGGAGAAATGTCCTCGGTCGGAAAATGGGGGAAATTGGCGTTACTGTTAATTGGTCAATTACCATGTTGGTGGTTAGGGAAGGGTGCTAGCCGCCCTCAAGAGAGAGTTCGAGAAGAGGAAGCGTCGTTCGTGAGAAACATAGATTTCTCCTATTTTCTCGTAGTTGGAACGAGGACTGTTTGTCGGTTTGAAGGACTTTAGTTAAACAAATCTTAAGGTTTATAGGGGGTCCTCGTACTAGCTGCTCATGTATTTACTCAAATAATAGAGTCTGCGTGTGGCGAGCCACGGGACAGAAATCGTTGAAATGCTTACCGTCGTGCCCCGTCCCAAGTATTTCTTTTAAGGAGAGCTATAGAGTTACTTCATGCCTTTGTTAGACAAAACGTTCATCCCTTGACCGCGACTACGTTCGGCGACTGACTGTCTCCTCGAGTCCGAGCACACTATCATAAATCTCTCTAGCGGCACTCGACAGCAAACTTCCCAACGGTTTCTGTCCCGTGCCTCGCTACACAAGGACTCCACCTTTCGAACAGATGATTGCCAGATGTCTGTCAGATACACTCTCACCGAATATTTACAGCGAGCCTAAGGACCCGCTATAAATCTTAGGATTCATGCAGCTAAGATTCTCTAAGGGGACAAATAGTCTTTGTCTGAATAGTCCCTACACATACCACCCACATACGGGAAATCTGCTTTTTCTCACGTACGACGCTCCTCGCTAGCAACTTTCTCTCAAGGGCAGCTGTCATCCCTTTCCAACAGCCAACTCACAATTTCGCCAATTAACAGCGACGTTCCTTTCCCTCACTCTCTGAACTAACACTTTTCTTAACGAATCCGATGATCCCGTATCCTTAGACACACCCAAACACAGTTTTCCTAAGGAGCATCATCGCGACACAAATTCATTCTGTTCTATCGCGAGCCGCGAGGCAAATTGGAAGACTCCTTCTGGATTGTTTGTCCGCAGTCGTACGTAATAGCGAATCTGAATCTCTCGACGTACGTGCAATCGTCTCGACTCGATCCACCGCGTAAAGTATCGCGCCGAGCTTGAACTTGTAATCTTGAATCGATAATTGTACCGTGCTTTCGGCGCGCTAGTGTATACCACGAACACAAGCAAATAAACAGTTATTGTTAAACAATACCGAGTGATTCTTCTATACCTATCACGCACGTCACCTCATCTCAAATAAGTACAGTCGGATCGAATGACAACAGTTTCATAATACGGCTATGGTGAAGTCTAAGTTACAGTACTAGGGGTCTTCCCAAAGTTCCGAAGGGAAGTTTCAGGTGTTCTTTCATCTCCGACACGGCCATTCTGACTATCACACGTCCTCCAGTGTAACTAAAATATTGAGTTTCCTAACATTAGACTCGATACAATTAACATTATTCACAATTTATCTAGATGTTCGAATAAGGCAAGGGTCCAGTGTAGCAACAAATACTGTTCGGAGATTTGGCAGCAAAAAAAATAAAAGATTATGAAAATTAGTAGCGTTATAGTTAGTATCCAAGGTGATAGTTGCATCCTGCAGGTTATCAGTCGGATCGTAACGGCATGATGGACCATTTTCGATTTCGCACTCCAAAGGATCTCGGTCTTCTAGATCGTGTGAGCACATAGAGTTTCGTTCCACGGTCTCACTGGGCCTTATCATATTGTCACCCCGAAAAGCATGCAAGTCGCATCGCATGTTCTCACTGAGCCTTATCATACTGTTACAATGAAAAGCGTGTGAGCCACATCACACGTTCTCTCTGAGCTGTATCACACTGTTACCATGAAAAGCGTGTGAGCCACATCACACGTTCTTTCTGAGCTTTATCACACTGTTACCATGAAAAGTGTGTGAGCCACATCACACGTTCTCTCTGAGCTTTATCACACTGTTACCATGAAATGAAAAGCGTGCGAACTCGCTCTGCCGGGTGTTATTGGCATAGTGCAATTAATCTTCCGAGATCGAAGTACTCATATCGTCATGGCCACTGTTATGGCCTTCACTACAGACATCCAATTCGGCATGGGTGCAACCATCTGGCATTTTCCTCAACATGTCGTGACTATACTTGAACGATCGCTTACCGTTTAATACCTTTAAGATATACATGCCTCCTTCCAAAACTTCTGCTATTACAAATGGACCTCTAAATTTTGGATCTAATTTGGTTTGATTTCGTTCCGCATTTTGCGTAATACGAAATCACCAAGGTTAAACCTAACCGCTTTAGCTTTAGTTTTGTCAAATCCATCCTCATCATACCCAGCACTAGTTTCCATCCCCTTTATTGCCTGTCGTCTTATATTGGAGATATCGATACTTTTGATGTTATCGGGTAACAACAGATCGTACGGTCTTGTCGTTCTTCCTATTAGTAGTTCGAATGAGCTCGAGTTTGTCACGCGGTTGGTGGTGCAATTCAAAGCCAACTGTATTTCCCCAATCGCGTCTTGCCACGGCCGCCCGGTCGTTTCCACTACCGTGAACATAATTTTCAATGCACCCGTAACACGCTCTACCTGTCCATTGGCTCTACTAGCACCGGTCGCTATCAAGTGAACTTTAATTCGTTTGCTTTCGCAGAATTCTCGAAATTCCTTACCCTTAAAACATATTCCCTGATCTGCTATTATCCGGCAGGGCCTCCCGAATAAAAATATAGCGGATTTAAGCGCTTTAATGGTGTTAAGGGAATCTATCTTACGAGTATGATGCAGGTATACGAATTTAGTGAAGACGTCGATCAAAACAATGACGTGCTCCTTTGAATCGCTTTTACCATTCAACTTGCCTGTTATGTCCATGTGGACCGTATGCCAGGGTATGCTGGTCTTAGGTATAGGATGCAGTTCGGCTTGTATCGTACCTAAACGAGCTTTCGAATCTTGACAAGAATGACAGTTCTCAATGAATCGGCGAACGTACTTCGCCATCCCTTCGAATCAGTAATATTCGTATGGTTTCTCGAGCGTTTTCTCCCAACCTTAGTGCATAATTGACTGGTGCACACGGTTAATAACACACTATCTAAAACCATTTGGGACTATAGGTAAACAGAGAGTCCTGCCGTTTCTTTGTATCCTACGGTAAATAGTACCGGACCTTAATTCGTATGTATTCGCGGTGTCTCCCGCGAGCCCATCGTTTTGCAATTCCTTGACGATTTCCAAGATTTGAGAATCACGACGTTGTTCCGCTAACAGGCAATCTTCCGAAATTTCTGCCAGATTAACTATTTTCTCTTTGATTTTGTCGAATTTAATAGGGTCAACGCCTGTGCGGTTTCGCGAAAAGAAATCTACGTGAGCCGTCCGTTTACTTTCCCGATACATAAAGTCATAAATAAAAGTCTGCAAGTAAGTCCATCACCTCTGGTCCCTGTCATTTAAATGTACTTTATTACTCAGCGCTTTCTACGAGTTGCAATCCGTGACGACAAGAAATTTCCGTCCATGTAGATAGTGACGGAAATGTTTTACGGCGTTTACGATAGCTAATGTTTCGAGTTCATAGGAGTGATATCTGGATTCCGCGGGGCTGGTTCTATTATTGTAATACTCTATTACCTTGTTCTTACCTTCGGCTTGATGCGTCAAAATCGCCCCGTAACTCTCCGAGCTAGCATCAGTATGTAGTTCTATCGGGTAATTGGGGTTGAATATCATTAGCACCGGCGCGTCGGTCAGGACGGAAACTACCTGTTATCTTATTTTTTCGTGTCTATCTGTCCAAGTTTTATTTCTGTTATCTGAGATGAGCGCGTACACGGATGAGCGCGTAGTTTCCTCATCTGTGAGAATTTTGGGATGAACTGTGTGACGGTCGTTGGCACAGGTAAAGAACTTAAGGTGTGTATTTTACCCGGGTCGGGACGAACTTCTCCGTTACGAATTACATATCTCAAATAGAGCACCGATGTGCTTAAGAGAACGTTTCGCAAAGTTAAAAGAGAATCCGGCTTTTACGAGGGTATCTAATACGGTGTTTCAATCTTTGTAAAGCTTGATCTATCGAGTCGGCAATAATTAGGACGTTATCGAAATAAATAATAACGTACGAATGAGCGAGGTCGCCTGGGGCGTTGCGAATGGCCCTCCGAAAGACGGACGGTGCAATTTTTCAGTCCAAACGGCATCGTTATCTATTCATATTGTCTGTCGGGGGTAACGAACGCTGTATACTCCGCTGAATTAGGATAAATAGGAATTTGGTGAAACCGCTGACCATGTCCAGGCTAATAAAGTATCTCGCCTCTTGCAATCTCGCGACTTGATCCGCAATAAGGAATAAAGGGTACCGATCCGCGACCATATTTTGACTTAGCTCTCGGGAACCTGCTCATAATCTATCTGAGCCGTTTTTCTTCTTCACGAGTTACGTAGGGCTCGCAAATGGCGAATTACTAGGCCTTATGACCTTTGCATTAATTAAAACGCTTGTTTTCTCACGTACCGCTCTTCGCTTCTCCTCGCTAAGTCTATAAGAACTTCCTCCTACGGTGGTGTTAGGATCAATTAATCGTATTTCTAACCGGCCTGTATTTGCGCGAATACGTAGGAAACCCGTAACGAATGAATCTTTGAATTTGACGAGAAGAGAAATTGATCGACTTTTATTATTACCATGTACATCAGTGTCAACTTCATTAACGACGATCTCGTTTGCAGTGGTTTCATTACAGACATTAATTATTTTTGTTTTACACATAGCGAGGCTATTTTGTGTAATGTTACGTCAAAACCCAGACTTAGAGTTCCGCAACTAATCGCGATATCATATTTTAAATAACTATCAGGAAGGGCATGAGAAATTATCTTCGATGTAAAAATCATTAATTCACACGATGAACAAATGAGTGGCATTTGTTTAATACAGGTATTCCCTACCCCTCGCATTACTAATATGTCAGTCATTCCTTTGTCAGAAAATCTCGAGGCCGTGGACTCTTTAATTAGTGAACGCTCTGCTCCCGAATCGGAGTAAAATGGAAACGATTCACCCAGATGACTTGATCTATCCGTTGATGCTTCCAGTACGCACGAGTCGACTCGCCACTCGTTATTGAAATTATAGTTTCCTTCCATAATCAGGTTGGCAGCTGCGCCCCATGCAGCGGAGTCGGAGCACGCGATTTTAAGGGTTAAAACGTGGTAGCGAAAAATTGTTAGGTTTCACACTCGATTTTTGCACTAGCGACTGAATTACTTGCGCACGATGGTCTTAAGTGCTAGCACTGTTATAGTCGGCACTGATCCCACTTCAGATGTCGGGTTGGCGTTAAGATTAGAGTTAGGGTTAAGGACGTGAAACGAATCCCTATTGGCGCTAGACGTGATCATTATGCAATAGAGGTGATATTTACTAGTGCAAATATGACTATGATGGAATTGGACAAGTAATCGCGGTAATTAGATACTCTAGAAGCGAATGACAATGATCCTTGGCTCAATAACGAATCAGCGGTCAACGGGATGACGAACTCTACTTTTCTTTAGCGTCTATGTTGTACTCAATGTTAATGCATGGGGCAATCACTACGTATCAGAGGGTTACTTGAATCGTCGTCGAGATCGTACGGGAGAGTGTTTCTCCATCACGGTAACGCTGTCGAGGAAATCTATGATGGGTGTGCCTAAGGGCACGAAACCATCGGATTCGTGGAGAAAATTCTTCGTTCGGAAAGTGAGGGAAATTGGCGTTACTGTTATTTGGTCAATTTCCATGTTGGTGGTTAGGGAAGGGTGCTAGCCGCCCTTAAGAGCTTCGAGAAGAGGTAGCGTCGTTCGTGAGAAAAATAGATTTCTCCTATTTTCTCGTAGTTGGAACGAGGACTGTTTGTCGGTTTGAAGGACTTTAGTTAAACAAATCTTAAGATTCATAGCCGGTCCTCGGGCTAGCTGAACATATACTGTCGAGACGTGTCGACATCTGGTAATCATCTTACTCAAAGAATAGAGTCTGCGTGTGGCGAGCCACGGGACTGAAATCGTTGAAATGCTTACCGTCGTGCCCCGTCCCAAGTATTTCTTTTAAGGAGAGCTATAGCGTTACTTCATGCCTTTGTTAGACAAAACGTTTATCCCTTGACCGCGACTACGTTCGGCGACTGGTTGTCGCCTCGAGCCCGAGCTCACTATCATAAATCTCAAATAAGTACAGTCGGATCGAATGACAACAGTTTCATAATACGGCTATGGTGAAATCTAAATTACAGTACTAGGAGTCTTCCCAAAATTCCGAAGGGAAGGTTCCGGTGTTCTTTCATCTCCGACATATACATGCATGATCTGCCTGGGACCAGTGTGGATATAGCGCAAACTGGCTGGTAAGCGATGTAGTTGGCAAGAAATGTGGAGTACCAGACACATCGAATTGTCGACATATCAGCAATAGCAACGGAGATATCTGGAGTTGAATTCTTGAGTCTGATTCTGCGAAACTACAATTACACTGCATATAACAGGAACCAGAGTCGACGTAGAGCAAAGCGCATAAGTACTGAATTTGGCTGTAATTGTGGAGTATAGCGCTCATCGCATTTGCGACATTCGTATCCAATAGCAGCGCTGATACGTTGGTTTGAACATTTAGGCATGAATATACAAAACAGCAATTACGCTGAATCTGTCAGTGACCAGAGAAGACGTCAGACAGAAGAGAAGATAGAATCGGAAGATGTGCTCTGTGCTCACCAGCAAATCAGGAGCATAACGCTCACCGAATTTTCGTCATATCTGCCACAGAAACGGAGATACGTTGCTCTCGATATTCAAGCATGAATATGCTAAATTGCAATTATGGTGTATTTGACAGGGACAGGAGCGCACATAACTCTAACCTACTGATGTGCGCTGTATGTGACATCAGATGATAAATATAACGCGCACCGAATTGTCTGTAAGTGTGCCATAGAACCAGAGATTCGTTGGTTCGAATATTTAATACTGATTATGCAAAACTGCAAATACGCAGGGTTCGGCTGGGTCCCGATTTTACATGCATCAAACGGAAAAACGTGCACTGTGTTTGCCAGCAAATTTGGAGTATAACGAGCCTCTAATTGTAGCCATGTATGCCATAGAATCGGAGATACGTCGGTTTGAATACTTAATCCTGAATATACGAAACTGCAACTACGCTGGATCTGGCTGGGTCCAGAATTTACATAGCGTAAACCGTATGATGTGCACTGTACTTGGCATCAGATGCGGAATATAACGCGCATAGCATGGCCTATGTTTCTGCAAAACAAACGGAGATACCTTGATTCGAATATGTAAGCATTAATATCCAAAACTGCAATTACGCTGGATTTCTCCGAGTCCAGTCTTGACAGTGTGCAAACGGGCTTATGTGTGCTGTATTTGGCAGCAAATGTGCAGTATTACGTACATCCTATTGTCGACGTACCTACAATGGATACGGAGATACTTTCACTTGAATAACTAGGCTTGAATATGCAAAACTACAAATACGCTGGATTTGACTCGGTCCGGATTTAACACGGCTTAAACCAGATGAAGCGCTCTGCGTATGGAGGTCAATGTGGAATATAACGCGCATCGTATTGTCGAGATATGTGCTATGGAATCGGAGTCACGTTGATTTGAATATTTAAGCCTGAACATACAAAATTGCGTTTGGGCTGGATTTTGCAGGGACCAGAGTTTACACAGCGCAAGCGAGCTGATGGGCAATGTAACTACAGCAAATGCGGAGTACAAGGCGTATGGAATTGTCGACATATGTGCAAAAGTAGCGGCGAAACTTTGAATGCAATATTTAAGCATTAACAACAAAATCTACAATTACGCTGGATTTTACAGGGTTCAGAGTTGACACATAGCACAGACCGGCTGATTTGGCATCATATGTGGAGTATTCTGCGCATCTAATAGGCGACATGGAAACCAAGATACGTTCATTTGAATATGTAATATTTGAATATTTCGCCTGAAAATGCATAATTGCAAATACGCTGAGTTTGGCTGCGCCCATACGTTACATAACTCAAACCAGATAATATGCATTGTGTTTGGCAGCAAAAGTGGCGTATATCGCGCATCGAATTGTCGGCATATCTGCAATGCAAACGGCGATACGGTGATTTGAATAATTAATCATGAATATGCAAAGCAGCAATTTCGCTAGGTATGACAGAGACCGGAGTTGACATGGTACAAACCAGCAGATGTGCGGTGCACATGACATCGGATGTGAAATGTAACGGGCATCGCTTTGTCGCCATATGTGCAATAGAAACGGAGATACATTCATTTGAATATGTTAACCTTAATTTGTAAAACTGCAATTACGCTTGATATGTCGAGGACCAGAGATGATATAATAGCACGAGCCAGCTGATGTGAGCTGTATTTGGCAGGCAATGAGGAGTATATCTCGCACCTAATTGACGGCAAATCTCCAATCGCAGCGGTGATACGTTTTATTTAATATTCAATAATGGGCCTGTTACGATACCGATAGTATTAGCGCGACTGAAACACTTTGCCGTCTCAGTAAAATCATTCTATTTCAAGCTTCACGCTACAGTTCTGAATCCGGACAAGACCGATTCAAGTTCTCGCAAGAGCAAGCAGTCAAATTAAGGTACTTACACGAGTTAGAGTCTAATACATTTTATTGGTCCAACATCGATGGGGCGATCTCGCATCGAAATTTTCGGAGGACCGCGTAACCTTCCAACGACGACCGCCGTACGAGCAGCGGATAATCTTATTTCGTGCCTTAGGTTGCCCTCACCACGTCCTCTACTTCTTGATTCTTGGTTGGTAGCTTTAGCGGCTGCAGGTCCGAGAAATTGCATCTTGACCCCCTTTCTCGTATGTCTCATGTGACGTCTCGCTTTCCGCCGTAGACACTTGTCGGATCTACATACGTTGAACCATTTGCGCGAGACAAGCGCGGCGTTCTGCAGGGCCGAGGGATCCAATTTTCGAAGTATCAAGTGCATAACCTCCAGTGGTAGTTCGGAAATGATATCTACCTTACTTGGCACGAACAAACCAACGACGCGTAGAACAGATCTAAAGAAACTCCATGTTGCTTTTGTTGTGGCGCGAGCACGACTGACGGTCTGGCTGAGAATGAATTCTTATATATGTGCCGTTCGTCACGGTGCACTGCGAGTTCCGGCTCCGGTGAGAGTCCTGGACAGTCAGAATCGAAGAATCGATCGCATGTGCATGTATCATCCTATAGATCGGGTTCACATTATTATTAGTGTTAGATGCGTGAAACGAATCTTCATTTGGATTAGACGTTGTAGTTATGCAATAGAGCAGATATTCACTAGTGCGAATTTGATTTGAGGTGTATGGTAGCGATTTAGGTTTAAAGGCACAAGAGTATATTTAACTATGTAGCTTATTAAAATATACCCTACGTGTACACTAGTCGTATAATACACTTGTTGTCTTGATTCGTGATTATGAATAGATGGGCGCAAAGAAGGATCGACTTAGCTGCTACTCCTCGTGTCACTCGATAAAAAAGAATGCCTCGCTACCCCGCTCGCTATATTCATATGCGTTGGAGTTGACAAAAGGCGTTGGGATTTGAATTTTGAAGGTGTTCTCGAAAATTCGCAACTGACGCTGAACTCTCGACCTTGTTTACAAATGTTGAATTTTCGAGTAGTTGACTCGAGGGCATATGATCACGACAAAATCTACGGATTTTGATTAACCTTCGGTAACCGCCTAAGGTTGTCGGATCTATAATAAACTCATCTTTCAGTAAACACGATTTTTTGTGTAGCGGGTTCACTAGACCGAAACCGTTATGAATTTTACCTACGAGTGCCGCTACAGTACCCGCTTGCCAGTGTTAACGTTACTTCTTTTTATGTTTGTTTATGTATGTTAGCGCGGTGCCCATGCTAACCGCTTAATTCAAACCCGTTTGAGGAGGAGAACGAACTCTCCTGCCCGAACGCGTGGTATAATTGGTTCTTGCGTCTCCGTCGCTTTGTTGCGCTTGCTCGCTGCTTTGCGGTCGGAAGATTTTCCCAGGTAAAAATACGTCGTAGGTTTCTGCGCTCCTTTCCAGATGCTCAATATCTTCCGACACGATGAAGGCGGGTTTTATACGATCTACGGAGACTTTCACGCTTTTGTCCTTCATCCGTATGGTAATGGTTTTCATCCACGCTGTGTAACCTGATAGGGGCCATCGTATGGTGGTTGCAGTGGACCTCCGATTGCATCGTGGCGTACGAAAACGCACGGCGACGTTTCTAAATCGCGGAACATGAACGTTTTCTTTTCGCCGTGTCGTGAAGTCGGCAGAGGTCTAATATCGCTCATTCGCTCTCGCAGACAGTTTGCGAATTCCGCGTTGGCCGGTTGTTTTGCTGGTACAAAGAATTCTGCTGGCAATCGTATGTCCGTACCATAAATCATTTCGGCTGCCGTTGCGCTCAGGTCCTCCTTGATAGCGGTTCTAATGCCTAAAAGAACTATGGGAAGGCTTTCAACCCAGTTGCTCGAATTGTGGCATTTGATTGCGGCCTTAAGCTGCCTGTGAAAGCGCTCTACCATCCCGTTGGACGCGAGGTAGTAGGCTGTGGTACGCAAATGCTTAATGCCGAGCATCCGGCATAGTTCGTTGAAAAGACTGGAATCGAATTGGCGTCCTTGATTGGTTGTTATTTTTGCTGGGACGCCAAAACGCGCTATCCATGTGGAAAGAAGAGCCGAGGCAACGGTCGTCGCTTCCATATCTGGTATTGGAATCGCTTCGGGCCAACGTGAAAAACGGTCGATACATGTTAGACAATATCGGTAGCCTTGTGAATATTGCATGACGATGATGTCTAAATGTATATGCTCGAATCGTCTTGCGAGCTCTCCGAATGTTCCGGTCGGCGTTGAAACGTGTCTCGCTATTTTACATTGTTGACACGGGATGCATTGCCGTGTCCATGTTTGGCTTTTATTTAATTTTTGTTTACCGCCGGCCAAACTATACGCGATTTTACGAATTTTTGGGTCGCGCGTATCCCTAGATGGGAAAGTCCGTGGAGCGAATTGAATACGTCGAGCCGCAAGGGTTTCGGTACGTACGGTCGTACGATCTCGCCTGATACGTCGCAGTATATTTCCGCGTCGTAATCCGGAAAACGAATTTTCTTAACCTGCAACGCGGATATATCGGAGTTGATGATGTCGCGGAGCTCCTTGTCGTTTTCTTGCGCGGCGGCGAGAATTGTGTGATCCACGGATTTTCCTATGGCTTCGATGCGAGTTAGGGCGTCGGCTGCATTGTTATTCAGCCTTTTTATATGCCTTATATCGGTCGTGAACTGCCCGATATAATCTAGTTGACGGAATTGTCACGGCGATCACTTGTCGGGATTTTGACTGAACGCATAGGTGTGGGGTTTGTGATCTATGAAAATAATGAAATTCCTCCCATCTACGGCGTGTCTAAATCGCTTGACCGCAGTATACATAGCGAGTAATTCGCGATCGTACGCGCTATATTTTCGCTGCGCGAAATTTGAGGCTTTAGTTAAGAAACCCAATGGTTGCCGAGTGTCATTCGCGCGTTACTGCAACACCGCCCCTATTGCAATGTCGGACGCGTCTACTGCGAGGCTGATGGGCGCGCCAGGTATACGATGCGCTAACATCGTAGCGTTAGCTAGGGCGCGTTTTGACTCGCTAAAGCTCGTTTTGGCTTCCTCCGACTAAATAATGGGCATGTTGCCCTTTTTCGCCCCTTGCAACAAATCGTTGAGGGGTTGCAAAATTTTAGCTGCCCCCGGTATGAAACGTCGGTAAACGTTAATCATACCGAGGTATCCGCGTAGTGCCTTGATGTTCGCGGGGAGCGGTGCTTTGTTTATGGCTGTAACGCGACCGGCGAGCGGTTTTATTCCGTGCGCGTTTACCGTATGGCCTAGGAAGGCTATTTCATTAATTCCCTACTCGCACTTTGCGAGGTTGATTACTACGCCGTACTGGTTTAGACGTTCGGACAAGATCCGCAAGTGCCAGCGGTGCTGCTCCTCGGTTTCCGAAGCTACCAAGAAGTCATCTATGTACGCGTAAACGAAATCTAAGCCTCGCGTCGACAAATCTTTGACACGTTTGCGCGGCGTTTCGAAGCCCAAACATCATGTTGTTTGCCTCGAAAAGGCCGAATGGTGTCGAAATCGCGGTTTTTGTAACGTCCTCAGGCGCGATTGAGATTTGATGGTAGGCTCGCACTAAACCAATTTTTGAGAATATTCGCCGACCGTGTAAATGCTGCGCGAAGTCTTGTATATGCGGTGGAGAGTACCTGTCGGGTACAGTGCGGGCGTTTAGCGCCCTGTAGTCACCGCAATGTCGCAGACTTCCATCCTTCTTTGGGACGACGTGTAGTCGAGATGCCCGGGAACTCTTCGATGGGCGCATGACTCCTTGCTCGATAAGTGTTGCAAATTCCGCCTTGATTGGCTTGAGACGGTCCGGTGCGAGAGGGCGGGGTTTGCAATATACGGGCGGGCGGGGTGTGGTTTCGATGTGGTGCTCCACACTGTGCCGTATTTTCTCTCACCCAAAGGCCGGTGGGCGCGTTAGATCTGCACATTTCTCCAACAATTGGTGGTAGACCAAATCCCCGTTTACGGTCTTAATCATAAGCTTTTCGCAGTTGACGGCGTATCCCCTGGTCGATAGCTGGTTTGTTGTGTCGAGAAGTCGTCTTTTTCTTGGATCCACAAGCAACCCGTAATGACTTAGGAAATCTAGGTCGATGATGGGGGTTTGCACATCGGCGACAGTGAAGTGCCGTTTGAAGGCACGTCTAAGGGACAGGTTCAGCTCAATCGCTATAGTGCCGTACGTTGCGATGCGCGTCCCATTGGCAGCGAATAGTTCATACGTTGTTTTCTTTACGTCCCTAGATAGCCTGCTTCGGGGATGAACGCCGATATCAGCACCGGTGTCAACTAAGAACGAAGTCTTCGTTCTCTGGTCCAAAATAAAGATGCGGCGAGATCCCAAGCCGTCGCCGTCCTCCGCTTTTACGGACGGCTGGGGTCGTTTCCCGACTTCCACTTACAATCGTGGCGCGATCGCCGAACCTCGCATGATAGAAGCAAATTCCGTCCTGGCGCGGATAGTCTCGGGAACGCGAACGGCGGCGGGGTCGAGTGAGAGAATTCGAATGTCTTCGTAGTCGATGATACCCGCTGATTCCCATAGCCTTAATCTGTTCTCGCAGTCTACTGACCTCGGCGGCCAGTGCGTCGTTTTTGCCTTCGTGTGATGCCGGTGGCTCGATTGTGACTATCTTAGCGCGCTGCCCGTTACGATTATACGCCTCATTGAGTTTATCCGCTCTCCTGGTCAGTTTCTCGATACTCGTATCGTCCACTGCAGCCAGGACTTCCCTGATGCGATTCCTCCACAAGCTGTGGATGAATTCATCGGAAGCCAGGGGGCTGGCTAATTTTTTAAGTCATTATAAAACTGTGAGGGTTTTCTGCCGCCCATCTCTTCACGTTCGACTAACCTTTCGAACTTGGCGCTGTCCGATTCGGTCAGGGCGCGGATCAGCTCGCTCTTCAATTTATCGTACTGGCCTGTGGCGAGGAGGTTGGTCACTGTATCCTCAATCTTCGCGAGGTAATGTGGGTCGAGGAATCCCATGAGGGCTAAGGATTTTTCATCGTCGTGGAAGATGCCGGCTACCCCGAAATATTTCTCTAAAATGGAAAACCAAATCCTGGTCAACGTGGGCATAAAGGGCGACACGCGGAACGATGAGCCGGCTGGAGTTCGTTTGCTCTCCTTTTCCATTGTGTGAGTTGCGGACTATGATATTCAAACTGCGACTAGCCTATCGCTGTCACCTCTTACACAAAAATCACGTCGGTGTCACCAGTTTGAGATGTATGGTAGCGATTTAGGCTTAAAAACACAAGAGTATATTTAACTGCGTAGTTTATTAAAATATACCCTACGTGTACACTAGACGTATAATACACTTGTTATCTTGATTCGTGATTACGAATAGATCGGCGCAAAGAAGTATCGACTTAACTGCTACTGCTCGTGTCATTCGATAACAAAGAATGCCTCGCTACCCTGTTCGCTATATTTATACGCGTCGGAGTTGACAAAAGACGTTGGGATTTAAATTTCCAAGATGTTCTCGAAAAATCACAACGGACGCTGAACTCTCGACCTTGTTTACAAATGTTGACATTTCGGGTAGTTGACTCGAGGGCATGTGATCACGACAAAAACGACGGAATTTGATTAGCCTTCGGTAACCGCCTAAGGTTGTCGAATCTATAATAAACTCATCTTTCAGTAAACACGATTTCTTGTGTAGCGGGATCACTGGACCGAAACCGATATGAATTTTACCGACGAGTGCCGCTATAGGTGTATAATGAATCCTCAGGCTAGCTAAACATATACTGTTGAGATGCGTTGACATCTGGCAATCATCTTATCCGACGGATAGAGTCTGCGAGTGGCGAGACACGGGACAGAAACCGTTGGAATGTTTACTGTCAGGTGCCGCTACGATTATTTCATTTAAGGACAGCTATAGAATTACTCCATGCCTTTATTAGACAAAACGTCGGAATGGATGGCTACAATTGTTGAATTACAGCTATGGTAGAATCTAGATTACAATGTTACGGGATTTTCCCAAAATTCCAAACGGAAGGTTCCCGTGTTCTATCATCTCCGATTTATATTTATGCTTGATCTGTCTGGGACCAGTCTGGATATAGCGCAAACTGGCTGGCAAACGATGTATTTGGCAAGAAATGTGGAGTACCAGGCACAGCGAATTGTCGACATATCAGCAACAGCAACGGAGATACGTGGAGTTGAATATTTGAGTCTGAATCTGCAAAACAACAATTACACTGCATATAACAGAGACCAGAGTCGATGTTCTGGCGCGCAACACATCTGCACTCCATCCCGCGCGGCTTGGCATCCAACGGTCCACGTGCCATCCTTCGAATCCTCCATATGCCCAAGGACCCATCATAAAGCCGAAATCCCAACTGCATTGTTCGCACATATGGTCTAAGTCAATCTGTTTGCCCGAAAAGACTTTCTAATTCTAGAAGTGTTTTCGGTCGGTTTTTAGAAAGGTCCTTGGGTTTAGTACGCCCTCTTAAGAATTACGGAGAAGGCGGGTATTGGCCTAACGAAAAAAGCGGACATCTACCTAACGGAAAATCTGAGATTTCCCATAAACAATGTCGCCTAGGACCCACGTTGGTAGGAGGCTTCTTCCTCCTCTCTTCCTTTCTAACATTAGTCATAACCAATCGGCATCGCGGATCATTGCCCTCACTTTCCTAACTAACAATGTAATCAACGAATCCGCGTTCTTCGCTCAAAGGGCACACCAATACCGAGCTTCGTACTCACATCAGAATAAACTTTAGAGTTACATCATCTCTCACGGTGACTAGAGTGCCTGCAATCCCTATAACTCTTACCGTTCCTATATCTCTCAGAGTTCCATCGTCTCTCGCGGTGACTAAAGTTCCTGCAATCCCTATAACTCTCACCGTTCCTATATCTCTAAGAGCCTCCTATTTCTCTCACAGTATCCAGAAGTCCGACAGCTCCTACAGCTCTCACGGACCTAGAGCTCCTATAGCTCACACTCTCATCTAAGAATAATCCATTTCTTCGTTATCTGTATCTTAAGCAACGGCGTTCTTACTCAGTGTGATTGTATAAATCGTTGGAAATACATATATTTTTTATAACTTTGTGACCACCAGTGTTATACCACAACGACTACACCTATTATCCTAAGCGAAATACGGGGATCGAACTATCCGTGGAGTCGATTATTCCAATCGTAACGGGAATTTACGACTCCCATTGACGCGTATTCAAACGAACGCGTCTCCCCGCGATAGCTCGAAAATACAGTCGACATAGCGCAAACCGAATAAGTACTGTATTTGGCTGTAATTGTGGAGTATAGCGCGCATCGCATTTGCGAGATGTATCCAATAGCAGCGCTGATACGTTGGGTTGAACATTTAGGCATGAATATGCAAAACAGCAATTACGCTGAATCTGTCAGTGACCAGAGAAGACGTAAGACAGAAGAGATGATAGAATCGGAAGATGTGCTCTGTGCTCACCAGCAAATCAGGAGCATAACGCTCACCGAATTGTCGTCATATCTGCCATAGAAACGAAGATACGTTGCTTTCGATATTCACGCATGAATATGCTAAACTGCTATTATGGTGTATTTGACAGGGACAAGAGTGAACAAAACGCTAACCTACTGATGTGCGCTGTATATGACATCAGTTGTCAAATATAACGCGCACCGAATTGTCTGTAAGTGTGCCATAGGAACGGAGATTCGTTGGTTGGAATATTTAATACTGAATATGTAAAGCTGCAAATACGCAGGGTTCGGCTGGGTCCCGATTTTACATGCATCAAACGGAATAACATGCACTGTGTTTGGCAGCAAATTTGGAGTATAACGAGCCTCTAATTGTAGCCATATGTGCCATAGAATCGGAGATACGTCGGTTTGAATACTTAATCCTGAATATACGAAACTGCAACTACGCTGGATCTGGCTGGGTCCAGATTTTACATAGCGTAAACCGGATGATGTGCACTGTACTTGGCATCAGATGTGGAATATAACGCGCATAGCATGGCCAATGTTTCCGGAAAACAAGCGGAGATACCTTGATTCGAATATGTAAGAATTAATATCCAAAACTGCAATTTCGATGGATTTCTCCGAGTCCAGTCTTGACAGTGTGCAAACGGGCTGATGTGTGCTGTATTTGGCAGCAAATGTGCAGTATTACGTACATCCTATTGTCGACGTACCTACAATGGATACGGAGATACTTTCACGTGAATAGCAAGGTTTGAATATGCAAAACTACAAATACGCTGGATTTGACTCGGTCCGGATTTAACACGGCTTAAACCAGATGAAGCGCTCTGCGTATGGCAGTCAATGTGGAATATAAAGCGCATCGTATTGTCGACATATGTGCTATTGAATCGGAGTAACGTTGACTTGAATATTTAAGCCCGAACATACAAAATTGCATTTGGGCTGGATTTTGCAGGGACCAGAGTTGACACAGCGCAAACGAGCTGATGGGCAATGTAACTACAGCAAATGCGGAGTACAAGGCGTATGGAATAGTCGACATATGTGCAAAAGAAGCGGCGAATCTTTGAATGCAATATTTAAGCATTTACAACAAAAACTACAATTACGCTGGATTTTACAGGGTCCAGAGTTGACATAGCACAGACCGGCTGATTTGGCTTCATATGTGGAGTATTCTGCGAATCGAATAGGCGACATAGAAACCAAGATACGTTCATTTGAATATGTAATATTTGAATATTTCGCCTGAAAATGCATAATTGCGTATACGGTGAGTTTGGCTGCGCCCACACGTTACATAACTCAAACCAGATAATATACATTGTGTTTGGCAGCAAAAGTGGCGTATATCGCGCATCGAATTGTCGGCATATCTGCAACGCAAACGGCGATACGGTGATATGAATAATTAATCATGAATATGCAAAGCAGCAATATCGCTAGGTTTGACAGAGACCGGAGTTGACATGGTACAAACCAGCAGATGTGCGGTGCACATGACATCGGATGTGAAATGTAACGGGCATCGCTTTGTCGCCATATGTGCAATAGAAACGGAGATACATTCATTTGAATATGTTAACCTTAATTTGTAAAACTGCAATTACGCTTGATATGTCGAGGACCAGAGATGATATAATAGCACGAGCCAGCTGATGTGAGCTGTATTTGGCAGGCAATGAGGAGTATATCTCGCATGTAATTGACGACAAATCTGCAATTGCAGCGATGATACATTGTAGTTAATATTCAATAATGGGCCTATTACGATACAGATAGTATTATCGTGACTGAAACACATTGCCGTCTCAGTAAAACCATTTTATTTCAAGCTTCGCGCTACAGTTCTGAATCCGGACAAGATCGTTTCAAGTTCTCGCAAGAGCAAGCAGTCAAATTAAGGTATTTACACGAGTTAGAGTCTAATACATTTTATTGGTCCAACATCGATGGGGCGATCTCGCATCGAAATTTTCAGAGGACCGCGTAACCTTCCAACGACGACCGCCGTACGAGCAGCGGATAAACTTATTTCGTGCCTTAGGTTGCCCTCACCACGTCCTCTAATTCTTGATTCTTGATTGGTAGCTTTAGCGGCTGCAGGTCCGAGAAATTGCATCTTGACCCGCTTGCTCGCATGTCGCATGTGACGTCTCACTTTCCGCCGTAGACACTTGTCGGATCTACAAACGTTGAACCATTTGCGCGAGACAAGCGCGGCGCTCTGCAGGGACGAGGGATCCAATTTTCGAAGTATCAAGTGCGATACCTCCAGTGGAAGTTCGGAAATGATATCTACTTTACTTGGCACGAACAAACCAACGACGCGTAGCACAGATCTAAAGAAACTCCATGTTGCTTCTATTGTGGCGCGAGCACGACTGACGGTCTGGCTGAGAATGAATTCTTATATATGTGCCGTTCGTCACGGTGCACTGCGAGTGCCGGCTCCGGTGAGAGTCCTGGACAGTCAGAATCGATCGCATGTGCATGTATCTTCATTTAGATCGGGTTCACATTATGATTAGTGTTAGATGCGTGAAACGGATCTTCATTTGGTTTAGACGTTGTAGTTATGCAATAGAGCAGATATTTACTAGTGTAAATTTGATTGTTATATAATTTGACAAGTAGTCGTGATAATTAGGTACTCGAGAAGCTAATGACAATGATCCTGGGTTCAATAACAAAGCCGCGGACAACGGGATAACAGAATTCGTTTTCATCCTGATTCCAAGTTGTACCATACTTCCTTATCTACGGTATAGGTAGGACTGAACAAACTCTTTGTCAAAACATAGAATATCCACCGAGTGTTAAGGCTCTTTGTAACTGGCTAATGTGACCTCACGAGAGAATGATTTTCCGGCACGATGATGCTGCAGAGGAAAACTATGATGGGTGTGTCTAAGGGCACCAGAACATCGGATACGTGGAGAAATGACTTCGCTCGGAAAGAGATTGGAAGTGACGTTATTGTTAATTGGACAATTTCCATGTTGATGGTTAGAGAAGGATGCTAGTAGCCCTTGAGGGAACGTTGCTAGCGGGAAGCGTCGTCCGTGGAAAAATAGATTTCACCTATCATCCCGTAGTTGAAACAAAGACTGTTTGCCTGTTTAGGACTGTTAAGGACTTTAATTAACTAAATCTTAAGGTTTATAATGGGTCCTCAGGCTAGCTAAACATATACTGTTGAGATGCGTTGACATCTGGCAATCATCTTATCCGACGGATGGAGTCAGCGTGTGGCGAGTCACGGGACAGAAACCGTTGGAATGTTTACTGTCACGTGCCGCTACGATTATTTCATTTAAGGAGAGCTATAGAATTACTCCATGCCTTTATTAGACAAAACGTTCATCCCTTGACCGCGGCTACGTTCGTTGACTGGTTGTCGCCTCGAGGCCAAGTGCAGTATCACAAGTTTCGAACAATTACAATCGGACTAGATGACTACGATTGTTTAATTACAGCTATGGTAGAATCTAGATTACAATGTTACGGGATTTTCCCAAAATTCCAAACTGAAGGTTCCCGTGTTCTATCATCTCCGATTTATATTTATGCTTGATCTGTCTGGGACCAGTCTGTATATAGCGCAAACTGGCTGGCAAACGATGTATTTGGCAAGAAATGTGGAGTACCTGGCACATCGAATTGTCGACATATCAGCAACAGCAACGGAGATACGTGGAGTGGAATATTTGAGTCTGAATCTGCAAAACAACAATTACACTGCATATAACAGAGACCAGAGTCGATGTTCTGGCGCGCAACACATCTGCACTCCATCCCGCCCGGCTTGGCATCCAACGGTCCACGTGCCATCCTTCGAATCCTCCATTGGCCCAAGGACCCATCATAAAGCCGAAATCCCAACTGCATTGTTCGCACATATGGCCTAAGTCAATCTGTTTGCCCGAAAAGACTTTCTAATTCTAGAAGTGTTTTCGGTCGGTTTTTAGAAAGGTCCTTGCGTTTATTACGCCCTCTTAAGAATTACGGAGAAGGCGGGTATTGGCCTAACGAAAAAAGCGGACATCTACCTAACGGAAAATCTGAGATTTCCCATAAACAATGTCGCCTAGGACCCACGTTGGTAGGAGGCTTCTTCCTCCTCTCTTCCTTTCTAACATTAGTCATCACCAATCGGCATCGCGGATCATTGCCCTCACTTTCCTAACTAACAATGTAATCAACGAATCCGCGTTCTTCGCTCAAAGGGCACACCAATACCGAGCTTCGTACTCACATCAGAATAAACTTTAGAGTTA
Organism: Bombus affinis; assembly: GCF_024516045.1. Lineage (NCBI taxonomy): Eukaryota > Metazoa > Arthropoda > Insecta > Hymenoptera > Apidae > Bombus > Bombus affinis. Next base: position 1,976,423 of record NW_026108821.1, read on the forward strand.
CATCATCTCTCACGCTGACTAGAGTTCCTGCAATCCCTATAACTCTTACCGTTCCTATATCTCTCAGAGTTCCATCGTCTCTCGCGGTGACTAAAGTTCCTGCAATCCCTATAACTCTCACCGTTCCTATACCTCTAAGAGCCTCCTATTTCTCTCACAGTATCCAGAAGTCCGATAGCTCCTACAGCTCCCATGGACCTGGAGCTCCTGTAGCTCACACTCTCATCTAAGAATAATCCATTTCTTCGTTATCTGTATCTTAAGCAACGGCGTTCTTACTCAGTGTGATTGTATAAATCGTTGGAAATACATATATTTTTTATAACTTTGTGACCACCAGTGTTATACCACAACGACTACACCTATTATCCTAAGCGAAATACGGGGATCGAACTATCCGTGGAGTCGATTATTCCAATCGCAACGGGAATTTACGACTCCCATTGACGCGTATTCAAACGAACGCGTCTCCCCGCGATAGCTCGAAAATACAGTCGACATAGCGCAAACCGAATAAGTACTGTATTTGGCTGTAATTGTGGAGTATAGCGCGCATCGCATTTGCGATATGTATCCAATAGCAGCGCTGATACGTTGGTTTGAACATTTAGGCATGAATATGCAAAACAGCAATTACGCTGAATCTGTCAGTGACCAGAGAAGACGTAAGACAGAAGAGATGATAGAATCGGAAGATGTGCTCTCTGCTCACCAGCAAATCAGGAGCATAACGCTCACCGAATTGTCGTCATATCTGCCATAGAAACGAAGATACGTTGCTTTCGATATTCAAGCATGAATATGCTAAACTGCTGTTATGGTGTATTTGACAGGGACAAGAGTGAACAAAACGCTAACCTACTGATGAGCGCTGTATATGACATCAGTTGTCAAATATAACGCGCACCGAATTTTCTGTAAGTGTGCCATAGAAACGGAGATTCGTTGGTTGGAATATTTAATACTGAATATGTAAAGCTGCAAATACGCAGGGTTCAGCTGGGTCCCGATTTTACATGCATCAAACGGAATAACGTGCACTGTGTTTGGCAGCAAATTTGGAGTATAACGAGCCTCTAATTGTAGCCATATGTGCCATAGAATCGGAGATACGTCGGTTTGAATACTTAATCCTGAATATACGAAACTGCAACTACGCTGGATCTGGCTGGGTCCAGATTTTACATAGCGTAAACCGGATGATGTGCACTGTACTTGGCATCAGATGTGGAATATAACGCGCATAGCATGGCCAATGTTTCCGGAAAACAAGCGGAGATACCTTGATTCGAATATGTAAGAATTAATATCCAAAACTGCAATTTCGATGGATTTCTCCGAGTCCAGTCTTGACAGTGTGCAAACGGGCTGATGTGTGCTGTATTTGGCAGCAAATGTGCAGTATTACGTACATCCTATTGTCGACGTACCTACAATGGATACGGAGATACTTTCACGTGAATAACAAGGTTTGAATATGCAAAACTACAAATACGCTGGATTTGACTCGGTCCGGATTTAACACGGCTTAGACCAGATGAAGCGCTCTGCGTATGGCAGTCAATGTGGAATATAAAGCGCATCGTATTGTCGACATATGTGCTATTGAATCGGAGTAACGTTGATTTGAATATTTAAGCCCGAACATACAAAATTGCATTTGGGCTGGATTTTGCAGGGACCAGAGTTGACACAGCGCAAACGAGCTGATGGGCAATGTAACTACAGCAAATGAGGAGTACAAGGGGTATGGAATTGTCGACATATGTGCAAACGAAGCGGCGAATCTTTGAATGCAATATTTAAGCATTAACAACAAAAACTACAATTACGCTGGATTTTACAGGGTCCAGAGTTGACATAGCACAGACCGGCTGATTTGGCATCATATGTGGAGTATTCTGCGCATCGAATAGGCGACATAGAAACCAAGATACGTTCATTTGAATATGCAATATTTGAATATTTCGCCTGAAAATGCATAATTGCGTATACGCTGAGTTTGGCTGCGCCCACACGTTACATAACTCAAACCAGATAATATACATTGTGTTTGGCAGCAAAAGTGGCGTATATCGCGCATCGAATTGTCGGCATATCTGCAATGCAAACGGCGATACGGTGATTTGAATAATTAATCATGAATATGCAAAGCACCAATTTCGCTAGGTTTGACAGAGACCGGAGTTGACATGGTACAAACCAGCAGATGTGCGGTGCACATGACATCGGATGTGAAATGTAACGAGCATCGCTTTGTCGCCATATGTGCAATAGAAACGGAGATACATTCATTTGAATATGTTAACCTTAATTTGTAAAACTGCAATTACGCTTGATATGTCGAGGGCCAGAGATGATATAATAGCACGAGCCAGCTGATGTGAGCTGTATTTGGCAGGCAATGAGGAGTATATCTCGCATCTAATTGATGACAAATCTGCAATTACAGCGATGATACATTGTAGTTAATATTCAATAATGGGCCTATTACGATACAGATAGTATTATCGTGACTGAAACACATTGCCGTCTCAGTAAAACCATTTTATTTCAAGCTTCGCGCTACAGTTCTGAATCCGGACAAGACCGTTTCAAGTTCTCGCAAGAGCAAGCAGTCAAATTAAGGTACTTACACGAGTTAGAGTCTAATACATTTTATTGGTCCAACATCGATGGGGCGATCTCGAATCGAAATTCTCAAAGGACCGCGTAACCTTCCAACGACGACCGCCGTACGAGCAGCGGATAAACTTATTTCGTGCCTTAGGTTGCCCTCACCACGTCCTCTACTTCTTGATTCTTGGTTGGTAGCTTTAGCGGCTGCAGGTCCGAGAAATTGCATCTTGACCCGCTTGCTCGCATGTCGCATGTGACGTCTCACTTTCCGCCGTAGACACTTGTCGGATCTACAAACGTTGAACCATTTGCGCGAGACAAGCGCGGCGCTCTGCAGGGACGAGGGATCCAATTTTCGAAGTATCAAGTGCGATACCTCCAGTGGAAGTTCGGAAATGATATCTACTTTACTTGGCACGAACAAACCAACGACGCGTAGCACAGATCTAAAGAAACTCCATGTTGCTTCTATTGTGGCGCGAGCACGACTGACGGTCTGGCTGAGAATGAATTCTTATATATGTGCCGTTCGTCACGGTGCACTGCGAGTGCCGGCTCCGGTGAGAGTCCTGGACAGTCAGAATCGATCGCATGTGCATGTATCTTCATTTAGATCGGGTTCACATTATGATTAGTGTTAGATGCGTGAAACGGATCTTCATTTGGTTTAGACGTTGTAGTTATGCAATAGAGCAGATATTTACTAGTGTAAATTTGATTGTTATATAATTTGACAAGTAGTCGTGGTAATTAGGTACTCGAGAAGCTAATGACAATGATCCTGGGTTCAATAACAAAGCCGCGGTCAACGGGATAACAGAATTCGTTTTCATCCTGATTCCAAGTTGTACCATACTTCCTTATCTACGGTATAGGTAGGACTGAACAAACACTTTGTCAAAACATAGAATATCCACCGAGTGTTAAGGCTCTTTGTAACTGGCTAATGTGACCTCACGAGAGAATGATTTTCCGGCACGATGATGCTGCAGAGGAAAACTATGATGGGTGTGTCTAAGGGCACCAGAACATCGGATACGTGGAGAAATGACTTCGCTCGGAAAGAGATTGGAAGTGACGTTACTGTTAATTGGACAATTTCCATGTTGATGGTTAGAGAAGGATGCTAGTAGCCCTTGAGGGAACGTTGCTAGCGGGAAGCGTCGTCCGTGGAAAAATAGATTTCACCTATCATCCCGTAGTTGAAACAAAGACTGTTTGCCTGTTTAGGACTGTTAAGGACTTTAATTAACTAAATCTTAAGGTTTATAATGGGTCCTCAGGCTAGCTAAACATATACTGTTGAGATGCGTTGACATCTGGCAATCATCTTATCCGACGGATGGAGTCTGCGTGTGGGGAGTCACGGGACAGAAACCGTTGGAATGTTTACTGTCACGTGCCGCTACGATTATTTCATTTAAGGAGAGCTATAGAATTACTCCATGCCTTTATTAGACAAAACGTTCATCCCTTGACCGCGGCTACGTTCGTTGACTGGTTGTCGCCTCGAGGCCAAGTGCAGTATCACAAGTTTCGAACAATTACAATCGGACTAGATGACTACGATTGTTTAATTACAGCTATGGTAGAATCTAGATTACAATGTTACGGGATTTTCCCAAAATTCCAAACGAAGGTTCCCGTGTTCTATCATCTCCGATTTATATTTATGCTTGATCTGTCTGGGACCAGTCTGTATATAGCGCAAACTGGCTGGCAAACGATGTATTTGGCAAGAAATGTGGAGTACCTGGCACATCGAATTGTCGACATATCAGCAACAGCAACGGAGATACGTGGAGTGGAATATTTGAGTCTGAATCTGCAAAACAACAATTACACTGCATATAACAGAGACCAGAGTCGATGTTCTGGCGCGCAACACATCTGCACTCCATCCCGCGCGGCTTGGCATCCAACGGTCCACGTGCCATCCTTCGAATCCTCCATTGGCCCAAGGACCCATCATAAAGCCGAAATCCCAACTGCATTGTTCGCACATATGGCCTAAGTCAATCTGTTTGCCCGAAAAGACTTTCTAATTCTAGAAGTGTTTTCGGTCGGTTTTTAGAAAGGTCCTTGCGTTTATTACGCCCTCTTAAGAATTACGGAGAAGGCGGGTATTGGCCTAACGAAAAAAGCGGACATCTACCTAACGGAAAATCTGAGATTTCCCATAAACAATGTCGCCTAGGACCCACGTTGGTAGGAGGCTTCTTCCTCCTCTCTTCCTTTCTAACATTAGTCATCACCAATCGGCATCGCGGATCATTGCCCTCACTTTCCTAACTAACAATGTAATCAACGAATCCGCGTTCTTCGCTCAAAGGGCACACCAATACCGAGCTTCGTACTCACATCAGAATAAACTTTAGAGTTACATCATCTCTCACGCTGACTAGAGTTCCTGCAATCCCTATAACTCTTACCGTTCCTATATCTCTCAGAGTTCCATCGTCTCTCGCGGTGACTAAAGTTCCTGCAATCCCTATAACTCTCACCGTTCCTATACCTCTAAGAGCCTCCTATTTCTCTCACAGTATCCAGAAGTCCGATAGCTCCTACAGCTCCCATGGACCTGGAGCTCCTGTAGCTCACACTCTCATCTAAGAATAATCCATTTCTTCGTTATCTGTATCTTAAGCAACGGCGTTCTTACTCAGTGTGATTGTATAAATCGTTGGAAATACATATATTTTTTATAACTTTGTGACCACCAGTGTTATACCACAACGACTACACCTATTATCCTAAGCGAAATACGGGGATCGAACTATCCGTGGAGTCGATTATTCCAATCGCAACGGGAATTTACGACTCCCATTGACGCGTATTCAAACGAACGCGTCTCCCCGCGATAGCTCGAAAATACAGTCGACATAGCGCAAACCGAATAAGTACTGTATTTGGCTGTAATTGTGGAGTATAGCGCGCATCGCATTTGCGATATGTATCCAATAGCAGCGCTGATACGTTGGTTTGAACATTTAGGCATGAATATGCAAAACAGCAATTACGCTGAATCTGTCAGTGACCAGAGAAGACGTAAGACAGAAGAGATGATAGAATCGGAAGATGTGCTCTCTGCTCACCAGCAAATCAGGAGCATAACGCTCACCGAATTGTCGTCATATCTGCCATAGAAACGAAGATACGTTGCTTTCGATATTCAAGCATGAATATGCTAAACTGCTGTTATGGTGTATTTGACAGGGACAAGAGTGAACAAAACGCTAACCTACTGATGAGCGCTGTATATGACATCAGTTGTCAAATATAACGCGCACCGAATTTTCTGTAAGTGTGCCATAGAAACGGAGATTCGTTGGTTGGAATATTTAATACTGAATATGTAAAGCTGCAAATACGCAGGGTTCGGCTGGGTCCCGATTTTACATGCATCAAACGGAATAACGTGCACTGTGTTTGGCAGCAAATTTGGAGTATAACGAGCCTCTAATTGTAGCCATAGGTGCCATAGAATCGGAGATACGTCTGTTTGAATACTTAATCCTGAATATACGAAACTGCAACTACGCTGGATCTGGCTGGGTCCAGATTTTACACAGCGTAAACCGGATGATGTGCACTGTACTTGGCATCAGATGTGGAATATAACGCGCATAGCATGGCCAATGTTTCCGGAAAACAAGCGGAGATACCTTGATTCGAATATGTAAGAATTAATATCCAAAACTGCAATTTCGATGGATTTCTCCGAGTCCAGTCTTGACAGTGTGCAAACGGGCTGATGTGTGCTGTATTTGGCAGCAAATGTGCAGTATTACGTACATCCTATTGTCGACGTACCTACAATGGATACGGAGATACTTTCACGTGAATAACAAGGTTTGAATATGCAAAACTACAAATACGCTGGATTTGACTCGGTCCGGATTTAACACGGCTTAAACCAGATGAAGCGCTCTGCGTATGGCAGTCAATGTGGAATATAAAGCGCATCGTATTGTCGACATATGTGCTATTGAATCGGAGTAACGTTGATTTGAATATTTAAGCCCGAACATACAAAATTGCATTTGGGCTGGATTTTGCAGGGACCAGAGTTGACACAGCGCAAACGAGCTGATGGGCAATGTAACTACAGCAAATGAGGAGTACAAGGGGTATGGAATTGTCGACATATGTGCAAACGAAGCGGCGAATCTTTGAATGCAATATTTAAGCATTAACAACAAAAACTACAATTACGCTGGATTTTACAGGGTCCAGAGTTGACATAGCACAGACCGGCTGATTTGGCATCATATGTGGAGTATTCTGCGCATCGAATAGGCGACATAGAAACCAAGATACGTTCATTTGAATATGCAATATTTGAATATTTCGCCTGAAAATGCATAATTGCGTATACGCTGAGTTTGGCTGCGCCCACACGTTACATAACTCAAACCAGATAATATACATTGTGTTTGGCAGCAAAAGTGGCGTATATCGCGCATCGAATTGTCGGCATATCTGCAATGCAAACGGCGATACGGTGATTTGAATAATTAATCATGAATATGCAAAGCACCAATTTCGCTAGGTTTGACAGAGACCGGAGTTGACATGGTACAAACCAGCAGATGTGCGGTGCACATGACATCGGATGTGAAATGTAACGAGCATCGCTTTGTCGCCATATGTGCAATAGAAACGGAGATACATTCATTTGAATATGTTAACCTTAATTTGTAAAACTGCAATTACGCTTGATATGTCGAGGGCCAGAGATGATATAATAGCACGAGCCAGCTGATGTGAGCTGTATTTGGCAGGCAATGAGGAGTATATCTCGCATCTAATTGATGACAAATCTGCAATTACAGCGATGATACATTGTAGTTAATATTCAATAATGGGCCTATTACGATACAGATAGTATTATCGTGACTGAAACACATTGCCGTCTCAGTAAAACCATTTTATTTCAAGCTTCGCGCTACAGTTCTGAATCCGGACAAGACCGTTTCAAGTTCTCGCAAGAGCAAGCAGTCAAATTAAGGTACTTACACGAGTTAGAGTCTAATACATTTTATTGGTCCAACATCGATGGGGCGATCTCGCATCGAAATTCTCAAAGGACCGCGTAACCTTCCAACGACGACCGCCGTACGAGCAGCGGATAAACTTATTTCGTGCCTTAGGTTGCCCTCACCACGTCCTCTACTTCTTGATTCTTGGTTGGTAGCTTTAGCGGCTGCAGGTCCGAGAAATTGCATCTTGACCCGCTTTCTCGTATGTCGCATGTGACGTCTCACTTTCCGCCGTAGACACTTGTCGGATCTACAAACGTTGAACCATTTGCGCGAGAAAAGCGCGGCGCTCTGCAGGGAAGAGGGATCCAATTTTCGAAGTATCAAGTGCGATACCTTCAGTGGTAGTTCGGAAATGATATCTACTTTACTTGGCACGAACAAACCAACGACGCGTAGTAGAGATCTAAAAAATTCCATGTTGCTTCTACTGTTGCGCGAGCACGACTGACGGTCTGGCTGAGAGTGGAGGCTTATATATGTGCTGTTCGTCACGGTGCACTGCGAGGTCCGGTTCCGGGTGAGAGTGCTGGTCAGCCAGAATCGATGGTATGTGCATGCATTTTCACTTACATCGGGTTCACATTATGATTAGAGATGCGAGGTTCGGCGATCGCGCCACGATTGTAAGTGGAAGTCGGGAAACGACCCCTGCCGTCCGTAAAAGCGGAGGACGGCGACGGCTTGGGATCTCGCCGCATCTTTATTTTGGACAAGAGAACGAAGACTTCGTTCTTAGTTGACACCGGTGCTGATATCGGCGTTCATCCCCGAAGCAGGCTATCTAGGGACGTAAAGAAAACAACGTATGGACTATTCGCTGCCAATGGGACGCGCATGGCAACGTACGGCACTATAGCGATGGAGCTGAACCTGTCCCTTAGACGTGCCTTCAAATGGCACTTCACTGTCGCCGATGTGCAAACCCCCATCATCGACCTAGATTTCCTAAGTCATTACAGGTTGCTTGTGGATCCAAGAAAAAGACGACTTCTCGACACAACAAACCAGCTATCGACCAGGGGATACGCCGCCAACTGCGAACAGCTTATGATTAAGACCGTAAACGGGGATTTGGTCTACCACCAATTGTTGGAGAAATGTGCAGATCTAACGCGCCCACCGGCCTTTGGGTGAGAGAAAATACGGCACAGTGTGGAGCACCACATCGAAACCACACCCCGCCCGCCCGTATATTGCAAACCCCGCCCTCTCGCGCCGGACCGTCTCAAGCCAATCAAGGCGGAATTTGCAACACTTATCGAGCAAGGAGTCATGCGCCCATCGAAGAGTTCCCGGGCATCTCGACTACACGTCGTCCCAAAGAAGGATGGAAGTCTGCGACATTGCGGTGACTACAGGGCGCTAAACGCCCGCACTGTACCCGACAGGTACTCTCCACCGCATATACAAGACTTCGCGCAGCATTTACACGGTCGGCGAATATTCTCAAAAATTGGTTTAGTGCGAGCCTACCATCAAATGTCAATCGCGCCTGAGGACGTTAAAAAACCGCGATTTCGACACCATTCGGCCTTTTCGAGGCAAACAACATGATGTTTGGGCTTCGAAACGCCGCGCAAACGTGTCAAAGATTTGTCGACGTAATCACGCGAGGCTTAGATTTCGTTTACGCGTATTCGTTTTCCGGATTACGACGCGGAAATATACTGCGACGTATCAGGCGAGATCGTACGACCGTACGTGCCGAAACCCTTGCGGCTCGACGTATTCAATTCGCTCCACGGACTTTCCCATCTAGGGATACGCGCGACCCAAAAATTCGAAAAATCGCGTATAGTTTGGCCGGCGGTAAACAAAAATTAAATAAAAGCCAAACATGGACACGGCAATGCATCCCGTGTCAACAATGCAAAATAGCGAGACACGTATCAACGCCGACCGGAACATTCGGAGAGCTCGCAGGACGATTCGAGCATATACATTTAGACATCATCGTCATGCAATATTCACAAGGCTACCGATATTGTCTAACATGTATCGACCGTTTTTCACGTTGGCCCGAAGCGATTCCAATACCAGATATGGAAGCGACGACCGTTGCCTCGGCTCTTCTTTCCACATGGATAGCGCGTTTTGGCGTCCCAGCAAAAATAACAACCGATCAAGGACGCCAAATCGAATCCAGTCTTTTCAACGAACTATGCCGGATGCTCGGCATTAAGCATTTGCGTACCACAGCCTACCACCTCGGGTCCAACGGGATGGTAGAGCGCTTTCACAGGCAGCTTAAGGCCGCAATCAAATGCCACAATTCGAGCAACTGAGTTAAAAGCCTTCCCATAGTTCTTCTAGGCATTAGAACCGCTATCAAGGAGGACCTGAGCGCAACGGCAGCCGAAATGATTTATGGTACGGACATACGATTGCCAGCAGAATTCTTTGTACCAGCAAAACAACCGGCCAACGCGGAATTCGCAAACTGTCTGCGAGAGCGAATGAGCGATATTAGACCTCTGCCGACTTCACGATACGGCGAAAAGAAAACGTTCATGTTCCGCGATTTAGAAACGTCGCCGTGCGTTTTCGTACGCCACGATGCAATCGGAGGTCCACTGCAACCACCATACGATGGCCCCTATCAGGTTACACAGCGTGGATGAAAACCATTACCATACGGATGAAGGACAAAAGCGTGAAAGTCTCCGTAGATCGTATAAAACCCGCCTTCATCGTGTCGGAAGATATTGAGCATCTGGAAAGGAGCGCAGAAACCTACGACGTATTTTTACCTGGGAAAATCTTCCGACCGCAAAGCAGCGAGCAAGCGCAACAAAGCGACGGAGACGCAAGAACCAATTATACCACGCGTTCGGGCAGGAGAGTTCGTTCTCCTCCTCAAACGGGTTTGAATTAAGCGGTTAGCATGGGCACCGCGCTAACATACATAAACAAACATAAAAAGAAGTAACGTTAACACTGGCAAGCGGGTACTGTAGCGGCACTCGTAGGTAAAATTCATAACGGTTTCGGTCTAGTGAACCCGCTACACAAAAAATCGTGTTTACTGAAAGATGAGTTTATTATAGATCCGACAACCTTAGGCGGTTACCGAAGGTTAATCAAAATCCGTAGATTTTGTCGTGATCATATGCCCTCGAGTCAACTACTCGAAAATTCAACATTTGTAAACAAGGTCGAGAGTTCAGCGTCAGTTGCGAATTTTCGAGAACACCTTCAAAATTCAAATCCCAACGCCTTTTGTCAACTCCAACGCATATGAATATAGCGAGCGGGGTAGCGAGGCATTCTTTTTTATCGAGTGACACGAGGAGTAGCAGCTAAGTCGATCCTTCTTTGCGCCCATCTATTCGTAATCACGAATCAAGACAACAAGTGTATTATACGACTAGTGTACACGTAGGGTATATTTTAATAAGCTACATAGTTAAATATACTCTTGTGCCTTTAAACCTAAATCGCTACCATACACCTCAAATCAAATTCGCACTAGTGAATATCTGCTCTATTGCATAACTACAACGTCTAATCCAAATGAAGATTCGTTTCACGCATCTAACACTAATAATAATGTGAACCCGATCTATAGGATGATACATGCACATGCGATCGATTCTGACTGTCCAGGACTCTCACCGGAGCCGGAACTCGCAGTGCACTGTGACGAACGGCACATATATAAGAATTCATTCTCAGCCAGACCGTCAGTCGTGCTCGCGCCACAATAGAAGCAACATGGAGTTTCTTTAGATCTGTTCTACGCGTCGTTGGTTTGTTCGTGCCAAGTAAGGTAGATATCATTTCCGAACTACTACTGGAGGTTTTGCACTTGATACTTCGAAAATTGGATCCCTCGGCCCTGCAGAACGCCGCGCTTGTCTCGCGCAAATGGTTCAACGTATGTAGATCCGACAAGTGTCTACGGCGGAAAGCGAGACGTCACATGAGACATACGAGAAAGCGGGTCAAGATGCAATTTCTCGGACCTGCAGCCGCTAAAGCTACCAACCAAGAATCAAGAAGTAGAGGACGTGGTGAGGGCAACCTAAGGCACGAAATAAGATTATCCGCTGCTCGTACGGCGGTCGTCGTTGGAAGGTTACGCGGTCCTCCCAAAATTTCGATGCGAGATCGCCCCATCGATGTTGGACCAATAAAATGTATTAGACTCTAACTCGTGTAAGTACCTTAATTTGACTGCTTGCTCTTGCGAGAACTTGAATCGGTCTTGTCCGGATTCAGAACTGTAGCGTGAAGCTTGAAATAGAATGATTTTACTGAGACGGCAAAGTGTTTCAGTCGCGCTAATACTATCGGTATCGTAACAGGCCCATTATTGAATATTAAATAAAACGTATCACCGCTGCGATTGGAGATTTGCCGTCAATTAGGTGCGAGATATACTCCTCATTGCCTGCCAAATACAGCTCACATCAGCTGGCTCGTGCTATTATATCATCTCTGGTCCTCGACATATCAAGCGTAATTGCAGTTTTACAAATTAAGGTTAACATATTCAAATGAATGTATCTCCGTTTCTATTGCACATATGGCGACAAAGCGATGCCCGTTACATTTCACATCCGATGTCATGTGCACCGCACATCTGCTGGTTTGTACCATGTCAACTCCGGTCTCTGTCAAACCTAGCGAAATTGCTGCTTTACATATTCATGATTAATTATTCAAATCACCGTATCGCCGTTTGCATTGGAGATATGCCGACAATTCGATGCGCGATATACGCCACTTTTGCTGCTAAACACAATGCATATTATCTGGTTTGAGTTATGTAACGTATGGGCGCAGCCAAACTCAGCGTATTTGCAATTATGCATTTTCAGGCGAAATATTCAAATATTACATATTCAAATGAACGTATCTTGGTTTCCATGTCGCCTATTAGATGCGCAGAATACTCCACATATGATGCCAAATCAGCCGGTCTGTGCTATGTGTCAACTCTGAACCCTGTAAAATCCAGCGTAATTGTAGATTTTGTTGTTAATGCTTAAATATTGCATTCAAAGTTTCGCCGCTACTTTTGCACATATGTCGACAATTCCATACGCCTTGTACTCCGCATTTGCTGTAGTTACATTGCCCATCAGCTCGCTTGCGCTGTGTCAACTCTGGTCCTTGCAAAATCCAGCCCAAATGCAATTTTGTATGTTCAGGCTTAAATATTCAAATCAACGTGACTCCGATTCCATAGCACATATCTCGACAATACGATGCGCGTTACATTCCACATTGACTGCCATACGCAGAGCGCTTCATCTGGTTTAAGCCGTGTTAAATCCGGACCGAGTCAAATCCAGCGTATTTGTAGTTTTGCATATTCAAGCCTAGTTATTCAAGTGAAAGTATCTCCGTATCCATTGTAGGTACGTCGACAATAGGATGTACGTAATACTGCACATTTGCTGCCAAATACAGCACACATAAGCCCGTTTGCACACTGTCAAGACTGGACTCGGAGAAATCCAGCGTAATTGCAGTTTTGGATATTAATGCTTACATATTCGAATCAAGGTATCTCCGTTTGTTTTGCAGAAACATAGGCCATGCTATGCGCGTTATATTCCGCATCTGATGCCAAGTACAGTGCACATCATACGGTTTACGCTATGTAAATTCTGGACCCAGCCAGATCCAGCGTAGTTGCAGTTACGTATATTCAGGATTAAGTATTCAAACCGACGTATCTCCGATTCTATGGCATACATGGCTACAATTAGAGGCTCGTTATACTCCAAATTTGCTGGCATACACAGTGCACGTTTTTCCGTTTGATGCATGTAAAATCGGGACCCAGCCGAACCCTGCGTATTTGCAGTTTTGCATAATCAGTATTAAATATTCGAACCAACGAATCTCTGGTTCTATGGCACACTTACAGACAATTCGGTGCGCGTTATATTTATCATCTGATGTCACATACAGCGCACATCAGTAGGTTAGAGTTATGTGCGCTCTTGTCCCTGTCAAATACACCATAATTGCAATTTAGCATATTCATGCTTGAATATCGAGAGCAACGTATCTCCGTTTCTGTGGCAGATATGACGACAATTCGGTGAGCGTTATGCTCCTGATTTGCTGGTGAGCACAGAGCACATCTTCCGATTCTATCTTCTCTTCTGTCTGACGTCTTCTCTGGTCACTGACAGATTCAGCGTAATTGCTGTTTTGTATATTCATGCCTAAATGTTCAAACCAACGTATCAGCGCTGCTATTGGATACGAATGTCGCAAATGCGATGAGCGCTATACTCCACAATTACAGCCAAATTCAGTACTTATGCGCTTTGCTCTACGTCGACTCTGGTTCCTGTTATATGCAGTGTAATTGTAGTTTCGCAGATTCAGACTCAAGAATTCAACTCTACGTTTCTCCGTTGCTATTGCTGATATGTCGACAATTCGATGTGCCTGGTACTCCACATTTCTTGCCAACTACATCGCTTACCAGCCAGTTTGCGCTATATCCACACTGGTCCCAGGCAGATCATGCATATATATGTCGGAGATGAAAGAACACCGGAACCTTCCCTTCGGAATTTTGGGAAGACTCCTAGTACTGTAATTTAGATTTCACCATAGCCGTATTATGAAACTGTTGTCATTCGATCCGACTGTACTTATTTGAGATTTATGATAGTGAGCTCGGGCTCGAGGCGACAACCAGTCGCCGAACGTAGTCGCGGTCAAGGGATAAACGTTTTGTCTAACAAAGTCATGAAGTAACGCTATAGCTCTCCTTAAAAGAAATACTTGGGACGGGGCACGACGGTAAGCATTTCAACGATTTCAGTCCCGTGGCTCGCCACACGCAGACTCTATTCTTTGAGTAAGATGATTACCAGATGTCGACACGTCTCGACAGTATATGTTCAGCTAGCCCGAGGACCGGCTATGAATCTTAAGATTTGTTTAACTTGAAAAGATATAGAATGGATTCGGAAATACAAATAATTCCCTTTATTCAGCACACAACTGTTATACATATATCTTATACTCTTAAGACCTCAAAATCCTACACGCACGCACGCTTGTTGTCAACCGACTCTTCCAGATACTTCTAACCGACTGGCTCTTGTCTTTTGTCTCAACCAAGACCCGGACGTCCTCTGACGCTTACACACACATTCACATGTACAGTGTAAATGTATCATATTCCCAACACGCCTCCTTACATTTATACTGTACACTTAATCGTATTTACATGCTTTGACGAATTACGTAACAGAAACTTTAACACTTATTTATTTACATTTCTCTTAGTTTACATTCATCCATGACCTAAACCTTTCGAATTTCTCTCTACACAGTGCTTTCGTAAAAATATCCGCAGTATTTTCGTCTGTACTTACTTTAAGTATGTTTATCTTGTTCTCCTTTAAGCACTCGTGAACGTAGTGGTAATGAACTTCAATGTGTTTAGAATTTTTTGTAAAATTTCCTTGCTTTGCTATACTTATCACTCCAGAGTTATCCTCATAAATTTTTACAGGGTTATCGTCTAGATTTACATTGAAGATTTTCATAATTTCCCTAATAGACATTAATTCACTCACCGCTTCCGATAGAGCTACATACTCTGCATACGTCGAGGCTTTTGTCACACACCTTTGTTTTTTAGACTTCCAACCAATTACATTTCCATACAATCTAATTACATATCCAGAAGTCGATTTCCTATCTAAATGATCTCCTGCCCAATCAGCGTCCACATAACAATCTATCGTTTCACATTTTTCATTCCTTTTATAATCTAATCTTAAATCTCTAGTCCGGTACAAATATTTCAATATTCGCAAAGCATATTTAAAATGTGTCTCATTACAACAATCTTGAAATCTACTCAAATAATTCACACTATAACTTATATCGGGTCTGGTATTTACACTAATATACAACAATGCGCCAATTAAATTTTTGTATCCAATATCCTCTCTATTTATCTCAGCTTTTTCAATTTTTAAGTTGGTCTCCATAGGTGTACAGTACAATTTGCTATTTTGTAACTTATATTTGTTTGCTAATGATTCAATGTATTTCTTTTGGCTTAATCTCATTTCATTTTTGAAATAATCATACTCTATATTTATTCCAAGATATTCTTTGACTTCACCTAAATCTTTCATTTCAAATCTATTAGTTAATAGCTTCTTTACATTTTGTATCTTCCTTTTGTTTTTACTACAAATTAGCAAATCGTCTACATATATTAACAAATAAGCAACATTTTCTCCCTCTCCATGTGTATATAGGCACAACTCTATGTTATTCTTTTTAAAACCTAATCTCGTCACATACTTATCAAAACACTCATACCAGTCCCTTGGACTTTCTTTTAAACCATACAGCGCTTTCGATAGTTTACAAACTCTATTCGTTCCGTCCGCATATCCCTTTGGTTGATTTACATATACCTCCGAGGTTACTTCACCATTTAAAAAGGCAGTTTCTACATCCATTTGCTCAATAATTAATCCATTTTGACAACAATATGATAGCAATATCTTAAAGGTCTGATTACTCGCTACTGGGGAGTATATGTCATCAGCTACATTTCTTTGTTGGAATCCTCTTACCACTAATCTAGCCTTATACCTGTCATCTGATTTTCTCGTGTAAACCCATTTTACATCTAATACGTCTTTGCCTTTTACCCTTTCTACCAATTTCCAAGTTTTATTCTTATAAAGACATTCTATTTCCTTATCCATAGCTTGTTTCCAATCTTCACTATCTTTGCAACAAATCGCCTCCTCAAATGTATAAGGGATATCTACTCTACAATAATTTGCATGGATTTCACTAATGTTTTCCTTTTCTGGATATCTTACTGGAGTTCTCTTATTACGTGTAGATCTTCTAGGGATGTTTAAGCTTTCAAGACTGTTATCATTTTCATCTTCCCTACTTTCTAACTCTTCCTTATTCATGTTTACCAATAAATCATTATCCTCAATGTCATCGTTATCTTTATCGAATGAATTTTCCACAAAGCCGATACATTTTGTGTCTGTTCCTATGACCTCTACATGTCTCGCTATTGTTATTTTCCCACCTAATAAGACTCTGTAACCTACTTCACTATATCCTAACAAAATTCCCATATCTGCCTTCTTATCCCATTTAGAAACTCTTTTTTGTTCTGGTCTTCTTACAAAAACTTTACTTCCATATAGATGTAGATTTTCAACACTTGGTTTTCTTCCGAAGAATATTTCAAAAGGTGTCTTTCTCTCTATAGTATTTGCCAGTATTCGATTTTTCAAGTATACCGCTGTACAAACTATTTCCGGCCAGTACCTTTTATGTACTTTCGCTTCCGCTAACAAGCAACGCGCCATGTCCATAACTGTTCTATTATACCTTTCCGCTGTCCCGTTTAATTCATGTACGTAGGTTGGGCAATTATTTATTCTGATACCTTTATCCCTAGCAAATTTATAAATTCGATTATTCAAATACTCTTTTCCATTATCACATCTCAATATTTTTAACTTCTTGCCCGTTAAATTCTCGGCTTCATTTACAAACTGTACGAAACAATCAAAAATCTCACCCTTTGATTTTATACAATAAATTCTAGCTATTTTGCTATAATCATCGATAAATGAGATGAAATATTTCTCTTCATTGAATCCGGTAGTCTTAAAGGGACCGCACACGTCCGTATGAATAATTTCCATTATCTCCCTAGCCTTGGTTCGATTATTTTTGAATGGTAAATTGTGCATTTTACTTTCTATACACACCCTACATTTCAAAAATTCCTTCTCAAATTCATTCGGTATACCAGTAACTAGCTGCTCTTTACCCAAAATATTTAAATATTTAAAATTTACGTGTCCTAACATCCTATGCCATCTTTCCTTTTTACTCATACCACTACGTTCGGCGCTGTTTGCTAAGTGCTCCTTCCCTTTCAATATACTTTTCATTCTATATGTTCCCTTTTCTTTAACTGCTACCGCTGTAAGCTTATTGTCCTCATCTATTACTTTTGCAATATTTCCTTTTGAAATAACCGTGTTCTTATTATCTGTTAACTTGCCTAAACTAATCAAGTTTGCGGACATTTCTTTCGCGTAAAAAACATTATTCATATTTATTTCATTTTGCTTTCCAAATGCTTCAAAATAACTTATAACATTCCCTACTTTTGTTGCCTTTATCGATCTATTATCGCCTAAATATATATTTACCGGTTCTTTAAGGTCAATAGATTTATCGAAATAATTTACGTTGTTAATTATGTGATCTGTGCAACCGCTATCTAATAGCCACATTACATCATTATTACTTATCTCGTTCGCCTCGCCGCTGTGTGCTGCGTGCGCCGTTGCTATCCATATGCCTGATCTTGAGTTACCATGCTCGCTCGTGCCGGTTGTTGATTGACGATGGAAATTTCCACGTCCCCTGCTCGTATTTCCTTTGTTTCCTCTTCCTCTGCTGCGACCACGTGTTGACCCACGCCTAAAACTGTTACTGCTTCCCGCTTCGACGCCATTTTGACACTCTCTCGCAAAATGTCCTACTCTTCCACATCTGAAGCATCCTTCCTTTTTTGCAGAAAAAACGTTGGTTTGCATTTCTCCTCGATTGGACTTATTCTTCTTCTCCGCTATTTCAATTTTATTTTTTACATACGCTACCGTTTGATTTTCTGCTTTCAATGCATCTACTATATCCGCTATGTAGGTGTATTCTTCGGGTAACGTATTCAGCATGTAATTTAGTTTTTCCCTCTCACTCACTTGTGCACCCGCACATTTTAATTCGTTTATTAATTTTTCGAAATCGCTAAAGAACGATGCTGAATCAGTGTAGTTCTCAAGTCTTATCTTTTCCAATCTCCTTCTGCATACGATCTGTAGTGCCGTCGACTCTTTCAAGTACATTTCATCAAACTTTTTTACTATCTCATACGCCGTTTTTTCTTCTCTAATATATTCCAATTGTCTATTCGTGACGGCACTATAAATTATATTTATTGCCTTCAAATCCTTTTTGTCCCAGTCTTCATTGTCTGTTTCTGTCTTTACCCTAGTTGTGACAATCTCGCATTCTTTATATCTGAGAAACATCGTTATTCTTTGCTTCCACATACCGTAATCCTCACCATCGAAAATAGGTATCATGATTTCCGATCTCTCCATTTTAAATGATTCCTTATCTCTTACTCAAGCGTTCCTACTGCTCGAAGTGTATTTTTCCTCTTTGTAACCTTAGAACGTTTCTTTCCTTACTGAGAACTCACTCGAACAAACTCGCAATATTGAAAAACACGCACTAAAATAACTTGCAAAATTATGAACCACGCTCTGCTACCATGAAAAGATATAGAATGGATTCGGAAATACAAATAATTCCCTTTATTCAGCACACAACTGTTATACATATATCTTATACTCTTAAGACCTCAAAATCCTACACGCACGCACGCTTGTTGTCAACCGACTCTTCCAGATACTTCTAACCGACTGGCTCTTGTCTTTTGTCTCAACCAAGACCCGGACGTCCTCTGACGCTTACACACACATTCACATGTACAGTGTAAATGTATCATATTCCCAACATAACTAAAGTCCTTTAAACCGACAAACAGTCCTCGTTCCAACTACGAGAAAATAGGAGAAATCTATTTTTCTCACGAACGACGCTACCTCTTCTCGAAGCTCTTAAGGGCGGCTAGCACCCTTCCCTAACCATCAACATGGAAATTGACCAAATAACAGTAACGCCAATTTCCCTCACTTTCCGAACGAAGAATTTTCTCCACGAATCCGATGGTTTCGTGCCCTTAGGCACACCCATCATAGATTTCCTCGACAGCGTTACCGTGATGGAGATCCACTCTCCCGTACAATCTCGACGACGATTCAAGTAACCCTCTGATACGTAGTGATTGCCCCATGCATTAACATTGAGTACAACATAGACGCTAAAGAAAAGTAGAGTACGTCATCCCGTTGACCGCTGATTCGTTATTGAGCCTAGGATCATTGTCATTAGCTTCTAGAGTATCTAATTACCGCGATTACTTGTCCAATTCCATCATAGTCATATTTGCACTAGTAAATATCACCTCTATTGCATAATGATCACGTCTAGCGCCAATAGGGATTCGTTTCACGTCCTTAACCCTAACTCTAATCTTAACGCCAACCCGACATCTGAAGTGGGATCAGTGCCGACTATAACAGTGCTAGCACTTAAGACCATCGTGCGCAAGTAATTCAGTCGCTAGTGCAAAAATCGAGTGTGAAACCTAACAATTTTTCGCTACCACGTTTTAACCCTTAAAATCGCGTGCTCCGACTCCGCTGCATGGGGCGCAGCTGCCAACCTGATTATGGAAGGAAACTATAATTTCAATAACGAGTGGCGAGTCGACTCGTGCGTACTGGAAGCATCAACGGATAGATCAAGTCATCTGGGTGAATCGTTTCTATTTTACTCCGATTCGGGAGCAGAGCGTTCACTAATTAAAGAGTCCACGGCCTCGAGATTTTCTGACAAAGGAATGACTGACATATTAGTAATGCGAGGGGCAGGGAATACCTGTATTAAACAAATGCCACCCATTTGTTCATCGTGTGAATTAATGATTTTTACATCGAAGATAATTTCTCATGCCCTTCCTGATAGTTATTTAAAATATGATATCGCGATTAGTTGCGGAACTCTAAGTCTGGGTTTTGACGTAACATTACACAAAATAGCCTCGCTATGTGTATAACAAAAATAATTAATGTCTGTAATGAAACCACTGCAAACGAGATCGTCGTTAATGAAGTTGACACTGATGTACATGGTAATAATAAAAGTCGATCAATTTCTCTTCTCGTCAAATTCAAAGATTCATTCGTTACGGGTTTCCTACGTATTCGCGCAAATACAGGCCGGTTAGAAATACGATTAATTGATCCTAACACCACCGTACGAGGAAGTTCTTATAGACTTAGCGAGGAGAAGCGAAGAGCGGTACGTGAGAAAACAAGCGTTTTAATTAATGCAAAGATCATAAGGCCTAGTAATTCGCCATTTGCGACCCCTACGTAACTCGTGAAGAAGAAAAACGGCTCAGATAGATTATGAGCAGGTTCCCGAGAGCTAAGTCAAAATATGGTCGCGGATCGGTACCCTTTATTCCTTATTGCGGATCAAGTCGCGAGATTGCAAGAGGCGAGATACTTTATTAGCCTGGACATGGTCAGCGGGTTTCACCAAAGTCCTATTTATCCTAATTCAGCGGAGTATACAGCGTTCGTTACCCCCGACAGACAATATGAATAGATAACGATGCCGTTTGGACTGAAAAATTGCACCGTCCGTCTTTCGGAGGGCTATTCGCAACGCCCCAGGCGACCTCGCTCATTCGTACGTTATTATTTATTTCGATAACGTCCTAATTATTGCCGACTCAATAGATCAAGCTTTACAAAGATTGAAACACCGTATTAGATACCCTCGTAAAAGCCGGATTCTCTTTTAACTTTGCGAAACGTTCTCTTAAGCACATCGGTGCTCTATTTGAGATATGTAATTCATAACGGCGAAGTTCGTCCCGACCCGGGTAAAATACACACCTTAAGTTCTTTACCTGTGCCAACGACCGTCACACAGTTCATCCCTAAATTCTCACAGACGAGGAAACTACGCGCTCATCCCTGTACGCGCTCATCTCAGATAACAGAAGTATAACTTGGACAGATAGACACGAGAAAATAAGACAACAGGTAGTTTCCGTCCTGACCGACGCGCCGGTGCTAATGATATTCAACCCCAATTACCCGATAGAACTACATACTGATGCTAGCTCGGAGAGTTACGGGGCGATTTTGACGCATCAAGCCGAAGGTAAGAACAGGGTAATAGAGTATTACAATAAAAGAACCAGCCCCGCGGAATTCAGTTATCACTCCTATGAACTCGAAACATTAGCTATCGTAAACGCCGTAAAACATTTCCGTCACTATCTACATGGACGGAAATTTCTTGTCGTCACGGATTGCAACTCGTAGAAAGCGCTGAGTAATAAAGTACATTTAAATGACAGGGACCAGAGGTGATGGACTTACTTGCAGACTTTTATTTATGACTTTATGTATCGGGAAAGTAAACGGACGGCTCACGTAGATTTCTTTTCGCGAAACCGCACAGGCGTTGACCCTATTAAATTCGACAAAATCAAAGAGAAAATAGTTAATCTGGCAGAAATTTCGGAAGATTGCCTGTTAGCGGAACAACGTCGTGATTCTCAAATCTTGGAAATCGTCAAGGAATTGCAAAACGATGGGCTCGTGGGAGACATCGCGAATACATACGAATTAAGGTCCGGTACTATTTACCGTAGGATACAAAGAAACGGCAGGACTCTCTGTTTACCTATAGACCCAAGTGGTTTTAGATGGTCTGTTATTAACCGTGTGCACCAGTCAATTATGCAGTAAGGTTGGGAGAAACTATACGAATATTACTGTTTCGAAGTGGTGGCGAAGTACGTTCGCCGATTCATTGAGAACTGTCATGCTTGTCAAGATTCGAAAGCTAGTTTAGGTAAGGTACAAGCCGAACTGCATCCTATACCTAAGAGCAGCATACCCTGGCATACGGTCCACATGGACATAACAGGCAAGTTGAATGGTAAAAGCGATTCAAAGGAGCACGTCATTGTTTTGATCGACGTCTTCACTAAATTCGTATACCTGCATCATACTCGTAAGATAGATTCCCTTAACACCATTAAAGCGCTTAAATCCGCTATATTTTTATTCGGGAGGCCCTGCCAGATAATAGCAGATCAGGGAATATGTTTTAAGGGTAAGGAATTTCGAGAATTCTGCGAAAGCAAACGAATTAAAGTTCACTTGATAGCGACCGGTGCTAGTAGAGCCAATGGACCGGTAGAGCGTGTTACGGGTGCATTGAAAATTATGTTCACGGTAGTGGAAACGACCGGGCGGCCGTGGCAAGACGCGATTGGGGAAATACAGTTGGCTTTGAATTGCACCACCAACCGCGTGACAAACTCGAGCTCATTTGAACTACTAATAGGTAGAACGACAAGACCGTACGATCTGTTGTTACCCGATAACATCAAAAGTATCGATATCTCCAATATAAGACGACAGGCAATAAAGGGGATGGAAACTAGTGCTAGGTATGATGAGGATGGATTTGACGAAACTAAAGCTAAAGCGGTTAGGTTTAACCTCGGTGATTTCGTATTACGCAAAATGAGGAACGAAATCAAACCAAATTAGATCCAAAATTTAGAGGTCCATTTGTAATAGCAGAAGTTTTGGAAGGAGGCATGTATATCTTAAAGGTATTAAACGGTAAGCGATCGTTCAAGTACAGTCACGACATGTTGAGGAAAATGCCAGATGGATGCACCACTGCCGAGTTGGATGTCTGTGGTGAAGGCCATAACAGTGGCCATGACGATATGAGTACTTCGATCTCGGAAGATTAGTAGCACTATGCCAATAACACCCGGCAGGGGGAGTTCGCACGCTTTTCATTTCATGGTAACAGTGTGATAAAGCTCAGAGAGAACGTGTGATGTGGCTCACACGCTTTTCATGGTAACAGTGTGATAAAGCTCAGAAAGAACGTGTGATGTGGCTCACACGCTTTTCATGGTAACAGCGTGATACAGCTCAGAGAGAACGTGTGATGTGGCTCACACGCTTTTCATGGTAACAGTATGATAAGGCTCAGTGAGAACATGCGATGCGACTTGCATGCTTTTCGGGGTGACAATATGATAAGACTCAGTGAGACCGTGGAACGAAGCTCTATGTGCTCATACGATCTGGAAGACTGAGATCCTTTGGAGTGCGAAATCGAAAATGGTCCATCATGCCGTTACGATCCGACTGATAACCTGCAGGATGCAACTATCACATTGGATACTAAGTATAACGCTACTAATTTTCATAATCTTTTATTTTTTTGCTGCCAAATCCCCGAACAGGATTTGTTGCTACACTGGACCCTTGCCTTATTGGAACATCTAGTTAAATTGTGAATAATGTTAATTGTATCGAGTCTAATGTTAGGAAACTCAATATTTTAGTTACACACGAGGACGCGTGATAGTCAGAATGGCCGTGTCGGAGATGAAAGAACACCTGAAACTTCCCTTCGGAACTTTGGGAAGACCCCTAGTACTGTAATTTAGACTTCACCATAGCCGTATTATGAAACTGTTGTCATTCAATCCGACTGTACTTATTTGAGATGAGGTGACGTGCGTGATAGGTATAGAAGAATCACTCGGTATTGTTTAACAATAACTGTTTATTTGCTTGTGTTCGTGGTATACACTAGCTGGTCGAAAGCACGGTACAATTATCGATTCAGGATTACAAGTTCAAGAACGGCGCGATACTTTACGCGGTGGTTCGAGTCGAGACGATTGCACATACGTCGAGAGATTCAGATTCGCTATTACGTACGACTGCGGACGAACAATCCAGAAGGCGTCTTCCAACTTGCCTCGCGGCTCGCGATAGAACAGAATGAATTTGTGTCGCGATGATGCTCCTTAGGAAAACTATGTTTGGGTGTGTCTAAGGATACGGGATCATCGGATTCGTTAAGAAAAGTGTTAGTTCAGAGAGTGAGGGAAAGGGACGTCGCTGTTAATTGGCAAAATTGTGAGTTGGTTGTTGGAAAGGGATGACCGCTGCCCTTGAGAGAAAGTTGCTAGCGAGGAGCGTCGTACGTGAGAAGAAGCAGATTTCCCGTAGTGGGTGGTATGTGTAGGGACTACTGAGACAAAGACTATTTGTCCCTTTAGAGAATCTTAGCTGTATGAAACCTAAGATTTATAGCGGGTCCTTAGGCTCGCTGTAAATATTCGGTGAGAGTGTATCTGACAGACATCTGGCAATCATCTGTTCGAAAGGTAGAGCCCTTGTGTAGCGAGGCACGGGACAGAAACCGTTGGGAAGTTTGCTGTCGAGTGCCGCTACAGAGATTTTTGAGAGTGAGCTCGGACTCGAGGAGACAGTCAGTCGCCGAACGTAGTCGCGGTCAAGGGATGAACGTTTTGTCTAACAAAGGCATGAAGTAACTCTATAGCTCTCCTTAAAAGGAATACTTGGGACGGGGCACGACGGTAAGCATTTCAACGATTTCTGTCCCGTGGCTCGCCACACGCAGACTCCATTATTTGAGTAAATACATGAGCAGCTAGTACGAGGACCCGCTATAAACCTTAAGATTTGTTTAACTAAAGTCCTTCAAACCGACAAACAGTCCTCGTTCCAACTACGAGAAAATAGGAGAAATCTATGTTTCTCACGATCGACGCTTCCTCTTCTCGAACTCTGTGAAAAGATATAGAATGGATTCGGAAATACAAAAAATTCCCTTTATTTAGCACACAACTGTTATACATATATCTTATACTCTTAAGACCTCAAAAACCTACTCGCACGCACGCTTGTTGTCAACCGACTCTTCCAGATACTTCTAACGACTGGCTCTTGTCTTTTGTCTCAACCAAGACCCGGACGTCCTCTGACGGTTACACACACATTCACATGTACAGTGTAAATGTATCATATTCCCAACAATATCTTATACTCTAAAGACATCGAAATCCTACTCGCACGCACGCTTGTTGCCAACCGACTCTTCCAGATACTTGGAACGACTGACTCTTGTCTTTTGTCCCAACTAAGGCCTGGACGTCCTCTAACGCTTACACGCACATTGTCATGTACAGTTTAAATGTATCATGTTCCTAACAGCCACGAACAGATCGATAACCTTATTTCTGTTAGGATAATCGGGGTGGTTCAATTAAGTATACACTGATTTAACAGGTATAAATTACAGTTCATTCAAACAACTTGACTAGAGAAATATAAACTGCTAGAGCATAATTAGAAACGTGACGCTAGGCAAATGCCTCAGCGATCAACAGCTACAGGACGTCGAAGACCTTATGACAAACACCCCCAGACACGGGACGCTAGGATACCGACATTGCCTGGCGAAAATCGATCGTTTTTCGCGTTAGAACGAAGCCGTTCCCATCGCCGACATGGCGGCGGCAACCGTTGCTTCAGCCCTCCTTTCCACGTGGATATTCCGTTTCGACGTACCTTTAAGGATAAGGACCGATCAAGGACGCCAGTTCGAATCAAACTTATTTAACGAATTATGCCTGTTCCTCGGCATTAGGCATTTACGAACGACAGCCTATCACCCCGTGACCAACAGGATGGTAGATCGCCTGCCCCGACAACTAAAAGCAGCAATCAAATGCCACGATACGAGCCACTGTGTAGAAATCTTGCCAATAGTTTTATTGGGTATACGAACAGTTATTACGGACGTGAAAACGACGACAGCCGAAATGGTTTATGGCACCGGCATATGATTGCCGGCAGAATTCTGTGTACCAACGAAGCAACAGGCCAAGTCGAAATACGGAAGCCGTCTAAAACTACGAATAGAAAAGATCAGGCCTCATCCGATTACGCGAAACGGCGAAAAAGAAACCTCCGTGTTCCACTCAAAACATCGTCTTACGTATTTCTACGTCACGATTACATCGGAAACCTCTTACAGCCACCCTACGGCGGACCGCATCAATTTATATCGAGAGCAAAGAGGATCATTGCGATTGAAGTTAGCAACAAGAACGTAATCGTACCTTTAGACCGTCCAAAACGCGTGAATTTTTATTGCACGATAACATTGAACACCATTACAGCGAAAATCGCGAAGCAATAATACCACCTGATGTTTGAAACGAGCAAAACGAAGACGACTCAGGAATTCATCACTCCAGGCGCTCGGGCAGAAAAGTTCGCTTCCCTGATCGTTCCCAGCCAGGCCGTCGTAAGCTAATCCGTAAGATCTACCAGCGACATAAATATAAGTCGGAGATGAAAGAACAAAGGAACCTTCCGTTTGAAATTTTGGGAAAATCCCGTAACATTGTAATCTAGATTCTACCATAGCTGTAATTCAACAATTGTAGCCATCCAGTCCGATTGTAATTGTTCGAAACTTGTGATACTGCACTTGTCCTCGAGGCGACAACCAGTCACCGAACGTAGCCGCGGTCAAGGGATGAACGTTTTTTCTAATAAAGGCATGGAGTAATTCTATAGCTGTCCTTAAATGAAATAATCGTAGCGGCACGTGACA
Organism: Bombus affinis; assembly: GCF_024516045.1. Classification (NCBI taxonomy): domain Eukaryota; kingdom Metazoa; phylum Arthropoda; class Insecta; order Hymenoptera; family Apidae; genus Bombus; species Bombus affinis. Next base: position 2,003,269 of record NW_026108821.1, read on the forward strand.
GTAAAGATTCCAACGGTTTCTGTCCCGTGTCTCGCCACACGCAGACTCTATCCGTCGGATAAGATGATTGCCAGATGTCAACGCATCTCAACAGTATATGTTTAGCTAGCCTGAGGACCCATTATAAACCTTAAGATTTAGTTAATTAAAGTCCTTAACAGTCCTAAACAGGCAAACAGTCTTTGTTCCAACTACGGGATGATAGGTGAAATCTATTTTTCCACGGACGACGCTTCCCGCTAGTGTCACGTAAAAATATAGAGAAATTTTATAAGGAAGAAGAAGACTTTATTTTCACTTGGTTTATACAAGTATAAGACACTTCCGAGCTCTAGCCGTGACCGTACGAGAGTGAGTCTCTTACAATCTTTTTACATTCGGTCATCTGTTCTCTCATTATCCCCACTACCCTGTAGGCGTACGTGACCGTTGCTACGCTTCTGGAACATTTGGTGGAAGGACCGTTAGGCCATAAATGAATCCTCAGGTACTCCGCCAATATACATTGTCGCCAAGGTCGCCATGTGTTTCTCTCGTCGGTCCATCGGGTTCGAAGTATGCCGACCGGGACACCATCCTGCCCGCGGTGTGTGTGTGCCCTGGTCTCTGATGTGATTTACGTTACACGGACATAGCGCTAATTGTCTAGTGTGCGCTGAATTGGGCAAGAAATCTGGAGTACCGGGCACTTCGAATACTCGGCATGTCTGCAACAGCAACGGAAATACGGGGATTTGAATATTTGAGTCTGAATATGCAAACCTGCAATGACGCCGTATTTGACACGGCCCAGAGTTGACATAGAGCAAACCGGCTGGAGTATGCTGTATTTGGCAGCAAATGTGGAGTATAACATGCATCCTATTGTGAACATACTTACTATGAAAACGGAGATACATTCAGTTGAATATTTAGGCTTGAATGAGCAAAACTACAAATACGCTGGATTTGACTCGTTCCGTATTTAACATGGCTTAAACCAGATCAAGCGCCCAGTGTATGGCAGTCGATGTGGAATATAACGCGCACCGATTTGTCGACATATCTGCAACAGCAACTGAGTCACGTCGATCTGAATATTGAACCCTGATCATGCATTAGTGCATTTACGCTTGATTTCACGGGGTCCGGATTTGACATAGCGCAAACCAGATGATGCGAGCTGTATTTAATAGCAACTACGGAGTATAAAGCGCATCGAATTTTCCACATATCTGCAATCGAAACGGAGATTCGTTGATTTGATTATTTAGGTGTGATAATGCAAAACTGCAGTTGCGTTGGGTTTGACCGGACCAGAGTGGACATAGCGCTAATTGGATGATATTGGTTTAAATTGCAACAAATGTGGAATGCAAGTATTGGCGACACATTTCCAACAGTAGCGGAGATGCGTGGATTTGAATATATAATAATGTATATGAAAAACTGCAATTACGCTGGATTTGTCGGTGATCGGAGATGACATAGTTTAAATCGAATGATGTGCACTGTATTGGCGGCAAATGTGAAGTATAACCTGAGTCGAATTGTCGGCATATCTGTAACAGAATCGTAGATACGTTGATTTGATTATTTATGCACGAATTTGCAAAACTGCAATTACGCGGGTTTGACACGGGCCAGAGTTGACATAGCGCCAGCCCACTAATGTGCGCTGTATTTGGCAGCAAATATGGAGTGGATGTCGGCACATATGTTATAGAGGCGGAGACACATTGATCTGAACGTTTATTCCTGAGTATGCAAAACTACAATTACGCTGCACTTCACAGGGTCCAGAATCGACATAGCCCAAAGCGGCTGATGTGTGCTGTATTTGGCAACAATTTTGGCGTAAAACTCGCTTTACGTTGTCGGCATATCTGCAACAGAAGCGGAGATACGTTGATTAGAATATTTCAGCCTGAATATGCAAAGCTGGAACTAAGTTGGATTTGTCGTAGACCAGAGATGACATGGCACAAACCCTCCGATGTGTGCTTAATTTGGGAGCCAATGTGGAGTATAACACACATAAATTCATCGTCATATCTGCATTAGAAACAGAGATACGTAGATTTGAGTATTTAAGCCTGAATATGCAAAACTGCAATTTCGCTGGATTTCACACGTTCCAGAGTTAACTTAGCGCCAGCCCACTTAGGTGCGCTCTATTTGGCAGCAAATGTGGAGCTACCGCGCATAGTATTTTCGACGTATATCCAATACCAGTGCAGCAGTTGAAAAGTCGCATCCCGGATGATGCGCGCTGTATTTAGTAGTAAATGTGGAATACAACTCGCATAGTATTGTCGACATATCTGTAATAGGGATGAAGATACCTTCATTTGAATATTTAAGCCTGAATATGCATATTTGCAATTACACAGAATTTGATCGGGTCCAGAGTTGACGTGGCACAAACCGGCTGATTTGGCAGCATATGTGCAGTATTATGCGCATCGAATGGTCGTCATTTGAGCTCTTGAGGCGGAGATACGTGGATTTCAATATTTTAGACTGAGTATGCAAAACTGCAAATACGCTGGATTTGACACGGTCCAGAATTGACATTGCGCAAACTGGCAGATATGCGCTGTATAGGTTTATTTGAACATTTAAGCATGAATATGCGAAACTACAATCATGCCGGATTTGACTGAAACCAGAGAGGACATAACGGAAACAGGCTGGTGTGCGCTGCATTTGGCAAGAAATGTGGGGTACAAGTCACATCGAATTCTCGACATATTTGCCACAATGACGGAGATACGTTGATTTGATTATTCGTGCATGAGTATCCAAAATTGCAATTACGCTGGATTTAACAATGGTCAGAATCGACATAGCGCAAACCGGCTGATGAGTAATACATTTGGCAGTACGATACTAACTCGAATTGTGGACATATCTGCAACGGAATCCGAAATAGCTTGATTTGAATATTTAATCCTGAAAATGGAAAGCGCTATCAACACCACTCTCAGCAACGCTAACACCTCTCACAACTCGACAACGCTAACAACTCCACTCTCAACAACGCTAACACCTCTCGCAACTCGACAGCGCTAACAACTCTACTCTTCGATTTCTCGATTAACTCTGACCTCTCGACTCACTCTTATTTCTCGATCAACCGCTCAACGCTTCTCGATCAGCCAAACTTTAAAGTTAAATCGTCCCCTACCATTAGCGTTAGTTTTTCCAACTCTCTAACCACATTCTGTTATCGCTCCGCAAGTACAAGGTGACTTTAGTCACATAGGCTTTCTCACCGATGTAAACTAACAACCGAAGTACACACGACATTGTTTTGATCGATTTCTAATGAGGATTTTTCCTCGCGATACTACAATATGTTGACTTGAATATTTAAGCCTGAATATGCAAAACTGCAAATGCGCTGAGGTTGGCTGCGTCCACACGTTACATAACTCAAACCAGATAATATGCACTGTATTTGGCAGCGAATATGGAGTATAACGCGCTTCGTTCTGTCGGCATATTTGGAATGCAAACGGCGATACGGTGATTTGAATAATTAATCATGAATATGTAAAGCAGCAATTTCGCTAGGTTTGACAGAGACCGGAGTTGACATGGTACAAACCAGCAGATGTGCGGTGCACATGACATCGGATGTGAAATGTAACGGGCATCGCTTTGTCGCCATATGTGCAATAGAAACGGAGATACATTCATTTGAATATGTTAACCTTAATTTGTAAAACTGCAATTACGCTTGATATGTCGAGGACCAGAGATGATATAATAGCACGAGCCAGCTGATGTGAGCTGTATTTGGCAGGCAATGAGGAGTATATCTCGCACCTAATTGACGGCAAATCTCCAATCGCAGCGGTGATACGTTTTATTTAATATTCAATAATGGGCCTGTTACGATACCGATAGTATTAGCGCGACTGAAACACTTTGCCGTCTCAGTAAAATCATTCTATTTCAAGCTTCACGCTACAGTTCTGAATCCGGACAAGACCGATTCAAGTTCTCGCAAGAGCAAGCAGTCAAATTAAGGTACTTACACGAGTTAGAGTCTAATACATTTTATTGGTCCAACATCGATGGGGCGATCTCGCATCGAAATTTTGGGAGGACCGCGTAACCTTCCAACGACGACCGCCGTACGAGCAGCGGATAATCTTATTTCGTGCCTTAGGTTGCCCTCACCACGTCCTCTACTTCTTGATTCTTGGTTGGTAGCTTTAGCGGCTGCAGGTCCGAGAAATTGCATCTTGACCCGCTTTCTCGTATGTCTCATGTGACGTCTCGCTTTCCGCCGTAGACACTTGTCGGATCTACATACGTTGAACCATTTGCGCGAGACAAGCGCGGCGTTCTGCAGGGCCGAGGGATCCAATTTTCGAAGTATCAAGTGCAAAACCTCCAGTGGTAGTTCGGAAATGATATCTACCTTACTTGGCACGAACAAACCAACGACGCGTAGAACAGATCTAAAGAAACTCCATGTTGCTTCTATTGTGGCGCGAGCACGACTGACGGTCTGACTGAGAATGAATTCTTATATATGTGCCGTTCGTCACGGTGCACTGCGAGTTCCGGCTCCGGTGAGAGTCCTGGACAGTCAGAATCGATCGCATGTGCATGTATCATCCTATAGATCGGGTTCACATTATTATTAGTGTTAGATGCGTGAAACGAATCTTCATTTGGATTAGTCGTTGTAGTTATGCAATAGAGCAGATATTCACTAGTGCGAATTTGATTTGAGGTGTATGGTAGCGATTTAGGTTTAAAGGCACAAGAGTATATTTAACTATGTAGCTTATTAAAATATACCCTACGTGTACACTAGTCGTATAATACACTTGTTGTCTTGATTCGTGATTACGAATAGATGGGCGCAAAGAAGGATCGACTTAGCTGCTACTCCTCGTGTCACTCGATAAAAAAGAATGCCTCGCTACCCCGCTCGCTATATTCATATGCGTTGGAGGTGACAAAAGGCGTTGGGATTTGAATTTTGAAGGTGTTCTCGAAAATTCGCAACTGACGCTGAACTCTCGACCTTGTTTACAAATGTTGAATTTTCGAGTAGTTGACTCGAGGGCATATGATCACGACAAAATCTACGGATTTTGATTAACCTTCGGTAACCGCCTAAGGTTGTCGGATCTATAATAAACTCATCTTTCAGTAAACACGATTTTTTGTGTAGCGGGTTCACTAGACCGAAACCGTTATGAATTTTACCTACGAGTGCCGCTACAGTACCCGCTTGCCAGTGTTAACGTTACTTCTTTTTATGTTTGTTTATGTATGTTAGCGCGGTGCCCATGCTAACCGCTTAATTCAAACCCGTTTGAGGAGGAGAACGCACTCTCCTGCCCGACCGCGTGGTATAATTGGTTCTTGCGTCTCCGTCGCTTTGTTGCGCTTGCTCGCTGCTTTGCGGTCGGAAGATTTTCCCAGGTAAAAATACGTCGTAGATTTCTGCGCTCCTTTCCAGATGCTCAATATCTTCCGACACGATGAAGGCGGGTTTTATACGATCTACGGAGACTTTCACGCTTTTGTCCTTCATCCGTATGGTAATGGTTTTCATCCACGCTGTGTAACCTGATAGGGGCCATCGTATGGTGGTTGCAGTGGACCTCCGATTGCATCGTGGCGTACGAAAACGCACGGCGACGTTTCTAAATCGCGGAACATGAACGTTTTCTTTTCGCCGTGTCGTGAAGTCGGCAGAGGTCTAATATCGCTCATTCGCTCTCGCAGACAGTTTGCGAATTCCGCGTTGGCCGGTTGTTTTGCTGGTACAAAGAATTCTGCTGGCAATCGTATGTCCGTACCATAAATCATTTCGGCTGCCGTTGCGCTCAGGTCCTCCTTGATAGCGGTTCTAATGCCTAAAAGAACTATGGGAAGGCTTTCAACCCAGTTGCTCGAATTGTGGCATTTGATTGCGGCCTTAAGCTGCCTGTGAAAGCGCTCTACCATCCCGTTGGACGCGAGGTAGTAGGCTGTGGTACGCAAATGCTTAATGCCGAGCATCCGGCATAGTTCGTTGAAAAGACTGGAATCGAATTGGCGTCCTTGATTGGTTGTTATTTTTGCTGGGACGCCAAAACGCGCTATCCATGTGGAAAGAAGAGCCGAGGCAACGGTCGTCGCTTCCATATCTGGTATTGGAATCGCTTCGGGCCAACGTGAAAAACGGTCGATACATGTTAGACAATATCGGTAGCCTTGTGAATATTGCATGACGATGATGTCTAAATGTATATGCTCGAATCGTCTTGCGAGCTCTCCGAATGTTCCGGTCGGCGTTGAAACGTGTCTCGCTATTTTACATTGTTGACACGGGATGCATTGCCGTGTCCATGTTTGGCTTTTATTTAATTTTTGTTTACCGCCGGCCAAACTATACGCGATTTTACGAATTTTTGGGTCGCGCGTATCCCTAGATGGGAAAGTCCGTGGAGCGAATTGAATACGTCGAGCCGCAAGGGTTTCGGTACGTACGGTCGTACGATCTCGCCTGATACGTCGCAGTATATTTCCGCGTCGTAATCCGGAAAACGAATTTTCTTAACCTGCAACGCGGATATATCGGAGTTGATGATGTCGCGGAGCTCCTTGTCGTTTTCTTGCGCGGCGGCGAGAATTGTGTGATGCACGGATTTTCCTATGGCTTCGATGCGAGATAGGGCGTCGGCTGCATTGTTATTCAGCCTTTTTATATGCCTTATATCGGTCGTGAACTGCCCGATATAATCTAGTTGACGGAATTGTCACGGCGATCACTTGTCGGGATTTTGACTGAACGCATAGGTGTGGGGTTTGTGATCTATGAAAATAATGAAATTCCTCCCATCTACGGCGTGTCTAAATCGCTTGACCGCAGTATACATAGCGAGTAATTCGCGATCGTACGCGCTATATTTTCGCTGCGCGAAATTTGAGGCTTTAGTTAAGAAACCCAATGGTTGCCGAGTGTCATTCGCGCGTTACTGCAACACCGCCCCTATTGCAATGTCGGACGCGTCTACTGCGAGGCTGATGGGCGCGCCAGGTATACGATGCGCTAACATCGTAGCGTTAGCTAGGGCGCGTTTTGACTCGCTAAAGCTCGTTTTGGCTTCCTCCGACTAAATAATGGGCATGTTGCCCTTTTTCGCCCCTTGCAACAAATCGTTGAGGGGTAGCAAAATTTTAGCTGCCCCCGGTATGAAACGTCGGTAAACGTTAATCATACCGAGGTATCCGCGTAGTGCCTTGATGTTCGCGGGGAGCGGTGCTTTGTTTATGGCTGTAACGTGATCGGCGAGCGGTTTTATTCCGTGCGCGTTTACCGTATGGCCTAGGAAGGCTATTTCATTAATTCCCTACTCGCACTTTGCGAGGTTGATTACTACGCCGTACTGGTTTAGACGTTCGGACAAGATCCGCAAGTGCCAGCGGTGCTGCTCCTCGGTTTCCGAAGCTACCAAGAAGTCATCTATGTACGCGTAAACGAAATCTAAGCCTCGCGTCGACAAATCTTTGACACGTTTGCGCGGCGTTTCGAAGCCCAAACATCATGTTGTTTGCCTCGAAAAGGCCGAATGGTGTCGAAATCGCGGTTTTTGTAACGTCCTCAGGCGCGATTGAGATTTGATGGTAGGCTCGCACTAAACCAATTTTTGAGAATATTCGCCGACCGTGTAAATGCTGCGCGAAGTCTTGTATATGCGGTGGAGAGTACCTGTCGGGTACAGTGCGGGCGTTTAGCGCCCTGTAGTCACCGCAATGTCGCAGACTTCCATCCTTCTTTGGGACGACGTGTAGTCGAGATGCCCGGGAACTCTTCGATGGGCGCATGACTCCTTGCTCGATAAGTGTTGCAAATTCCGCCTTGATTGGCTTGAGACGGTCCGGTGCGAGAGGGCGGGGTTTGCAATATACGGGCGGGCGGGGTGTGGTTTCGATGTGGTGCTCCACACTGTGCCGTATTTTCTCTCACCCAAAGGCCGGTGGGCGCGTTAGATCTGCACATTTCTCCAACAATTGGTGGTAGACCAAATCCCCGTTTACGGTCTTAATCATAAGCTTTTCGCAGTTGACGGCGTATCCCCTGGTCGATAGCTGGTTTGTTGTGTCGAGAAGTCGTCTTTTTCTTGGATCCACAAGCAACCCGTAATGACTTAGGAAATCTAGGTCGATGATGGGGGTTTGCACATCGGCGACAGTGAAGTGCCGTTTGAAGGCACGTCTAAGGGACAGGTTCAGCTCAATCGCTATAGTGCCGTACGTTGCGATGCGCGTCCCATTGGCAGCGAATAGTTCATACGTTGTTTTCTTTACGTCCCTAGATAGCCTGCTTCGGGGATGAACGCCGATATCAGCACCGGTGTCAACTAAGAACGAAGTCTTCGTTCTCTGGTCCAAAATAAAGATGCGGCGAGATCCCAAGCCGTCGCCGTCCTCCGCTTTTACGGACGGCTGGGGTCGTTTCCCGACTTCCACTTACAATCGTGGCGCGATCGCCGAACCTCGCATGATAGAAGCAAATTCCGTCCTGGCGCGGATAGTCTCGGGAACGCGAACGGCGGCGGGGTCGAGTGAGAGAATTCGAATGTCTTCGTAGTCGATGATACCCGCTGATTCCCATAGCCTTAATCTGTTCTCGCAGTCTACTGACCTCGGCGGCCAGTGCGTCGTTTTTGCCTTCGTGTGATGCCGGTGGCTCGATTGTGACTATCTTAGCGCGCTGCCCGTTACGATTATACGCCTCATTGAGTTTATCCGCTCTCCTGGTCAGTTTCTCGATACTCGTATCGTCCACTGCAGCCAGGACTTCCCTGATGCGATTCCTCCACAAGCTGTGGATGAATTCATCGGAAGCCAGGGGGCTGGCTAATTTTTTAAGTCATTATAAAACTGTGAGGGTTTTCTGCCGCCCATCTCTTCACGTTCGACTAACCTTTCGAACTTGGCGCTGTCCGATTCGGTCAGGGCGCGGATCAGCTCGCTCTTCAATTTATCGTACTGGCCTGTGGCGAGGAGGTTGGTCACTGTATCCTCAATCTTCGCGAGGTAATGTGGGTCGAGGAATCCCATGAGGGCTAAGGATTTTTCATCGTCGTGGAAGATGCCGGCTACCCCGAAATATTTCTCTAAAATGGAAAACCAAATCCTGGTCATCGTGGGCATAAAGGGCGGCACGCGGAACGATGAGCCGGCTGGAGTTCGTTTGCTCTCCTTTTCCATTGTGTGAGTTGCGGACTATGATATTCAAACTGCGACTAGCCTATCGCTGTCACCTCTTACACAAAAATCACGTCGGTGTCACCAGTTTGAGATGTATGGTAGCGATTTAGGCTTAAAAACACAAGAGTATATTTAACTGCGTAGTTTATTAAAATATACCCTACGTGTACACTAGACGTATAATACACTTGTTATCTTGATTCGTGATTACGAATAGATCGGCGCAAAGAAGTATCGACTTAACTGCTACTGCTCGTGTCATTCGATAACAAAGAATGCCTCGCTACCCTGTTCGCTATATTTATACGCGTCGGAGTTGACAAAAGACGTTGGGATTTAAATTTCCAAGATGTTCTCGAAAAATCACAACGAACGCTGAACTCTCGACCTTGTTTACAAATGTTGACATTTCGGGTAGTTGACTCGAGGGCATGTGATCACGACAAAAACGACGGAATTTGATTAGCCTTCGGTAACCGCCTAAGGTTGTCGAATCTATAATAAACTCATCTTTCAGTAAACACGATTTCTTGTGTAGCGGGTTCACTGGACCGAAACCGATATGAATTTTACCGACGAGTGCCGCTATAGGTGTATAATGAATCCTCAGGCTAGCTAAACATATACTGTTGAGATGCGTTGACATCTGGCAATCATCTTATCCGACGGATAGAGTCTGCGAGTGGCGAGACACGGGACAGAAACCGTTGGAATGTTTACTGTCAGGTGCCGCTACGATTATTTCATTTAAGGACAGCTATAGAATTACTCCATGCCTTTATTAGACAAAACGTCGGAATGGATGGCTACAATTGTTGAATTACAGCTATGGTAGAATCTAGATTACAATGTAACGGGATTTTCCCAAAATTCCAAACGGAAGGTTCCCGTGTTCTATCATCTCCGATTTATATTTATGCTTGATCTGTCTGGGACCAGTCTGGATATAGCGCAAACTGGCTGGCAAACGATGCATTTGGCAAGAAATGTGGAGTACCAGGCACATCGAATTGTCGACATATCAGCAACAGCAACGGAGATACGTGGAGTTGAATATTTGAGTCTGAATCTGCAAAACAACAATTACACTGCATATAACAGAGACCAGAGTCGATGTTCTGGCGCGCAACACATCTGCACTCCATCCCGCGCGGCTTGGCATCCAACGGTCCACGTGCCATCCTTCGAATCCTCCATATGCCCAAGGACCCATCATAAAGCCGAAATCCCAACTGCATTGTTCGCACATATGGTCTAAGTCAATCTGTTTGCCCGAAAAGACTTTCTAATTCTAGAAGTGTTTTCGGTCGGTTTTTAGAAAGGTCCTTGGGTTTAGTACGCCCTCTTAAGAATTACGGAGAAGGCGGGTATTGGCCTAACGAAAAAAGCGGACATCTACCTAACGGAAAATCTGAGATTTCCCATAAACAATGTCGCCTAGGACCCACGTTGGTAGGAGGCTTCTTCCTCCTCTCTTCCTTTCTAACATTAGTCATAACCAATCGGCATCGCGGATCATTGCCCTCACTTTCCTAACTAACAATGTAATCAACGAATCCGCGTTCTTCGCTCAAAGGGCACATCAATACTCACATCAGAATAAACTTTAGAGTTACATCATCTCTCACGGTGACTAGAGTGCCTGCAATCCCTATAACTCGTACCGTTCCTATATCTCTCAGAGTTCCATCGTCTCTCGCGGTGACTAAAGTTCCTGCAATCCCTATAACTCTCACCGTTCCTATATCTCTAAGAGCCTCCTATTTCTCTCACAGTATCCAGAAGTCCGACAGCTCCTACAGCTCTCACGGACCTAGAGCTCCTATAGCTCACACTCTCATCTAAGAATAATCCATTTCTTCGTTATCTGTATCTTAAGCAACGGCGTTCTTACTCAGTGTGATTGTATAAATCGTTGGAAATACATATATTTTTTATAACTTTGTGACCACCAGTGTTATACCACAACGACTACACCTATTATCCTAAGCGAAATACGGGGATCGAACTATCCGTGGAGTCGATTATTCCAATCGTAACGGGAATTTACGACTCCCATTGACGCGTACTCAAACGAACGCGTCTCCCCGCGATAGCTCGAAAATACAGTCGACATAGCGCAAACCGAATAAGTACTGTATTTGGCTGTAATTGTGGAGTATAGCGCGCATCGCATTTGCGATATGTATCCAATAGCAGCGCTGATACGTTGGGTTGAACATTTAGGCATGAATATGCAAAACAGCGATTACGCTGAATCTGTCTGTGACCAGAGAAGACGTAAGACAGAAGAGATGATAGAATCGGAAGATGTGCTCTGTGCTCACCAGCAAATCAGGAGCATAACGCTCACCGAATTGTCGTCATATCTGCCATAGAAACGAAGATACGTTGCTTTCGATATTCAAGCATGAATATGCTAAACTGCTATTATGGTGTATTTGACAGGGACAAGAGTGAACAAAACGCTAACCTACTGATGTGCGCTGTATATGACATCAGTTGTCAAATATAACGCGCACCGAATTGTCTGTAAGTGTGCCATAGAAACGGAGATTCGTTGGTTGGAATATTTAATACTGAATATGTAAAGCTGCAAATACGCAGGGTTCGGCTGGGTCCCGATTTTACATGCATCAAACGGAATAACATGCACTGTGTTTGGCAGCAAATTTGGAGTATAGCGAGCATATAATTGTAGCCATATGTGCCATAGAATCGGAGATACGTCGGTTTGAATACTTAATCCTGAATATACGAAACTGCAACTACGCTGGATCTGGCTGGGTCCAGATTTTACATAGCGTAAACCGGATGATGTGCACTGTACTTGGCATCAGATGTGGAATATAACGCTCATCGTATGGCCAATGTTTCTGCAAAACAAGCGGAGATACCTTGATTCGAATATGTAAGCATTAATATCCAAAACTGCAATCACGCTGGATTTCTCGGAGTCCAGTCTTGACAGTGTTGCAAGCGGGCTGATGTGTGCTGTATTTGGCAGCAAATGTGGAGTATAACATGCATCCTATTGTGAACATACTTACTATGAAAACGGAGATACATTCACTTGAATATTTAGGCTTGAATGTGCAAAACTACAAATACGCTGGATTTGACTCGTTCCGTATTTAACATGGCTTAAACCAGATGAAGCGCCCAGTGTATGGGAGTCTATGTGGAATATAACAAGCACCGTTTTGTCGACATATCTGCACAAATACAAATAATTCCCTTTATTTAGCACACAACAGTTATACATATATCTTATACTCTAAAGACCTCGAAATCCTACCCGCCCGCTTGTTGTCAACAGACTCTTCCAGATACTTCTAACCACTGACTCTTGGCTTTTGTCCCAACTAAGGCCTGGACATCCTCTGACGCTTATACACACATTCACATGTACAGTGTAAATGTATCATATTCCTAGCAGAATTGTTATGCGACTGATGCATCAACATACCATGCAAGAAGAATTGGAAACTAGGACAAAAAGGAAGAGCTTTGAAAGAGATACTTATAGTCATAGTAAACGACAAAAAATTCGTAGATGTTCAAGTGAATCTGACGAGGAGGATATTGATGAAAAGGTAGTTGACAATAGAAGAATACAAGTAATAACACAAGAGTCAAACAATCTCCTCGATAACGGCAAAAGTATGATGCGAATGATGGGATATAAGGCGGTTACGGCCTCGGAAATAATGAACAAGTTCGTTTAGAGTCAGTTCAAGCACCTAGACAGCATGGTCGCAGAGTCTTTGGACATCATGTTCCTGGACATGAAGATTCAGGTCTTAAATGGAATCCTGCAGAGGAAGTTATAAAGTTTGTAAAAGATATGAAATGGTGATATGAAAAGTTGACCACAGATGATGAAATTGATTTCTGTTGTGAAGATATAGTGAAAACTGTTATCAATGCGAAAACGGTATTCGCCCATTTGGATGACGTTGATGTGCGTCGAGCAAGGACACGTTGTAATCCTCCTGAAACAATTCGTGGTGCATTTTTTTTAAATCGTGCTACTGTTAAAACTGCAAATACAGATAGAGCATGTAACTTTATGTTTACTAACCCAAAAGGTTTCAGGGAGAATGGGCTGCTATACTTTGCAGATGTATGTGCTGGACCAGGAGGTTTTAGGGAACATGTTCTATGGCGAAAGAAATGACGTGCTAAAGGATTTGCTCTTACTTTAGAAAATGAACATGATTTCAAATTAGAAGATTTTTATGCGGGTCCTTGTGAAACATTTCATCCATACCACGGACCAAAGGAAAGTGGTGATGTCTTTGACCCAGATAATGAAGAGGCATTTACAAATCTTATAATGCAGCATACCCATGGCAAAGGAGTACATTTTGTGATGTCTGATTGAGGATTCTCAGTAGAACGACAAGAAAATGTACAAGAAATTCTTTCAAATCAACTGTATCTTTGTCGATGTTTAATAGCATTGATGGTTGAAAGAGAGGGTGGTAATTTTGTGACAAAATTATTCAACTTTTTTACACCCTTTAGTGCTGGTTTAGTTTATTTAATGTATCGCTGCTTTGAAGACGTTTGTATTTTTAAACCAAACTCTTCTAGACCAGGAAATTCAGAACGTTACTTAATATGTAAGAAGAAACGATCTGGGGTACAAGATGTTGTTGAATATCTGAAGCATATTAATCGTCTGCTTTTAAAAGGTGGTGTATATGACGACGTTTCACAACTAGTATCATATAATGAATTAAAAAGAGAGAAACAATTTGTTCAATATCTACGTGCTTCTAACAAAGATTTGGCCGGAAAACAAATACTCGACCTGTGTAAAATTGCAGCATTTTATGCGGATAATACTCTTGTTGAGACAAAACAAGCTGATATGCGCAAACAATATCTAGAGTATTGGAAACTTCCAGATGAAACTAGGACAATCCCAAGACACATGAAACCAAAGACAAATTGAATACTTTTTTGAAAGATACTTCATTTCTTACTATTAATCCAGCACAATTGATGGAATGTAACATTGAAAATGCATTTTTATCACTATATGACTGGTTTTGTATGCCATGTGGTACAAAGCCAAGGTCTGATGATGATAAGGAGCACGCTACATTTTATATGGGCGTGGGAAGGAGCAACGTATATAGATATACAAAGAATTCTTGGGTTAGTGTCGATGACATTGGCATAGAATTACCACCAAATACACTTGTAAACGCAGAGGTTGTATATGAAATAACTAAGGAGTTTATATATCAGCAAAAAGTACTTGCATTGCATATTATAGATGCATTCTACTTAGGAGAAGTGGACATTAGCAAAAAATATTTGAGGAGCAGGTAAGCAACTGAATCTTATTGAGTTCAATAATAAACTTTTAGATTTCCAGTAATGAAATGTTTTTTCAAGGAGTACGTTCATGTAATACTAATGTATGACTGTTGTTTAAAGGAACGAGGAAGCGACGTTGTTCTGTGAAGCTTTGTGGAAACCAGCAGGAAATAACTATACTCGAATACGTGCCAAAGATCTACTTCCTGTTAGTATATATATCTGTGAAAAGTTGCGAGTAACACAGCGTAAAATGAAAAATAATTCCGATGCCATAGTATACGAACTTCCAGAAAAGACATTAGATGTTAATGGTTATAATAAGGGCAAATTATATTTCATACAACAGATTGTAATATTTTTAAGAAGCACCGGAAATCCTTGGAATCGGTATGTCAGTAAAACACATTCCATAAAGTATGTCTTTAATTGAAAAACAAACGAGAAGCTATTCGACCTTCATAGACCAAGTTCAGCAGAAGCAAGTTTCGTTAAATCTTTTAAAGGTCGCCTTATTTGTCATTGGCCTAATGATTCATCACTTACTATAAACAGATTTGCAAAATTTATTAAAGATAAGTGTCCGGCATACAATACGTGCTTAGAATATTAAAACTACAGGCTGTACATATATTCGTACACGACTTGATCCGCATAGATGTCAAACAGATTAATTCCGTTAATTTGACTGTTATTTCAAATATGAAATACTTGTGATATATTTCAGTATTTAGCATTATATTTGTATAGAAATAGAAGTGTAGCGGTACATGTGTCATAGGACAAAGCAAATAACGTCGTTGACGCCTCGAAGTACCTAGACCGCTGAGCTACAATTAATGTAAAAACAATGTCACCGCAACCAGCAATTGTCGTCAGGTAGGCAAATACGAATTCTTTTAACCCCCCCTCCCCCGGCGACTAGTATAGGTAGCCTTAACTCAAATACATCTGACGCTTACAACAACAAAGACTCCGTTATTAGTCCACATGACCTTCGTCAGCTTCACACACGACAACTACAGAGGTAATACCGGATAATATAATTAATAAGATGGTCTTCTGAGTAGTTTAATTGCAATACTATTTGGGATGAAATATACTTTTTCAAATCATATGCGGCATTTCGTATAATAACTGAATGGTTATAGGAAAGAATGATGACGTTAAACTGTACGATACGATTGCATAGCATATTTTATAATTGTATAACAAATATTTCCCGCAGGGAGGGCTCGCTTATGTGAGCCTATGAGGGCTGGCAAACCCACTTTCCCGAAGCCAGGGGGACCGTCGGGACAAGGGTCCCGCTTACGTGAGTCCCTATGTACTCCGCAGGGAAGGTCGTCGGAGGTGTAAGGCGTTTAATTACTATTACATCCTCTCTACGTGGCCTTGGGCAGTAGCGCACCCACGATCCTGATGCCAAGGATGGGACCGCCGGGATAAGTTCCCGGGTACAAAAGTACCTTGAGGCCCCCGCTTACGTGAGTCCCATCTGGAACTGCCGAGATCGGTTAGCAGGTCGCTGGCCGGCTGTCACGTGGTCGTACATCCATACGATAGTCCCACCAACGACTAAGGTTGGTACCACGGGCGGTCGAGTTACAGCCCGGAGGGAGTAGCGACCCCTCTGATCGGCCAATTAATGGGTATGGACTCGTGGTGGCAGTGGTTGATGGACAAGATGCTGGCAAGAGGGCCGATTTAAGGTGGAGACTCCACCGAATGGCCTTCGGCGGGTGAGCAGCGTCACACCTGCTCCGAAACCGTACTGGTGAGACGGGAGGGCTTAGAATGTGCCCCGTTCGACCTGATACGAGCGACAGCTCCTGCAGACTAAGCTGATCCAGGGAGCAAGGTATTGGGTGCCTTGTGCGATGGTTGGGCGTAATCTCAACTCCTATGGTCCTAGGGGGCCCGGCTACTGTGTGGAATTATATTCGAGGAAAGCACCCGTTACCAAAAGACAATGCTATTTGTATAACAAATATTTAGTCGACACAATTTGTCTTTATTTGGAATGATTAGATACCTGCTTGTGGCAGCTGCTCCCATAATAGAATAAGTTGCAGTACCTTAGTCTACAATCCATTACTTCCCAACATCAATATTTGACTCAGGTCTTTTATAATGAAATATGTAGAGGACAGGGTATATGGGAAGTTTGACCGTCAGACATATTTGAGGTTATCGATTGTCGTCGTAATCGCCGAATTTACTTAAAATAATAAAGTAAGGTACAGCCTATGGGCCCTGAGTCGTAGATACAATGTGTAAAAATATTCCATAAATGTTCGTCACGAAATTCAGCAGATCGCTCGTTGATACTCGTAGGTATTCGAAGATACTTTACTCCTTGGGTTGCTTCGGTTTACTTATACTGGTCGGGGCGGAAGTCGGAAGATTCAAAATCAACTTTGTTCGAAGTAGCGGCAACATTTTTATGCTCCGAGTGTATTTACTTGTATCCTTACGATCCTGATACTCCGAGGCAAAATAACAATAGGATTTGAATTGCCCTCTGGCTCATATGCCCCAACAAATTTTTATAGTTTGTGCTCATGTATAGGTACTTATGAACTATCTAAAATATATAAAAAGCTGAAGTACTGTAGGAAAGTAATTTACAGTGTCACTAGGTTTGGTTACATATTTCAATATCGTTCACGCCATCGCAAAAGCTTGTATGACGCTGCGTCGGCGTATATGCACACGGGGAGGTGATGGACGAGGCGAGGATGATAGCCTCCCGCGAAGTAGCGTCTGGCCCTGACGGAGTCCCGCGACGGGTATGAGGGGAGATGATGCGGGTCATGGCACCTAGACTGCGACTCCTATTTACATCATGTTCGAAGGAAGGTGCCAATCCTCGGATATGGCGCACGGCGAGGCTGGTATTGCTTCGGAAGGAGGGACGACCAGCCCTTGTATCGTCCGGTGTGACTATAGGATGAAGTGTGCAATTTCTTCCAAAGAATCATTGCCAGAATCATTGTACTGTTCTCAGTCGAAAATGTTCGTGAGATGCCAACAACGACTTTTGGCATCAATGACGTAGTTTAGTGATAACTACACTATCAGCTAGGGCCATCTATAGGCAAATTCCAGTTTCGTATTTACAAACCTGATACGCTCGATTTGACAGGGATCAGTGCGGACATAGCGCTAATTGTCTAGTGTGCGCTGAATTGGGCAAGAAATCTGGAGTGCCGGGCACATCGAGTACTCGGCATGTTTGCAACCGCAACGGAAATACGGGGATTTGACTATTTGAGTCTGAATATGCAAACCTGCAATGACGCCGTATTTGACACGGCCCAGAGTTGACATAGAGCAAACCGGCTGGAGTATGCTGTATTTGGCAGCAATTGTGGAGTATAACATGCATCCTATTGTGAACATACTTACTATGAAAACGGAGATACATTCAGTTGAATATTTAGGCTTGAATGAGCAAAACTACAAATACGCTGGATTTGACTCGTTCCATATTTAACATGGCTTAAACCAGATGAAGCGCCTAGTGTATGGCAGTCGATGTGGAATATAACGCGCACCGATTTGTCGACATATCTGCAACAGAAACTGAGTCACGTCGATCGGAATATTGAACCCTGATCATGCATTACTGCATTTACGCTTGATTTCACGGGGTCCGGATTTGACATAGCGCAAACCAGATGATGTGAGCTGTATTTAATAGCAACTACGGAGTATAAAGCGCATCGAATTTTCCACATATCTGCAATCGAAACGGAGATTCGTTGATTTGATTATTTAGGTGTGATAATGCAAAACTGCAGTTGCGCTGGGTTTGACCGGACCAGAGTGGACATAGCGCTAATTGGATGATATTGGTTTAATTTGCAACAAATGTGGAATGCAAGTATTGGCGACACATTTCCAACAGTAGCGGAGATGCGTGGATTTGAATATATAATAATGTATATGAAAAACTGCAATTACGCTGGATTTGTTGGTGATCGGAGATGACATAGTTTAAATCGAATGATGTGCACTGTATTGGCAGCAAATGTGAAGTATAACCTGAGTCGAATTGTCGGCATATCTGTAACAGAATCGTAGATACGTTGATTTGAATATTTATGCACGAATTTGCAAAACTGCAATTACGCGGGTTTGACACGGGCCAGAGTTGACATAGCGCCAGCCCACTAATGTGCGCTGTATGTGGCAGCAAATATGGAGTGGATGTCGGCACATATGCTATAGAGGCGGAGACACATTGATCTGAACGTTTATTCCTGAGTATGCAAAACTACAATTACGCTGCACTTCACAGGGTCCAGAATCGACATAGCCCAAAGCGGCTGATGTGTGCTGTATTTGGCAACAATTTTGGAGTATAACACGCTTTACGTTGTCGGCATATCTGCAACAGAAGCGGAGATACGTTGATTAGAATATTTCAGCCTGAATATGCAAAGCTGAAACTACGTTGGATTTGTCGGAGACCAGAGATGACATAGCACAAACCCTCCGATGTGTGCTTAATTTGGGAGACAATGTGGAGTATAACACACATAAATTCATCGTCATATCTGCATTAGAAACAGAGATACGTAGATTTGAGTATTTAAGCCTGAATATGCAAAACTGCAATTTCGCTGGATTTCACACGTTCCAGAGTTAACTTAGCGCCAGCCCACTTAGGTGCGCTCTATTTGGCAGCAAATGTGAAGCTACCGCGCATAGTATTTTCGACGTATATCCAATACCAGTGCAGCAGTTGAAAAGTCGCATCCCGGATGATACGCGCTGTATTTAGTAGTAAATGTGGAATACAACTTGCATAGTATTGTCGACATATCTGTAATAGGAACGAAGATACCTTCATTTGAATATTTAAGCCTGAATATGCAAATTTGCAATTACACAGAATTTGATCGGGTCCAGAGTTGACGTGGCACAAACCGGCTGATTTGGCAGCATATGTGCAGTATTATGCGCATCGAATGGTCGTCATTTGAGCTCTTGAGGCGGAGATACGTGGATTTAAATATTTTAGACTGAGTATGCAAAACTGCAAATACGCTGGATTTGACATGGTGCAGAATTGACATTGCGCAAACTGGCAGATATGCGCTGTATAGGTTTATTTGAACATCTAAGCATGAATATGCGAAACTACAATCATGCCGGATTTGACTGAAACCAGAGAGGACATAACGGAAACAGGCTGGTGTGCGCTGCATTTGGCAAGAAATGTGGGGTACAAGTCACATCGAACTCTCGACATATTTGCCACAATAACGGAGATACATTGATTTGATTATTCGTGCATGAGTATCCAAAATTGCAATTGCGCTGGATTTAACAATGGTCAGAATCGACATAGCGCAAGCCAGCTGATGAGTAATACATTTGGCAGTACGATACTAACTCGAATTGTGGACATATCTGCAACGGAATCCGAAATAGCTTGATTTGAATATTTAATCCTGAAAATGGAAAGCCGTATCAACACCACTCTCAGCAACGCCAACACCTCTCACAACTCGACAACGCTAACAACTCCACTCTCAACAACGCTAACACCTCTCGCAACTCGACAGCGCTAACAACTCTACTCTTCGACTCCTTGATTAACTCTGACCTCTCGACTCACACTTATTTCTCGATCAACCGCTCAACGCTTCTCGATCAGCCAAACTTTAAAGTTAAATCGTCCCCTACCATTAGCGTTAGTTTTTCCAACTCTCTAACCACATTCTGTTAACGCTCCGCAAGTACAAGGTGACTTTAGTCACATAGGCTTTCTTACCGATGTAAACTAACAACCGAAGTACACACGACATTGTTTTGATCGATTTCTAATGAGGATTTTCCCTCAGGATACTACAATATGTTGACTTGAATATTTAAGCCTGAATATGCAAAACTGCAAATGCACTGAGGTTGGCTGCGTCCACACGTTACATAACTCAAACCAGATAATATACATTGTGTTTGGCAGCGAACATGGAGTATAACGCGCTTCGTTCTGTCGGCATATTTGGAATGCAAACGGCGATACGGTGATTTGAATAATTAATCATGAATATGTACAGCAGCAATTTCGCTGGATTTGACAGATCCCGGAGTTGACATAGTACAAACCTGCTGATGTGTGGTGCATATGACATCAGATGTGAAATGTAACGGACATCGAATTGTAGCCATATGTGCAATAGAAACGGAGATACATTCATTTGAATACTTTAACCTGAATATGCAAAACTACAATTACGCTGGATTTGACAGGGACCAGAGTTGACATAGCGCAAACCAGCTGACATGCAGTTGCACATGACAGCAAATGTGACATATAACGCGCATCGAATTTTTCGAAAATGTTCCGTAGAAACGGACATACCATGATTTGAATATTTACGACTGCAAACGCAATACTACAATTGCGATGGATGTTTCAAGGACCAGATCTGATATGGCTGTAACCAGCTAATGTGCGGTGTATCTGAGTGCAAATATGAAGTGTAACGCGCGATTTATAATCGAAATATATGCAATAGAAGCGGAGATACGTTTTTGTGAATACGTAAACCTGAATATGCGCAACAGCAATTACGCTGTGATTGACAGAGCCTAGAGATGACCGCAAACTTGCAGATGTGCGCTGGTTATGACATGGGATATGAAATATAACGGGCATCGCATTGTACCCATTTGCGCTATAGAAACGGAGATACGTTGATTTGAATATTCTAACCTGAATATGCAAAACTGCAATTACGCTTGATATGTCAAGGACCAGAGACGATATAGTAGCTCGAGCCAGCTGAAGTGCGCTGTATTTGGCAGCTAATGAGGAGTATATCTCGCACCTAATTGACGACAAATCTGCAATTGCAGCGGTGATACATTGTAGTTAATATTCAATAATTTCCATATTACGATACAGATAGTATTAACGGTATTAGTATAAATGTGACTGAAACATATTTCCGTCTCAGTAAAACCATTTTATTTCAAGCTTCACGCTACAGTTCTGAATCCGGACAAGACCGTTTCAAGTTCTCGCAAAAGCAAGCAGTCAAATTACGGTACTTACACGAGTTAGAGTCTAATACATTTTACTGGTCCAACATCGATGGGGCGATCTCGCACCGAAATTTTCGGAGGACCGCGTAATCTTCCAACGACAACCGCCGTACGAGCAGCGGATAAACTTGTTTCGTGCCTTAGGTTGCCCTCACCACGTCCTCTACTTCTTGATTCTTGGTTGGTAGCTTTAGCGGCTGCAGGTCCGAGAAATTGCATCTTGACCCGCTTGCTCGCATGTCGCATGTGACGTCTCACTTTCCGCCGTAGACACTTGTCGGATCTACAAACGTTGAACCATTTGCGCGAGACAAGCGCGGCGCTCTGCAGGGACGAGGGATCCAATTTTCGAAGTATCAAGTGCGATACCTCCAGTGGTAGTTCGGAAATGATATCTACTTTACTTGGCACGAACAAACCAACGACGCGTAGTAGAGATCTAAAAAATTCCATGTTGCTTCTACTGTTGCGCGAGCACGACTGACGGTCTGGCTAAGAGTGGAGGCTTATATATGTGCTGTTCGTCACGGTGCACTGCGAGTTCCGGTTCCGGGTGAGAGTGCTGGTCAGGCAGAATCGATGGTATGTGCATGTATTTTCACTTACATCGGGTTCACATTATGATTAGAGTTAGAGGCGCGAAACGGATCTTCATTTGGCTTAGACGTTGTAGTTATGCAATAGAGCAGATATTTACTAGTGTAAATTTGATTGTTATATAATTTGACAAGTAGTCGTGGTAATTAGGTACTCGAGAAGCTAATGACAATGATCCTGGGTTCAATAACAAAGCCGCGGTCAACGGGATAACAGAATTCGTTTTCATCCTGATTCCAAGTTGTACCATACTTCCTTATCTACGGTATAGGTAGGACTGAACAAACTCTTTGTCAAAACATAGAATATCCACCGAGTGTTAAGTCTCTTTGTAACTGGCTAATGTGACCTCACGAGAGAATGATTATCCGGCACGATGATTCTGCAGAGGAAAACTATGATGGGTGTGTCTAAGGGCACCAGAACATCGGATACGTGGAGAAATGACTTCGCTCGGAAAGAGATTGAATGTGACGTTACCGTTAACTGGACAATTTCCATGTTGATGGTTAGAGAAGGATGCTAGTAGCCCTTGAGGGAACGTTGCTAGCGGGAAGCGTCGTCCGTGGAAAAATAGATTTCACCTATCATCCCGTAGTTGAAACAAAGACTGTTTGCCTCTTTAGGACTGTTAAGGACTTTAATTAACTAAATCTTAAGGTTTACAATGGGTCCTCAGGCTAGCTAAACATATACTGTTGAGATGCGTTGACATCTGGCAATCATCTTATCCGACGGATAGAGTCTGCGTGTGGCGAGTCACGGGACAGAAACCGTTGGAATGTTTACTGTCACGTGCCGCTACGATTATTTCATTTAAGGACAGCTATAGAATTAATCCATGCCTTTATTAGACAAAACGTTCATCCCTTGACCGCGGCTACGTTCGGTGACTGGTTGTCGCCTCGAGGCCAAGTGCAGTATCACAAGTTTCGAACAATTACAATCGGACTAGATGACTACGATTGTTTAATTACAGCTATGGTAGAATCTAGATTACAATGTTACGGGATTTTCCCAAAATTCCAAATAGAATGTTGCGGTGTTCTTTCATCTGCGACTTATATTTATGTCGCTGGTAGTTCTTACGCATTAGCTTATCGACGGCCTGGCTGGGAACGAATAGGGAAGCGAACTTTTCTGCCCGCGCGCCTGGAGTGATGAATTCCTGAGTCCTCTTCGTTTTGATCGTTTCAAACATCAGGTGGTATTATTACTTCGCGATTTTCGCCTTAATGGTGTTCAATGTTACCGTGCAATAAAAATTCACGCATTTCGGAAGGTCTAAGTGTACGATTACGTTCTTGTTGCTAACTTCAATCGCAATGGTCATTTTTTGTTCTCGATATAAATTGATGCGGTCCGCCGTAGGGTGGTTGTAAGGGGTTTCCGATGTAATCGTGACGTAGAAATACGTAAGACTTTAGACGGCTTCCGTATTTCGACTTGGCCTGTTGCTTCGTTGGTACACAGAATTCTGCCGGCAATCGTATGCCGGTGCCATAAACCATTTCGGCTGTCGTCGTTTTCACGCCCGTAATAACTGTTCGTATGCCTAATAAAACTATTGGCAAGATTTCTACACAGTTGCTCGCATCGTGGCATTTGATTGCTGCTTTTAGTTGTCGGGGCAGGCGATCTACCATCCCGTTGGTCACGGGGTGATAGGCTGTCGTTCGTAAATGCCTAATGCCGAGGAACAGGCATAATTCGTTAAATAAGTTTGACTCGAACTGGCGTCCTTGATCGGTCCTTATCCTTAAAGGTACGTCGAAACGGAATATCCACGTGGAAAGGATGGCTGAAACAACGGTTGCCGCCTCCATGTCGGCGATGGGAACGGCTTCGGTCTAACGCGAAAAACGATCGATTTCCGCCAGGCAATGTCGGTATCCTAGCGTCCCGTGTCTGGGGGAGTTTGTCATAAGGTCATCGACGTCATGTAGCTGTTGATCGCTGAGGCATGTGCCCAGCGTCACGTTCCTAATTATGCTGTTAGGAACATGATACATTTACACTGTACATGTGAATGTGCGTGTGAGCGTCAGAGGACGTCCAGGCCTTAGTTGGGACAAAAGACAAGAGTCAGTCGTTTCAAGTATCTGGAAGAGTCGGTTGGCAACAAGCGTGCGTGCGAGTAGGATTTCGAGGTCTTTAGAGTATAAGATATATGTATAACTGTTGTGTGCTAAATAAAGGGAATTATTTGTATTTCCGAACCCCTTCTATGTCCTTACAGTGGCGTCTATTATCTGATGGTAACGGGAATTTACGACTCTCGTTGACGCGAAACATAGTTGATTTTGTTTAAATGCTAGTTATAGTTTCGCGTGATTAGGGGCAGAAGGAAAGAAGGCTATACACGAATCATTTATAAACCACTTAAGAAGTATGGGCGAAAATGATTTGAAATAGTATTTCTTTACTCAGATTGCCTTATTTTCATATTGCTATTATAACATAAATGTCATAGTAGAAACCCGGATGATAAATAAATGGCTTATTTCGTTAAACAAATTATTGCCTTTCTGAATTAAATTAGAGACTTTCAATAATCCTCAACTACGAAATTTATGTTGATTCTTTTATAAATGGTGCATGCCTGTCAGTTAGATATTATAAGAACGAAGAGTTTACCATTAAAACTTTAAGATTTCGACAAAAGTTTTAAAGCGTAGGCGTCACTGTGTAGATACGTAGGTAGGTAAATTGAGGTCAACCGGATGTAGAGTTAGTGCCGCATTGACTACGCTGGTCTTTACCTTTCTCTCATTGCGTTCGTCAGATAATTAATATAATTTACATGTTATTATAAACTGTATTATAAATTATTATAAATTTTTGTACATAATATATATTGTTGAGGTAAATAAATTCAAAATTTAGGGAACAACGAATTCAAGTATTATCCTGTGCTGTCGGGTTACTATTGGTGGCGGGGCAGTAGCCGCTTGGGGTACGTGGGCGTTGCCTCTGGGCCGCTTCGGTCAATCTCACTCCGCGAGTAGTTGGGAACGGCTATGTCGAAGTCAGTTATGAAAGTGCGCAGTGGTTTCTCAGTCTGATTCGTGTATTTTCCATGTATGTTATATCAGATTTCTTGGATATTATTTCGTCACAGTGTAAAATGTGTCTTTTTTATACTTGCGAACTGGTTAATTCTATCGTTGTTACCGAATATTATAATATTCTTGTACGTTAGTGTATTTGTATTGGTATAGAATGGATTCGGAAATACAAATAATTCCCTTTATTTAGCGCACAACATCTATACATATATCTTATACTCTAAAGACCTCGAAATGCTACTAGCACGCACGCTTGTTGTCAACCGGCTACTCCAGATACTTCTAACGCCTGACTCTTGTCTTTTGTCCCAACTAAGGCCTGGACGTCCTCTGACGCTTACACGCACATTTACATGTACAGTTTAAATGTATCATGTTCCTAACACGCCTCCTTACATTTATACTGTACACTTAATCGTAGTTACATGCTTTGACGAATTGCGTAACAGAAACTTTAACACTTATTGCCTTATCTACATTTCTCTTAGTATACATTCATCCATGACCTAAACCTATCGAATGTCTCTCTACGCTGTGCCTTCGAAAAAATATCCGCAGTATTTTCGCCTGTACTTACTTTAAGTATGTTTATCATGTTCTCCTTTAAGCACTCGTGAACGTGGTGCTTATGAACTTCAATGTGTTTAGAATTTTTCCAAAAATTTCCGTGCTTTGCTATACTTATCACTCCAGAGTTATCCTCATAAATTTTTACAGGGTTATCGTCTAGATTTACATTGAAGATTTTCATAATTTCCCTAATGGACATTAATTCACTCACCGCTTCCGATAGAGCTACATACTCTGCATACGTCGAGGCTTTTGTCACACACCTTTGTTTTTTAGACTTCCAACCAATTACATTTCCATACAATCTAATTACATATTCAGAAGTCGATTTCCTTTCTAATTGATCTCCTGCCTAATCAGCGTCCACATATCAATCTATCGTTTCACATTTTTCATTCCTTTTATAATCTAATCTTAAATCTCTAGTCCGGTACAAATATTTCAATATTCTCATTACAACAATCTTGAAATCTACTCAAATAATTCACACTATAACTTATATCGGGTCTGGTATTTTCACTAATATACAACAATGCTCCAATTAAATTTTTGTATCCAATATCCTTTCTATTTATCTCAGCTTTTTCAATTTTTAAGTTGGTCTCCATAGGTGTACAGTACAATTTGCTATTTTGTAACTTACATTTGTTTGCCAATGATTCAATGTATTTCTTTTGGCTTAATCTTATTTCATTTTTGAAATAATCATAGTCTATATTTATTCCAAGATATTCTTTGACTTCATCTAAATCTTTCATTTCAAATCTATTAGTTAATAAGTTCTTTACCCTTTGTATCTTCCTTTTATTTTTACTACAAATTAGCAAATCGTCTACATACATTAGCAAATAAACAACATTTTCTCCCTCTCCATGTGTATATAGGCACAACTCTATGTTATTCTTCTTAAAACCTAATCTCGTCACATACTTATCAAGACATTCATACCACTCCTTTCGACTTTCTTTTAACCCATAAAGCGCTTTCGATAGTTTACAAACTCTATTCGTTCCGTCCGCATATCCCTTTGGTTGATTTACATATACCTCCGAGGTTACTTCACCATTTAAAAAAGCAGTTTCTACATTCATTTGCTCAATAATTAATCCATTTTGACAACAATATGATAGCAATATCTTAAAGGTCTAATTATTCGCTACTGGGGAGTATATGTCATCGGCTACGTTTCTTTGTTGGAATCCTCTTACCACTAATCTAGCCTTATACCTGTCATCTGATTTTCTCGTGTAAACCCATTTTACATCTAATACATCTTTGCCTTTTACCCTTTCTACCAATTTCCAAGTTTTATTCTTATAAAGACATTCTATTTCCTTATCCATAGCTTGTCTCCAATCTTCACTATCTTCGCAACAAATCGCCTCCTCAAATGTACAAGGGATATCTACTCTACAATAATTTGCATGGATTTCACTAATGTTTTCTTTTTCTGGATATCTTACTGGAGTTCTCTTATTACGTGTAGATCTTCCAGGGATGTTTATGCTTTCAAGACTGTTATCATTTTCATCTTCCCTACTTTCTAACTCTTCCTTATTCAGGTTTACCAATAAATCATTATCCACAATGTCATCGTTATCTTCATCGAATGAATTCTCCACAAAACCGATACATTTTGTGTCTGTTTCTATGACCTCTACATGTCTCGCTATTGTAATTTTCCCACCTAATAAGACTCTGTAACCTACTTCACTATATCCTAACAAAATTCCCATATCTGCCTTCTTATCCCATTTAGAAACTCTTTTTTGTTCCGGTCTTCTTACAAAAAGTTTACTTCCATATAGATGTAGATTTGCAATACTTGGTTTTCTCCCGAAGAATATTTCAAAAGGTGTCTTTCTCTCTATAGTATTTGCCAGTATTCTATTTTTCAAGTATACCGCTGTACAAGCTATTTCCGGTCAGTACCTTTTATGTACTTTCGCTTCCGCTAACAAGCAACGCGCCATGTCCATAACTGTTCTATTATACCTTTCCGCTGTCCCGTTTAACTCGTGTACGTAGGTTGGGCAATTATTAATTCTGATATCTTTATCCCTAGCATATTTATAAATTCGATTATTCAAATACTCTTTTCCATTATCACATCTCAATATTTTTAACTTCTTGCCCGTCAAATACTCGGCTTCATTTACAAACTGTACGAAACAATCAAAGACCTCACCCTTTGATTTTATACAATAAACTCTAGCTATTTTGCTATAATCATCGATAAATGAGATGAAATATTTCTCTTCATTGAATCCGGTAGTCTTAAAGGGACAGCACACGTCCGTATGAATAATTTCCATTATCTCCCTAGCCTTGGTTTGATTATTTTTGAATGGTAAATTGTGCATTTTACTTACTATGCACACCCTACATTTCAAAAATTCCTTCTGAATTTCATTCGGTATACAGTAACTAGCTGCTCTTTACCCAAAATATTTAAATATTTAAAATTTACGTGTCCTAACATCCTATGCCATCTTTCCTTTTTACTCATACCACTACGTTCGCCGCTGTTTGCTAAGTGCTCCTTCCCTTTCAATATACTTTTCATTCTATATGTTCCCTTTTCTTTAACCGCTACCGCTGTAAGCTTATTGTCCTCACCTATTACTTTTGCAATATTTCCTTTTGAAATAACCGTGTTCTTATTATCTGTTAGCTTGCCTAAACTAATCAAGTTTGCGGACACTTCTTTCGCGTAAAAAACGTTATTCATATTTATTTCATTTTCTTTCCAAATGCTTCAAAATAAGTTATAACATTCCCTACTTTTGTTGCCTTTATCGATCTATTGTCGCCTAAATATATATTTACCGGTTCTTTAAGGTCAATAGAATTGTCGAAATAATTTACGTTGTTAATTATGTGATCTGTGCAACCGCTATCTAATAGCCACATTACTTCATTATTACTTATCTCGTTCGCCTCGCCGCTGTGTGCTGCGTGCGCCGTTGCTATCAATTGGCCTGATCTTGAGTTACCATGCTCGCTCGTGCCGGTTGTTGATTGACGATGGAAATTTTCACGTCCCCTGCTCGTATTTCCTTTGTTTCCTCTTCCTCTGCTGCGACCACGTGTTGACCCACGCCAAAAACTGTTACTGCTTCCCGCTTCGACGCCATTTCGACACTCTCTCGCAAAATGTCCTACTCTTCCACGTCTGAAGCATCCTTCCTTTTTTGCAGAAAAGGCGTTGGTTTGCATTTCTCCTCGATTGGACTTATTTTTCTTCTCCGCTATTTCAATTTTATTTATTACATACGCTACCGTTTGATTTTCTGCTTTCATGCATCTACTATATCCGCTATGTAGGTGTATTCTTCGGGTAACGTATTCAGCATGTAATTTAGTTTTTCCCTCTCACTCACTTGTGCACTCGCACATTTTAATTCATTTATTAATTTTTCGAAATCGCTAAAGAACGTTGCTGAATCAGTGTATTTCTCAAGTCTTATCTTTTTCTATCTCCTTCTGCATACGATCTGTAGTGCCGTCGACGCTTTCAAGTACATTTTATCAAACTTTTTTACTATCCCATATGCCGTTTTTTCTTCTCTAATATATTCCAATTGTCTATTTGTAACGGCATTATAAATTATATTTATTGTCTTCAGATCCTTCTTGTCTCAGTCTTCATTGTCTGTTTCTGTCTTCACCCTGTCTTCACCAGGTTGTGACAATCTCGCATTCTTTACATCTGAGAAGCATCGTTATTCTTTGCTTCCACATACCGTAATCCTCACCATCGAAAATAGGTATCATGATTTCCGATCTCGCCATTTTAAATGATTCCTGATCTCTTACTCAAGCGTTCCTACGTGCTCGAAGTGTATTTTTCCTCTTTGTAACCTTTGAACGTTTCTTTCCTTACTGAGAATTCACACGAACTAACTCGCAATATTGAAAAACACGCACTAAAATAACTTACAAAATTATGAACCACGCTCTGCTACCATGAAAAGATATAGAATGGATTCGGAAATACAAATAATTCCCTTTATTTAGCACACAACTGTTATACATATATCTTGTACTCTTAAGACCTCAAAATCCTACTTGCACGCACGCTTGTTGTCAACCGACTCTTCCAGATACTTCTAACGACTGGCTCTTGTCTTTTGTCTCAACCAAGACCCGGACGTCCTCTGACGCTTACACACACATTCACATGTACAGTGTAAATGTATCATATTCCCAACAATAATGTGAACCCGATGTAAGTGAAAATACATGCACATACCATCGATTCTGCCTCACCAGCACTCTCACCCGGAACCGGAACCGGAACTCGCAGTGCACCGTGACGAACAGCACATATATAAGCCTCCACTCTTAGCCAGACAGTCAGTCGTGCTCGCGCAACAGTAGAAGCAACATGGAGTTTTTTAGATCTCTACTACGCGTCGTTGGTTTGTTCGTGCCAAGTAAGGTAGATATCATTTCCTACTACCACTGGAGATTTCGCACTTGATACTTCGAAAATTGGATCCCTCGTCCCTGCGGAGCGCCGCGATTGTCTCGCGCAAATGGTTCAACGTATGTAGATCCGGCAAGTGTCTACGGCGGAAAGTGAGACGTCACATGCGACATACGAGAAAGCGGGTCAAGATGCAATTTCTCGGACCTGCAGCCGCTAAAGCTACCAACCAAGAATCAAGAAGTAGAGGATGTGGTGAGGGCAACCTAAGGCACGAAATAAGGTTATCCGCTGCTCGTACGGCGGTCGTCGTTGGAAGGTTACGCGGTCCTCTGAAAATTTCGATGCGAGATCGCCCCATCGATGTTGGACCAATAAAATGTATTAGACTCTAACTCGTGTAAGTACCTTAATTTGACTGCTTGCTCTTGCGAGAACTTGAAACGGTCTTGTCCGGATTCAGAACTGTAGCGCGAAGCTTGAAATAAAATGGTTTTACTGAGACGGCAATGTGTTTCAGTCACGATAATACTATCTGTATCGTAATAGGCCCATTATTGAATATTAACTACAATGTATCATCGCTGCAATTGCAGATTTGTCGTCACTTAGATGCGAGATATACTCCTCATCGCCTGCCAAATACAGCTCACATCAGCTGGCTCGTGCTATTATATCATCTCTGGTCCTCGACATATCAAGCGTAATTGCAGTTTTACAAATTAAGGTTAACATATTCAAATGAATGTATCTCCGTTTCTATTGCACATATGGCGACTAAGCGATGCCCGTTACATTTCACATCCGATGTCATGTGCACCGCACATCTGCTGGTTTGTACCATGTCAACTCCGGTCTCTGTCAAACCTAGCGAAATTGCTGCTTTGCATATTCATGATTAATTATTCAAATCACCGTATCGCCGTTTGCCTTGCAGATATGCCGACAATTCGATGCGCGATATACGCCACTTTTGCTGCCAAACACAATGTATATTATCTGGTTTGAGTGATGTAACGTGTGGGCGCAGCCAAACTCAGCGTATACGCAATTATGCATTTTCAGGCGAAATATTCAAATATTACATATTCAAATGAACGTATCTTGGTTTCTATGTCGCCTATTCGATGCGGAGAATACTCCACATATGATGCCAAATCAGCCGGTCTGTGCTATGTCAACTCTGGACCCTTAAAATCCAGCGTAATTGTAGTTTTTGTTGTTAATGCTTAAATATTCCATTCAAAGATTCGCCGCTTCTTTTGCACATATGTCGACAATTCCATACCCCTTGTACTCCGCATTTGCTGTAGTTACATTGCCCATCAGCTCGTTTGCGCTGTGTCAACTCTGGTCCCTGCACAATCCAGCCCAAATGCAATTTTATATGTTCGAGTTTAAATATTCAAATCAACGTTACTCCGATTCAATAGCACATATGTCGACAATACGATGCGCGTTATATTCCACATTGACTGCCATACGCAGAGCGCTTCATCTGGTTTAAGCCGTGTTAAATCCGGACCGAGTCAAATCCAGCGTATTTGTGGTTTTGCATATTCAAGCCTTGTTATTCAAGTGAAAGTATCTCCGTATCCATTGTAGGTACGTCGACAATAGATTGCACGTAATACTGCACATTTGCTGTGAAATACAGCATACTCCAGCCGGTTTGCTCTATGTCAACTCTGGGCCGTGTCAAATACGGCGTCATTGCAGGTTTGCATATTCAGACTCAAATA
The DNA here is from genome assembly GCF_024516045.1 of Bombus affinis. Taxonomy (NCBI): domain Eukaryota; kingdom Metazoa; phylum Arthropoda; class Insecta; order Hymenoptera; family Apidae; genus Bombus; species Bombus affinis. The sequence continues at coordinate 2,035,290 of NW_026108821.1, forward strand.
GTCAAATCCCCGTATTTCCGTTGCTGTTGCAGACATGCCGAGTATTCGTTGTGCCCGGTACTCCAGATTTCTTGCCCAATTCAGCGCACACTAGACGATTAACGCTATGTCCGCACTGATCCCTGTCAAATCGAGCGTATCAGGTTTGTAAATATGAAACCGGAATTTGCCTATAGATGGCCCTAGCTGATAGTGTAGTTATCACTAAATTACGTCATTGATGCCAAAAGTCGTTGTTGACATCTCACGAACATTTTCGACTGAGAGCAGTACAATGATTCTGGCAATGATTCCTTGGAAGAAATTGCACACTTCATCCTATAGTCATACCGGACGATACAAGGGCTGGTCGTCCCTCCTTCCGAAGCAATTCCAGCCTCGCCGTGCGCCATATCCGAGGGTTGGCACCCTCCTTCGAACACGATGTAAATAGGAGTCGCATCTAATGTCTTTTCTGGAAGTTCGTATACTAAGGCATCGGAATTATTTTTCATTTTACGCTGTGTTACTCGCAACTTTTCACAGATATATGTACCAACAGGAAGTAGATCTTTGGCACGTATTCGAGTATAGTTATTTCCTGCTAGTTTCCACAAAGCTTCACAGAACAACGTCGCTTCCTCGTTCCTTTAAACAACAGTCATACATTAGTATTACATGAACGTACTCCTTGAAAAAACATTTCATTACTGGAAATCTAAAAGTTTATTATTGAACTCAATAAGATTCAGTTGCTTACCTGCTCCTCAAATATTTTTTGCTAATGTCCACTCCTCCTAAGTAGAATGCATCTATAATATGCAATGCAAGTACTTTTTGCTGATATATAAACTCCTTAGTCATTTCATGTACAACCTCTGCGTTTACAAGTGTATTTGGTGGTAATTCTATGCCAATGTCATCGACACTAACCCAAGAATTCTTTGTATATCTATATACGTTGCTCCTTCCCACGCCCATATAAAATGTAGCGTGCTTCTTATCATCATCAGACATTGGCTTTGTACCACACGGCATACAAAACCAGTCATATAGTGATAAAAATGCATTTTCAATGTTAAATTCCATCAATTGTGCTGGATTAATAGTAAGAAATGAAGTATCTTTCAAAACAGTATTCAATTTGTCTTTGGTTTCATGTGTCTTGGGATTGTCCTAGTTTCATCTGGAAGTTTCCAATACTCTAGATATTGTTTGCGCATATCAGCTTGTTTTGTCTCAACAAGAGTATTATCCGCATAAAATGCTGCGATTTTACACAGGTCGGTTATTTGATTTCCGGCCAAATCTTTGTTAGAAGCACGTAGATATTGAACAAATTGTTTCTCTCTTTTTAATTTATTATATGATACTAGTTGTAAAACGTCGTCATTTACACCACCTTTTAAAAGCAGACGATTAACATGCTTCAGATATTCAGCAACATCTTGTACCCCAGATTGTTTCTTCTTACATATTAAGTAACGTTCTGAATTTCCTGGTCTAGAAGAGTTTGGCTTAAAAATACAAACTTCTTCAAAGCAGCGATACATTAAATAAACTAAACCAGCACTAAAGGGTGTAAAAAGGTTGAATAATTTTGTCACAAAATCACCACCCTCTCTTTCAACCATCAATGCTATTAAACATCGACAAAGATACAGTTGATTTGAAAGAACTTGTTGTACATTTTCTTGTCGTTCTACTGAGAATCCTCAATCAGACATCACAAAATGTACTCCTTTGCCATGGATATGCTGCATTATAAGATTTGTAAATGCCTCTTCATTATCTGGGTCAAAGACGTCACCACTTTCCTTTGGTCCGTAGTATGGATGAAATGTTTCACACGGACCCGCATAAAAATCTTCTAATTTGAAATCATGTTCATTTTCTAAAGTAAGAGGAAATCCTTTAGCACGTCATTTCTTTCGCCATAGAACATGTTCACTAAAACCTCCTGGTCCAGCACATACATCTGCAAAGTATAGCAGCCCATTCTCCCTCAAACCTTTTGGGTTAGTAAACATAAAGTTACATGCTCTATCTGTATTCGCCATTTTAACAGTAGCACGATTTAAAAAAAATGCACCACGAATTGTTTCATGAGGATTACAACGTGTCCTTGCTCGACGCACTTCAACGTCATCCAAATGGGCGAATACCGTTTTCGCATTGATAAAAGTTTTCACTATATCTTCACAACAGAAATCAATTTCATCATCTGTGGTCAACTTTTCATATCACCATTTCATATCTTTTACACACTTTATAACTTCCTCTGCAGGATTCCATTTAAGACCTGAATCTTCATGTCCAGGAACATGATGTCCAAAGCCTCTGCGACCATGCTGTCTAGGTGCTTGAACTGACTCTAAACGACCTTGTTCATTATTTCCGAGGCCGTAACCGCCTTATATCCCATCATTCGCATCATCCTTTTGCCGTTATCGGGGAGACTGTTTGACTCTTGTGTTATTACTTGTATTCTTCTATTGTCAACTACCTTTTCATCAATATCCTCCTCGTCAGATTTACTTGAACATCTACGAATTTTTTGTCGTTTACTATGATTATAAGTATCTCTTTCACAGTTCTTCCTTTTTGTCCTAGTTTCCAATTCTTCTTGCATGGTATGTTGATGCATCTGTCGCATAACAATTCTGCTAGGAACATGATACATTTAAACTGTACATGTAAATATGCGTGTAAGCGTTAAAGGACGTCCAGGCCTTAGTTGGGACAAAAGACAAGAGTCTGTCGTTAGAAGTATCTGGAAGAGTCTGTTGACAACAAGCGTGCTGGCGAGTAGGGTTTCGAGGTCTTTAGAGTATAAGATATATGTATAACTGTTGTGTGCTAAATAAAGGGAATTATTTGTATTTCCGAATCCATTCTATACCATTACAAATACACTAACGTACCAGAATATTATAATATTCATTAACAACGATAGAATTAACCAGTTCGCAAGTATAAAAAAGACACATTTTACACTGTGACGAAATGATATCCAAGAAATCTGATATGACATACATGGAAAATACACGAATCAGACTGAGAAACCACTGCGCACTTTCATAACTGACTTCGACATAGCCGTTACCAACTACTCGCGGAGTGAGATTGACCGAAGCGGCCCAGAGGCAACGCCCACGTACCCCAAGCGGCTACTGCCCCGCCACCAATAGTAACCCGACAGAACAGGATAATACTTGAATTCGTTGTTCCCTAAATTTTGAATTTATTTACCTCAACAATATATATAATGTACAAAAATTTATAATAATTTATAATACAGATTATAATAACATGTAAATTATATTAATTATCTGACGAACGCAATGAGAGAAAGGTAAAGACCAGCGTGGCCGATGCGGCACTAACTCTACATCCGGTTGACCTCAATATACCTACCTACGTACCTACACAGTGACGCCTACGCTTTAAAACTTTTGTAGAAATTTTAAAGTTTTAATGGTAAACTCTTCGTTCTTATAATATCTAACTGACAGGCATGCACCATTTATAAAAGAATCAACATAAATTTCGTAGTTGAGGATTGTTGAAAGTCTCTAATTTAATTCAGAAAGGCAATAATTTGTTTAACGAAATAAGCCATTTATTTATCATCCGGGTTTCTACTATGACATTTATGTTATAATAGCAATATGAAAATAAGGCAATCTGAGTAAAGAAATACTATTTCAAATCATTTTCGCCCATACCTCTTAAGTGGTTTATAAATGATTCGTGTATACCCTTCTTTCCTTCTGCCCCTACTCACGCGAAACTATAACTAGCATTTAAACAAAATCAACTATGTTTCGCGTCAACGAGAGTCGTAAATTCCCGTTACCATCAGATAATCGACGCCACTGTAAGGACATAGAAGGGGTTCGGAAATACAAATAATTCCCTTTATTTAGCACACAACAGTTATACATATCTCTTATACTCTAAAGACCTCGAAATCCTACTCGCACGCACGCTTGTTGCCAACCGACTCTTCCAGATACTTGAAACGACTGACTCTTGTCTTTTGTCCCAACTAAGGCCTGGACGTCCTCTGACGCTTACACGCACATTTTCATGTACAGTTTAAATGTATCATGTTCCTAACACGCCTCCTTACATTTATACTGTACACTTAATCGTATTTACATGCTTTGACGAATTGCGTAACAGAAACTTTAACACTTATTGCCTTATCTACATTTCTCTTAGTATACATTCATCCATGACCTAAACCTATCGAATGTCTCTCTACGCTGTGCCTTCGTAAAAATATCCGCAGTATTTTCGCCTGCACTTACTTTAAGTATGTTTATCTTGTTCTCCTTTAAGCACTCGTGAACGTGGTGCTAATGAACTTCAATGTGTTTAGAATTTTTCCAAAAATTTCCGTGCTTTGCTATACTTATCACTCCAGAGTTATCCTCATCAATTTTTACAGGGTTATCGTCTAGATTTACATTGAAGATTTTCATAATTTCCCTAATGGACATTAATTCACTCACCGCTTCCGATAGAGCTACATACTCTGCATACGTCGAGTCTTTTGTCACACACCTTTGTTTTTTAGACTTCCAACCAATTACATTTCCATACAATCTAATTACATATTCAGAAGTCGAATTCCTTTCTAAATGATCTCCTGCCTAATCAGCGTCCACATATCAATCTATCGTTTCACATTTTTCATTCCTTTTATAATCTAATCTTAAATCTCTAGTCCGGTACAAATATTTCAATATTCTCATTACAACAATCTTGAAATCTACTCAAATAATTCACACTATAACTTATATCGGGTCTGGTATTTTCACTAATATACAACAATGCGCCAATTAAATTTTTGTATCCAATATCCTTTCAATTTATCTCAGCTTTTTCAATTTTTAAGTTGGTCTCCATAGGTGTACAGTACAATTTGCTATTTTGTAACTTACATTTGTTTGTCAATGATTCAATGTATTTCTTGTGGCTTAATCTTATTTCATTTTTGAAATAATCATAGTCTATATTTATTCCAAGATATTCTTTGACTTCATCTAAATCTTTCATTCCAAATCTATTAGTTAATAACTTCTTTACCCTTTGTATCTTCCTTTTATTTTACTACAAATTAGCAAATCGTCTACATACATTAGCAAATAAACAACATTTTCTCCCTCTCCATGTGTATATAGGCACAACTCTATGTTATTCTTCTTAAAACCTAATCTCGTCACATACTTATCAAGACACTCATACCACTCCCTTCGACTTTCTTTTAACCCATAAAGCGCTTTCGATAGTTTACAAACTCTATTCGTTCCGTCCGCATATCCCTTTGGTTGATTTACATATACCTCCGAGGTTACTTCACCATTTAAAAAAGCAGTTTCTACATTCATTTGCTCCATAATTAATCCATTTTGACAACAATATGATAGCAATATCTTAAAGGTCTAATTATTCGCTACTGGGGAGTATATGTCATCGGCTACGTTTCTTTGTTGGAATCCTCTTACCACTAATCTAGCCTTATACCTGTCATCTGATTTTCTCGTGTAAACCCATTTTACATCTAATACATCTTTGCCTTTTACCCTTTCTACCAATTTCCAAGTTTTATTCTTATAAAGACATTCTGTTTCCTTATCCATAGCTTGTTTCCAATCTTCACTATCTTCACAACAAATCGCCTCCTCAAATGTACAAGGGATATCTACACTACAATAATTTGCATGGATTTCACTAATGTTTTCTTTTTCTGGATATCTTACTGGAGTTCTCTTATTACGTGTAGATCTTCCAGGGATGTTTAAGCTTTCAAGACTGTTATCATTTTCATCTTCCCTACTTTCTAACTCTTCCTTATTCATGTTTACCAATAAATCATTATCCTCAATGTCATCGTTATCTTCATCGAATGAATTCTCCACAAAACCGATACATTTTGTGTCTGTTTCTATGACCTCTACATGTCTCGCTATTGTAATTTTCCCACCTAATAAGACTCTGTAACCTACTTCACTATATCCTAACAAAATTCCCATATCTGCCTTCTTATCCCATTTAGAAACTCTTTTTTGTTCCGGTCTTCTTACAAAAACTTTACTTCCATATAGATGTAGATTTTCAACACTTGGTTTTCTCCCGAAGAATATTTCAAAAGGTGTCTTTCTCTCTATAGTATTTGCCAGTGTTCTATTTTTCAAGTATACCGCTGTACAAAATATTTCCGGTCAGTACCTTTTATGTACTTTCGCTTCCGCTAACAAGCAACGCGCCATGTCCATAACTGTTCTATTATACCTTTCCGCTGTCCCGTTTAACTCATGTACGTAGGTTGGGCAATTATTAATTCTGATACCTTTATCCCTAGCAAATTTATAAATTCGATTATTCAAATACACTTTTCCATTATCACATCTCAATATTTTTAACTTCTTGCCCGTCAAATACTCGGCTTCATTTACAAACTGTACGAAACAATCAAAGACCTCACCCTTTGATTTTATACAATAAACTCTAGCTATTTTGCTATAATCATCGATGCTCCTTCCCTTTCAATATACTTTTCATTCTATATGTTCCCTTTTCTTTAACCGCTACCGCTGTAAGCTTATTCTCCTCATCTATTACTTTTGCAATATTTCCTATTGAAATAACCGTGTTCCTATTATCTGTTAACTTGCCTAAACTAATCAAGTTTGCGGACATTTCTTTCGCGTAAAATACATTATTCATATTTATTTCATTTTGCTTTCCAATTGCTTCAAAATATCTTATAACATTCCCCAATTTTGTTGCCTTTATCGATCAATTATCGCCTAAATATATATTTACCGGTTCTTTAAGGTTAATAGATTTATCGAAATAATTTACGTTGTTAATTTTGTGATCTGTGCAACCGCTATCTAATGGCCACATTACTTCATAATTACTTATCTCGTTCGCCTCGCCGCTGTGTGCTGCGTGCGCCGTTGCTATCCATGTGCTTGATCTTGAGTTACCATGCTCGCTCGTGCCGGTTGTTGACTGACGATGGAAATTTCCATGTCCCCTGCTCGTATTTCCTTTGTTTCCTCCTCCTCTGCTGCGACCAAGTGTTGACCGATGGCAAAAACTGATACTGTTTCCCGCTTCGTCGCCATTTTGACACTCTCTCGCAAAATGTCCTACTCTTCCACATCTGAAGCATCCTTCCTTTTTTGCAGAAAAGGCGTTGGTTTGCATTTCTCCTCGATTGGACTTATTTTTCTTCTCCGCTATTTCAATTTTATTTTTTACATACGCTACCGTTTCATTTTCGGCTTTCAGTGCATCTACTATTTCCTCTATGTAGCTGTATTCTTCGGGTAACGTATTCAGCATGTAAGTTAGTTTTTCCCTGCCACTCACTTGTGCACCCGCACAGTTTAATTCGTTTATTAATTTTTCGAAATCGCTAAAGAACGATGCTGAATCACTGTAGTTCTCAAGTTTTATCTTTTCCAATCTCCTTCTGCATACGACCTGTAGTACCGTCGACTCCTTCAAGTACATTTCATCAAACTTTTTTACTATCTCATACGCCGTTTTTTCTTCTCTAATATATTCCAATTGTCTGTTTGTGATGGCACTATAAATTATATTTATTGCCATCGGATCATTTTTGTCCCAGTCTTCACTGTCTGTTTCTGTCTTCACCTTAGTTGTGACAATCTCGCATTCTCTATACTTGAAAAACGTCGTTATTCTTTGCTTCCACATACCGTAAATATCCATCGAAAATTGGTATCACGATTTCCAATCACTCCATTTTAAATGATTCCTTATCTCTTACTCAATCGTTCCTACGTGCTCGAAGTGTATTTTTCCTCTTTGTAACCTTTGAACGTTTCTTTCTTTACTGAAGACTCACTCGATCTAACTCGCAATATTGAAAACCATGCACTAAAATAACTGGCAAAACTATGAACCACGCTCTGCTACCATGTAAAGATATAGAATGGATTCGGAAATACAAATAATTCCCTTTATTTAGCACACAACAGTTATACATATATCTTATACTCTAAAGACCTCGAAACCCTACCCGCACGCACGCTTGTTGTCAACAGACTCTTCCAGATACTTCTAACCACTGACTCTTGTCTTTTGTCCCAACTAAGGCCTGGACGTCCTCTGACGCTTATACACACATTCACATGTACAGTGTAAATGTGTCATGTTCCTAGCAGAATTGTTATGCGACAGATGCATCAACATACCATACAAGAAGAATTGGAAACTAGGACAAAAAGGAAGAACTTTGAAAGAGATATTTATAATCATGGTAAACGACAAAAAATTCGTAGATGTTCAAGTGAATCTGACGAGGAGGATATTGATGAAAAGGTTGTTGACAATAGATGAATACAAGTAATAACACAAGAGTTAAAGAAGAGCCCGCAGGGAGGGCTCGCGTATGTGAGCATATGAGGTCTGACAAACCCACTTTCCCGAAGCGAGAGGGACCGTCGGGACAAGCGTCCCGCTTACGTGAGTCCCTATGTACTCCGCAGGGAAGGTCGTCGGGGGTGTAAGCCGTTTAATTAATATTACATCCTCTCTACGTGGCCCTGAGCAGTAGCGCACCCACGATCCTGATGCCAAGGATGGGACCGCCGGGATAAGTTCTCGGGTACAAAAGTACCTTGAGGCCCCCGCTTACGTGAGTCCCATCTGGAACGCCGAGCTCGGTTAGCAGGTCGCTGGCCGGCAGTCACATGGCCGTACATCCATACGATATTCCCACCAACGACTAAGGTTGGTACCACGGGCGATCGAGTTACAGCCCGGAGGGAGTAGCGACCCCTCTGATCGGCCAATTAATGGGTATGGACTCGTGGTGGCAGTGGTTGATGGACAAGATGCTGGCAAGAGGGCCGATTTAAGGTGGAGACTCCACCGAATGGACTTCGGCGGATGAGCAGCGTCCCACCTGTTCCGAAACCGTACTGGTGAGACGGGATGGCTTAGAATGTGCCCCGTTCGACCTGATACGAGCGACAGCTCCTGCAGGCTAAGCTGATCCAGGGAGCAAGGTATTGGGTGCCTTGTGCGATGGTTGGGCGTAATCTCAACTCCTATGGTCCTAGGAGGCCCGGCTACTGTGTGGAATTATAATCGAGGAAATCACCCGTTACCAAAAGACAATGCTATTTGTATAACAAATATTTAGTCGACACAATTTGTCTTTATTTGGAATGATTAGATACCTGCTTGTGGCAGCTGCTCCCATAATAGAATAAGTTGCAGTACCTTAGTCTACAATCCATTACTTCCCAACATCAATATTTGACTCAGGTCTTTTATAATGAAATATGTAGAGGACAGGGTATATGGGAAGTTTGACCGTCAGACATATTTGAGGTTATCGATTGTCGTCGTAATCGCCGAATTTACTTAAAATAATAAAGTAAGGTACAGCCTATGGGCCCTGAGTCGTAGATACAATGTGTAAAAATATTCCATAAATGTTCGTCACGAAATTCAGCAGATCGCTCGTTGATACTCGTAGGTATTCGAAGATACTTTACTCTTTGGGTTGCCTCGGTTTACTTATACTGGTCGGGGCGGAAGTCGGAAGATTCAAAATCGACTTTGTTCGAAGTAGCGGCAACATTTTTATGCTCCGAGTGTATTTACTTGTATCCTTACGATCCTGATACTCCGAGGCAAAATACCAATAGGATTTGAATTTCCCTCTAGCTCATATGCCGCAACAAATTTTTATAGTTTGTGCTCATGTATAGGTACTTATGAACTATCTAAAATATATAATAAGCTGAAGTACTGTAGGGAAGTAATTTACAGTGTTACTAGGTTTGGTTACATATTTCAATATCGTTCACGCCATCGCAAAAGCTAGTATGATGCTGCGTCGGCGTATATGCACACGGGGAGGTGATGGACGAGGCGAGGATGATAGCCTCCCGCGAAGTAGCGCCTGGCCCTGACGGAGTCCCGTGACGGGTATGATGGGAGATGATGCGGGTCATGGCACCTAGACTGCGACTTCTATTTACATCGTGATCGAAGGAGGGTGCCAACCCTCGGATATGGCGCACGGCGAGGCTGGTATTGCTTTGGAAGGAGGGACGACCAGCCCTTGTATCGTCCGGTATGCCTATAGGATGAAGTGTGCAATTTCTTCCAAAGAATCATTGCCAGAATCATTGTACTGTTCTCAGTCGAAAATGTTCGTGAGATGTCAACAACGACTTTTGGCATCAATGACGTAGTTTAGTGATAACTACACTATCAGCTAGGGCCATCTATAGGCAAATTCCGGTTTCATATTTACAAACCTGATACGCTCGATTTGACAGGGATCAGTGCGGACATAGCGCTAATTGTCTAGTGTGCGCTGAATTGGGCAAGAAATCTGGAGTACCGGGCACATCGAATACTCGGCATGTTTGCAACAGCAACGGAAATACGGGGATTTGACTATTTGAGTCTGAATATGCAAACCTGCAATGACGCCGTATTTGACACGGCCCAGAGTTGACATAGAGCAAACCGGCTGGAGTATGCTGTATTTCACTGCAAATGTGCAGTATTACGTGCATCCTATTGTGAACATACTTACTATGAAAACGGAGATACATTCAGTTGAATATTTAGGCTTGAATGAGCAAAGCTACAAATACGCTGGATTTGACTCGTTCCATATTTAACATGGCTTAAACCAGATAAAGCGCCTAGTGTATGGCAGTCGATGTGGAATATAACGCGCACCGATTTGTCGACATATCTGCAACAGAAGCTGAGTCACGTCGATCGGAATATTGAACCCTGATCATGCATTACTGCATTTACGCTTGATTTCACGGGGTCCGGATTTGACATAGCGCAAACCAGATGTTGTGAGCTGTATTTAATAGCAACTACGGAGTATAAAGCGCATCGAATTTTCCACATATCTGCAATCGAAACGGAGATTCGTTGATTTGATTATTTAGGTGTGATAATACAAAACTGCAGTTGCGCTGTGTTTGACCGGACCAGAGTGGACATAGCGCTAATTGGATGATATTGGTTTAATTTGCAACAAATGTGGAATGCAAGTATTGGCGACACATTTCCAACAGTAGCGGAGATGCGTGGATTTGAATATATAATAATGTATATGAAAAACTGCAATTACGCTGGATTTGTCGGTGATCGAAGATGGCATTTGTCGGCATATCTGTAGCAGTAACGGAGAACACGTACATTTGAATATTTTACCTGTATATGCAAAGCTGCAATCACGCTGGATTTGACTCGACGCGGATTTGATATAGCTCAATTCGTATGATCTGCACTGTATTTATCAACAAATGCGGAGTATATCGCGCATTAAGAATTCGACATATCTGCAAGAGAAACAGCGATACGTAGACCTGAATGTTCAAGCATGAATATGCAAAACTACAATTACACTGGATTTGGCAGGGTTTAGACTTGACATAGCTCTAACTAGCAGATGTGAACTGTATTTGGCAGGAAATGTGGAGAACAAGGCACATCGTATTGTCTGCATATCTGCATTAGAAACGGAGATAGGTTGGTTTGAATATTTAAGTCTGAAAATGTAAAAATGGAGGGTTTACGCCTGGATTTTACATCGGCCAGAGTTGATGTCAATTTGTCCAACCGTGGGGAGATTTGATCGCGTCGAAGCGCGTCAACGGGAGTCGCAAATTCCCGTTACGATTCTAAGAAACGACACCGCATATTGATCGATCCCCTGATTTCCGTTAAGATAATAGGGTGGTTGCGATGGTATAACTCTGCGACCAACGTTATTGATGAGAATTGTGGATCTTGATGTCCGAAATATTCTTATGGAAACATAAAATTTACACTGGCCTTTTCTAATAACGTAGACAAATTTTTATTTTATAAACGATTTTTAGAATATTTGTCGTTACACAGCTGCACGCGTCTCAGCACTTTCTTCCATACCCGACCTTATGCAGACTGTTAACCGACCGAATTGTTTACATTCGTCTGTTTTTCAGTCGCCGCGCACACACATATCTCCACACACTGATATCCACATACAAACATCTCCACTACGCACTCGACCTAGTCCAGCACAAAAATTTTACATATCTCAATACACCTCCTTAATTATTGTGCTGCATATTCATTTCCTTTTGTGAAAATTAAACCATTTTTAAAAGTAATCTAAAATTTTCAAAATTACTTCTCCCTAGAGCCTTCGTTACAATATCTGCTACATTGTTTTCTGAATTTACTTTTATAACGTCAATCTCTTTATTTTCCCAACTTTCATTTACAAAATGGAAATGTACTTCAATGTACTCATAATTTTTTGTCAAGTTTCCAAATTTTGATATCGCAATCGCTCCAGAATTATCTTCGTAAATTTTTATTGGTCTCTCGATCATTATTTTGAAATTTTTCAATAATTTCTTTACAAATTTTATTTCACTCACTGCTTCTGACAAAGCTACATACTCGGCGGCTGTTGATGATTTTGTCACGCTGTTTCGCTTTCTCGATTTCCAGTAAATTGCGTTTCCGAAAAATCTTATGATAAATCCCGTAGTAGTCTTGTAGTAGTCTTATGATAAATCACCGTCAACAAAACAATCAATGATTTCAGCGTTCAAATTTCTTTTATAAGTCAACCATAATTTTCTGGTTAAATATAAGTATTACAAAATTCTCGACGCATATTTATAATGTGTCCCGTCGTAACTGTTTTGAAATCGACTTAAATAGTTTACACTATAACTAACGTCTAATCTTGTTCCAGTACTAATATATAATGAAGCTCCTATGAGGTTTCTATATCTTATATCGTCTGAGGCTGACTGTGCGGGTTCTAAATTTAAGTTTTATTCCTTTGGTGTAAAATATAGTTTACTATTCTCTATATTCCATCGTTTCGCTAATGACTCTGTATAACTACTTTGATCTAATTTCATCTCACATTTCTTATTCTCACATTTCGTATTCAATGTTTATTCCTAAGTAAGTCTTTACTTCACCTAAGTCTTTCATCGATTTGTTTGACAATTTATTTTTAATTTCATCTATTTTTCTTTTGTATTTACCACACATTAATAAGTCATCCACGAATAGAATTAAGTATATAACATGATCGCTCTCATACTTCAAATACAAACAATAATCACTTTCACTTCTTTACAAACCTATTTTACATACTTACAAACCTAGTTTACATACTTTCCCGCTTTTATCGGCGTAACCCATAGGTTGTTTTACAAATACTTCCGATTTTATAGTTCCGTTTAGGAATGCTGTTTCTACATCCATTTGCATAATCATCGAACCATAATGACAACAATAAGATAGCAATAACTTCAGCGTTTGCATTTTTGCCACTGGAGAGTATAAATCTTCCGGTATTTCCTTTTGTTGGAAACCCCGAACAACTAGTCGCGCTTTCTTACGATTATCGGATTTATTCGTATATACCCATTTCAAATCTAATACCTTTTTATCTTTTGGTTTCTCTACTAATTGCCAGGTTTTCATTTTTGACTAAACTATTCATTTCTCGATCCATTGCTTCTTTCCATGATCTGCTGTCATCTCCACTGAAAGCTTCTTCATAGGTTTGAGGACTGCCTGCGCTAACTACATTCACATAAATGAAATATGAGCTCGTTTGGCCATATCTTTGAGGTTTCTTTGTTTCCCGTCCTGGCCTTCTCAAATTATTTTCTATGTCCTCAAGTTTTTCTTCTGATTCGTTACTTAAATTTCTCTCCCTTCTTATTACAACCTGCTCGACCTTTTCGTCACTTGTTTCACTTTCATGAATTTCGTTTGTATCCGAATGTTCTTCAAAATCCTTTTCCGTTTCATTATCTGATTCATCCATTCCTTGAAATCCTACTAAATTATCATTTTCACCTATAAATTCTACGTGTCTTGCAATTATAATTTTATTATTAACTAAGGTCCTATATCCAACGTTTTCATAACCTACAAGTATTCCAATATCTGCCTTTTTGTACCATTTCGAATTTATTTTAATTTCAGATACTCTTACGAAAACTATACTCCCGTACAATCTTAAATTAATTATATCCGGTTTCCTTCTTAACAATATTTCGATTGGTGTTTTATTTTCACATGTTTTCGTAATGGTTCTATTTTTTAAGTACACCGCGGTTCTAACTATCTCCGACCAATATTTAATATTTAGTTTCGAATCATGTAATAAGCATCTAGCGGAATTCGTGATTGTTCTATTGTAGCGCTCAGCTGTTCCATTTAACTAGTGAACATAAGGTGGGCATGGTTCTAGGAGAATTCCTGTTTCCCTGATTAGATTGTACATGTTTTTGTTCATATATTCTTTTCCATTATCGCATCTTAGTCTCTTTATCTTCTTACCAGTAAGATTTTCAACTTTATTTATATAATCAAGGATTCAATCGTAAACCTCATCTTTCGATTTCAAAGTATAAATTAATGCGCACTTCCTATAATCGTCTATAAATGTTAAGAAATATTTAGATCCATCAAACCTGGTATTTTTATGACGTCCATTTAAATCGGTATGTTCCAATTCTAAAATCTCGCGTGCTCTACTACAGTTACTCTGGATAGGTACATTGTGCTATTTATTTTGCATACACGCACCACATTTTAATTGAGCTTGCTCCAATTTTTCTGGCATTCCCTCAATTAATTTTTTCTAACACATCGTATCTAAATAATTAAAGTTTACATGTTCTCGGATTCTGTGAAATTTTTCCCTGTTCGTCATTTTTCTACATTTTTGGCGTGAGATTCTTGCCTTCCAATGTAACTAGTTATTTTATATAAACCATGATCTTTGAATGCGATCCCTATCAACTTTCTATATTTGTTATAGATCTTTGAAGTATTCCCTGCTGAGACTATCTTATTTTTATTCGTTACTCTCGCATAGCTAACCAAGTTATTATCCATTTCTTCCACATAAAATACATTTGACATTATAATTTTAACCCTTCTTTTGTTTACTTCAAAGTAAGTTAAAATTTTTCCAACTTTTGTTCCTTTTAATGTTCTACCGTCTCCTAGTTTTACATTTATCGGGTTCTTTAAGTTTTCGTACTCAATAAAATACGAGTCATCATTTACAATGTGATCTGAACATTCACTATCCAATATCCGATCTATTTTTCGCGTATCGCTGGTATATACTGTGATAGTATCCTTACTATAATCGCGCTGCACTCGCGTTAGGAAGGAGTCAATTCCTTGGTCGTCGTAGTCCTGGCTGTTTAAATAATTTGCGTCTTGTCGACTTGCCCCATTGTAGCGTTGCTGCCAACCTCTGCTCCGTCCTCGTTGACCAAATCCACGCTGAACATATCCTCGTCTTCTCTGGCCAGAACCTCGTCCGCCGCGACCCCTATTCTGCTATGGCTGATTCGCACCTCCTTGCCATTGCGTTCCTCCATTGATTCCGCCTCTACATGTATTCGTGCAATTTTTTATCACGTGGCCGTACTTTCCACAGCCATGGCACTTTATTTCTCTCTTTTCTCAACTTTGAAGACATTTCCTATCACTTTTACTCTCCCTACGTTCCCATTTCCCACATTATAATTTTATGTTTTAAAAAATCACAAGTTCAATCACTTTCTTTCAATGTGTCGATTAAGTCATCAATATAAATCAATGATTCTGGTAGTGTTTTCAGCATGTAATCGAGTTTTTCACGTTCACTTACGTTTGCACCAACATCCTTTAATTCATTTATCGTCTTCTCAAATTCCGTGAAAAATGAACCTGATTCCTCAAAATCTTTCAACCTCATCATGTCGAGTCTACGTCTTATACAAAGTTGCAATGCTGTTGATTCCTTCATATACATCTCATCGAATTTTGTAATTATTTTGTAAACAGTGTCCTGATCACCAACAAATTCTAATCTACAATAGATCTACTTCATCGCCCATTGATTCTTTTCGTCCCAATTATCTTTCGCATCCGTGTCCATTTTCTCTCCTGTATCCAATTCATAACATTTTTTACACTTTAAATACATTAATATTCTTTTTTTCCACGCTTTGTAATCACGTACATCGAATACTTGCATTTTAGTTTTATCGTCCATTGGCATCTTGATTCGTCTTTTCATCTTCACCCTTTTTTCAAAAATAGTTCTCACTATACAGATTCCTTTTATCTGCTCCGCCAACAGCCTTTTTATCTCTTCAGAACATATTTCCAATTCTTTCAAAATGAACCTTTTTTATACATTCACGACCGGTTACACGTGGTCCCATAACCTTAAATCTCGTCAACCACGATTTTTGCTACCATGTTAAGAATTGTGCATCCTGATGGCCGAAATATTGTACGCTGGCCATTACTATTAACGTAGACACATATTTACTTTATAAACGATTTCTAGAATATTTGTCGATGTACACTTGCGCGCGTCTCAGCACTTTTATTCATATCCGACCTTTTGAAGACTGTTAACCGATAGAACTGTTTACATTCGTCTGTTTCTCAGTCGCCGCGCACACACATATCTCCACACAGTGATATCCCGTTACAAAGATCTCCACTACGCACTGGACCTAGTCCAGCACGAAAATTATACATATTTCAATATTTATGAAATAAGTATTTCCAACAACCTTGTACAACAACACAAGTTAGTAACTCCGCCGTTTAAGATATAGGTGACGAAGAAATGGATTGATCTTATATGAGTGAATCCGGGTAGATATATTGACTGATCTGAAAACCTAGATTGAGTATGCATAGATAGGTGGTTTTCGAAGAAGTCATGGGTGTAGAGAGTATTCGAACCGTGATATAACTCGAATTCAACTCTTACATACTAACGGAGGAAAGCTCGGTATGTAGGTAATTTTTGAACAAGGGAAGCTGATTCATTGTTCACTCTTTTTGTTATGAAAAGGGAGGACAAGGATTCGCGATACCCATTGGGTATGATCAGCGTTAATGAATGAAGATAGGAGGAGTAAGCATCCTACCAAAGTGGCTCATGGATGACCTTGCCCATGGGAAAATCCACATATTTTCATCAGATAAATGTCCGGTTTAATATTATATAATTACCGGTTTTCCCATTATATAACTACCAGCTTTTCCGTAGTTTCTAAGAGCGCACAATAAACATAAGGACTTTTCTAAGAAATACACATCAATCAAAAACATTTAAGAAATTGGACGTGCAAGATGAAAGGGACCATCTAGAATTACTTAAAAAGTCTAAGTTTATGGTGGGTCCTTAGGTTTGATGAGGCTGTAAATAAGAAATGACGGCACTATGACAATAGTCTCGGCTCCGGCAGCGTTTTCGCGGTCAACGGATGCAGAACTCTACACTACGTTAGCGTCTAAGTTGCACTACATGTTAGAGCAAGGATCAATTACTACGTATAAGAAAAACAGGTCGATTGCTGATGAGACCGCACTAGAGAGTGTCGTCTCTCCATCACGGCGACGCTGTCCAGGAAAACTATGATGGGTGTGCCTATAGTCACAAAATCATCGGATTCGTGGTGAAAAGTCTTCGTTCGGAAAATGAGGGAAATTGGCGTTACTGTTAATTGGTCAATTTCCACGTTGGTGGTTAGGAAAGGGTGCTAGCCGCCCTCAAGAGAGAGTTCGAGAAGAGGAAGCGTCGTTCGTGAGAAACATAGATTTCTCCTATTTTCTCATAGTTGGAACGAGGACTGTTTGTCGCTTTGATGGACTTTAGTTAAACAAATCTTAAGATTTATAGCGGGTCCTCGGACTAGCTGATCATGTACTTACTCAAAGAATAGAGTCTGCGTGTGGCGAGCCACGGGACAGAAATCGTTGAAATGCTTACCGTCGTGCCCCGTCCCAAGTATTTCTTTTAAGGAGAGCTATAGAGTTACTTCATGCCTTTGTTAGACAAAACGTTTATCCCTTGACCGCGACTACGTTCGGCTACTGGTTGTCGCCTCGAGCCCGAGGTCACTATCATAAATCTCAAATAAGTACAGTCGGATCGAATGACTACAGTTTCATAATACGGCTATGGTGAAATCTAAATTACAGTACTAGGAGTCTTCCCAAAATTCCGAAGGGAAGGTTCCGGTGTTCTTTCATCTCCGACATATATATGCATGATTTGCCTGGGGCCAGTGTGGATATAGCGCAAACTGGCTGGTAAGCGATGTAGTTGGCAAGAAATGTGGAGTACCAGGCACATCGAATTGTCGACATATCAGCAATAGCAACGGAGATACGAAGAGTTGAATACTTGAGTCTGATTCTGCGAAACTACAATTACACTGCATATAACAGGAACCAGAGTCGACGTAGAGCAAAGCGCATAAGTACTGTATTTGGCTGTAATTGTGGAGTATAGCGCGCATCGCATTTGCGACATGTATCCAATAGCAGCGCTGATACGTTGGTTTGAACATTTAGGCATGAATATGCAAAACAGCAATTACGCTGAATCTGTCAGTGACCAGAGAAGACGTAAGACAGAAGAGAAGATAGAATCGGAAGATGTGCTCTGTGCTCACCAGCAAATCAGGAGCATAACGCTCACCGAATTGTCGTCATATCTGCCATAGAAACGAAGATACGTTGCTTTCGATATTCAAGCATGAATATGCTAAACTGCAATTATGGTGTATTTGACAGGGACAAGAGCGTACATAACTCTAACCTACTGATGTGCGCTGTATATGACATCAGATGATAAATATAACGCGCATCGTATGGCCAATCTTTCTGCAAAACAAGCGGAGATACCTTGTTTCGAATATGTAAGCATTAATATCCAAAACTGCAATCACGCTGGATTTCTCCGAGTCCAGTCTTGACAGTGTGCTGTATGTAGTGGGCTGATGTGTGCTGTATTTGGCAGCAAATGTGCTGTATTACGTACATCCTATTGTCGACGTACCTACAATGGATACGGAGATACTTTCACTTGAATAACTAGGCTTGAATATGCAAAACTACAAATACGCTGGATTTGACTCGGTCCGGATTTAACACGGCTTAAACCAGATGAAGCGCTCTGCGTATGGCAGTCAATGTGGAATGTAACGCGCATCGTATTGTCGAGATATGTGCTATGGAATCGGAGTCACGATGATTTGAATATTTAAGCCTGAACATACAAAATTGCATTTGGGCTGGATTTTGCAGGGACCAGAGTTGACACAGCGCAAGCGAGCTGATGGGCAATGTAACTACAGCAAATGCGGAGTACAAGGCGTATGGAATTGTCGACATATGTGCAAAAGTAGCGGCGAAACTTTGAATGCAATATTTAAGCATTAACAACAAAATCTACAATTACGCTGGATTTTACAGGGTTCAGAGTTGACACATAGCACAGACCGGCTGATTTGGCATCATATGTGGAGTATTCTGCGCATCTAATAGGCGACATGGAAACCAAGATACGTTCATTTGAATATGTAATATTTGAATATTTCGCCTGAAAATGCATAATTGCAAATACGCTGAGTTTGGCTGCGCCCATACGTTACATAACTCAAACCAGATAATATGCATTGTGTTTGGCAGCAAAAGTGGCGTATATCGCGCATCGAATTGTCGGCATATCTCCAATGCAAACGGCGATACGATGATTTGAATAATTAATCATGAATATGTAAAGCAGCAATTTCGCTAGGTTTGACAGAGACCGGAGTTGACATGGTACAAACCAGCAGATGTGCGGTGCACATGACATCGGATGTGAAATGTAACGGGCATCGCTTTGTCGCCATATGTGCAATAGAAACGGAGATACATTCATATGAATATGTTAACCTTAATTTGTAAAACTGCAATTACGCTTGATATGTCGAGGACCAGAGATGATATAATAGCACGAGCCAGCTGATGTGAGCTGTATTTAGCAGGAAATGAGGAGTATATCTCGCACCTAATTGACGGCAAATCTCCAATCGCAGCGGTGATACGTTTTATTTAATATTCAATAATGGGCCTGTTACGATACCGATAGTATTAGCGCGACTGAAACACTTTGCCGTCTCAGTAAAATCATTCTATTTCAAGCTTCACGCTACAGTTCTGAATCCGGACAAGACCGATTCAAGTTCTCGCAAGAGCAAGCAGTCAAATTAAGGTACTTACACGAGTTAGAGTCTAATACATTTTATTGGTCCAACATCGATGGGGCGATCTCGCATCGAAATTTTCGGAGGACCGCGTAACCTTCCAACGACGACCGCCGTACGAGCAGCGGATAATCTTATTTCGTGCCTTAGGTTGCCCTCACCACGTCCTCTACTTCTTGATTCTTGGTTGGTAGCTTTAGCGGCTGCAGGTCCGAGAAATTGCATCTTGACCCGCTTTCTCGTATGTCTCATGTGACGTCTCGCTTTCCGCCGTAGACACTTGTCGGATCTACATACGTTGAACCATTTGCGCGAGACAAGCGCGGCGTTCTGCAGGGCCGAGGGATCCAATTTTCGAAGTATCAAGTGCAAAACCTCCAGTGGTAGTTCGGAAATGATATCTACCTTACTTGGCACGAACAAACCAACGACGCGTAGAACAGATCTAAAGAAACTCCATGTTGCTTCTATTGTGGCGCGAGCACGACTCTCGGTCTGGCTGAGAATGAATTCTTATATATGTGCCGTTCGTCACGGTGCACTGCGAGTTCCGGCTCCGGTGAGAGTGCTGGTCAGGCAGAATCGATGGTATGTGCATGTATTTTCACTTACATCGGGTTCACATTATGATTAGAGTTAGAGGCGCGAAACGAATCTTCATTTGGTTTAGACGTTTGTAGTTATGCAATAGAGCAGATATTTACTAGTGTAAATATGATTGTTATATAATTGGCAAGTAGTCGTGGTGATGAGGTACTCGAGAAGCTATAAATAAAATAGCTATAAATAAATTCCCTTTTTTTAGCACACAACATTGATACATATATCCTATACTCTAAAGACCTCGAAATGCTACTAGCACGCACGCTTTTTGTCAACCGGCTCCTCCATATACTTCTAACGCCTGACTTTTGTCTTTTGTCCCAACTAAGGCCTGGACGTCCTCTGACGCTTACACGCACATTTACATGTACAGCTTAAATGTATCATGTTCCTAACACGCCTCCTTACATTTATACTGTACACTTAATCGTATTTACATGCTTTGACGAATTACGTAACAGAAACTTTAACACTTATTGCTTTATCTACATTCCTCTTAGTTTACATTCATCCATGACCTAAACCTTTCGAATTTCTCTCTACGCAGTGAATTCGTAAAAATATCCGCAGTATTTTCGCCTGTAATTACTTTAAATATGTTTATCTTATTCTCCTTTAAGCACTCGTGAACGTAGTGCTAATGAACTTCAATGTGTTTAGAATTTTTTGTAAAATTTCCGTGCTTGGCTATACTTATCACTCCAGAGTTATCCTCATAAATTTTTACAGGGTTATCGTCTAGATTTACATTGAAGATTTTCATAATTTCTCTAATGGACATTAATTCACTCACCGCTTCCGATAGAGCTACATACTCTGCATACGTCGAGTCTTTTGTCACACACCTTTGTTTTTTAGACTTCCAACCAATTACATTTCCATACAATCTAATTACATATTCAGAAGTCGATTTCCTTTCTAAATGATCTCCTGCCTAATCAGCGTCCACGTAACAATCTATCGTTTCACATTTTTCATTCCTTTTATAATCTAATCTTAAATCTCTAGTCCGGTACAAATATTTCAATATTTGCATAGCATATTTAAAGTGTGTCTCATTACAACAATCTTGAAATCTACTCAAATAATTCACACTATAATTTCTATCGGGTCTGGTATTTTCACTAATATACAACAATGCGCCAATTAAATTTTTGTATTCAATATCCTCTCTATTTATCTCAGCTTTTTCAATTCTTAAGTTGGTCTCCATAGGTGTACAGTACAATTTGCTATTTTGTAACTTACATTTGTTTGCTAATGATTCAATGTATTTCTTTTGGCTTAATCTTATTTCATTTTTGAAATAATCATAGTCTATATTTATTCCAAGATATTCTTTGACTTCATCTAAATCTTTCATTTCAAATCTATTAGTTAATAACTTCTTTACCCTTTGTATCTTCCTTTTATTTTTACTACAAATTAGCAAATCGTCTACATACATTAGCAAATAAACAACATTTTCTCCCTCTCCATGTGTATATAGGCACAACTCTATGTTATTCTTCTTAAAACCTAATCTCGTCACATACTTATCAAGACACTCATACCACTCCCTTCGACTTTCTTTTAACCCATAAAGCGCTTTCGATAGTTTACAAACTCTATTCGTTCCGTCCGCATATCCCTTTGGTTGATTTACATATACCTCCGAGGTTACTTCACCATTTAAAAAAGCAGTTTCTACATTCATTTGCTCGATAATTAATCCATTTCGACAACAATATGTTAGCAATATCTTGAAGGTCTAATTACTCGCTACTGGGGAGTATATGTCATCGGCTACGTTTCTTTGTTGGAATCCTCTTACCACTAATCTAGCCTTATACCTGTCATCTGATTTTCTCGTGTAAACCCATTCTACATCTAATACGTCTTTGCCTTTTACCCTTTCTACCAATTTCCAAGTTTTATTCTTATAAAGACATTCTATTTCCTTATCCATAGCTTGTTTCCAATCTTCACTATCTTCACAACAAATAGCCTCCTCAAATGTACAAGGGATATCTACACTACTATAATTTGCATGGATTTCACTAATGTTTTCTTTTTCTGGATATCTTACTGGAGTTCTCCTATTACGTGTAGATCTTCCAGGGATGTTTAAGCTTTCAAGACTGTTATCATTTTCATCTTCCCTACTTTCTAACTCTTCCTTATTCATGTTTACCAATAAATCATTATCATCAATGTCATCGTTATCTTTATCGAATGAATTCTCCACAAAACCGATACATTTTGTGTCTGTTTCTATGACCTCTACATGTCTCGCTATTGTTATTTTCCCACCTAATAAGACTCTGTAGCCTACTTCACTATATCCAAACAAAATTCCCATATCTGCCTTCTTATCCCAATTTGAAACTCCCTTTGTTCTTACAAAAAATTTACTTCCATATAAATGTAGATTTTCAACACTCCCGAAGAATATTTCAAAAGGTGTCTTTCTCTCTATTGTATTTGCCAGTATTCGATTTTTCAAGTATACCGCTGTCCAATCAATTTCGAGCCAGTACCTTTTATGTACTTTCGCTTCCGCTAACAAGCAACGCGCCATGTCCATCACTGTTCTATTATACCTTTCCGTTGTCCCGTTTAATTCATGTACGTAGGTTGGGCAATTATTTATTCTGATACCTTTATCCCTAGCAAATTTATAAATTCGATTATTCAAGTACTCTTTTCCATTATCACATCTCAATATTATAAACCTCTTGCCCGTTAAATTCTCGGCTTCATTTACAAACTGTACGAAACAATCAAAGACCTCATCTTTTGATTTTATACAATAACTTATAGCTATTTTGCTATAATCATCGATAAATGAGATGAAATATTTCTCTTCATTGAAGCCGGTAGTCTTAAAACCGCACACGTCCGAATGAATAATTTCCATTATCTCCATAACCTTGGTTCGATTATTTTTGAATGGTAAATTTTGCATTTTCCTTTTCATGCACACCCTACATTTCAAAAATTCCTTTTCAAATTCATTCGTTATACCAGTGACTAGCTGCTCTTTACCCAAAATATTTAAATATTTAAAATTTACGTGTCCTAGCATCCTATGCCATCTTTTCCTTTTACTCATATGACTACGTTCGGCGCTGTTTGCTAAGTGCTCCTTCCCTTTCAATATACTTTTCATTCTATATGTTCCCTTTTCTTTAACCGCTACCGCTGTAAGCTTATTGTCCTCATCTATTACTTTTGCAATATTTCCTATTGAAATGACCTTGTTCCTATTATCTGTTAACTTGCCTAAACTAATCAAGTTTGCGGACATTTCTTTTGCGCAAAAAACATTATCCACATTTATTTCATTTTGCATTCCAAATGCTTCAAAATAACTTATAACATTCCCTAATTTTGTTGCCTTTATCGATCTATTATCGCCTAAATATATATTTACCGGTTCTTTAAGGTCAATACATTTATCTAAATAATTTACGCTGTTAATTATGTGATCTGTGCAACCGCTATCTAATAGCCACATTACTTCATAATTACTTATCTCGTTCGCCTCGCCGCTGTGTGCTGCGTGCGCCGTTGTTATCCATGTGCTTGATCTTGAGTTACCGGCTCGCTCGTGCCGGTTGTTGACTGACGATGGAACTTTCCATGTCCCCTGCTCGTATTTCCTTTGTTTCCTCCTCCTCTGCTGCGACAACGTGTTGACCCAAGCCAAAAACTGATATACTGTTTCCCGCTTCGACGCCATTTTGACACTCTCTCGCAAAATGTCCTACTCTTCCACATCTGAAGCCTCCTCCCTTTTTTGCAGAAAAGGCGTTGGTTTGCATTTCTCCTCGATTGGACTTATTTTTCTTCTCCGCTATTTCAATTTTATTTTTTACATACGCTGCCGTTTGATTTTCGGCTTTCAGTGCATCTACTATATCCGCTATGTAGCTGTATTCTTCGGGTAGCGTAATCAGCATGTAAGTTAGTTTTTCCCTCTCACTCACTTGTGCACCAGCACATTTTAATTCGTTTATTAATTTTTCGAAATCGCTAAATAACGATGCTGAATCACTGCAGTTCTCAAGTTTTATCTTTTCCAATCTCCTTCTGCATACGACCTGTAGTGCCGTCGACTCTTTCAAGTTTCATTTCATCAAACTTTTTTACTATCTCATACTCCGTTTTTTCTTCTCTGATATATTCCAATTGTCTGTTTGTGATGGCACTATAAATTATATTTATTGCCTTCGGATCCTTTTTGTCCCAGTCTTCACTGTCTGTTTCTGTCTTCACCCTAGTTGTGACAACCTCGCATTCTCTATACTTGAGAAACGTTGTTATTCTTTGCTTCCACATACCGTAAATATTCATCGAAAATAGGTATCATGATTTCCAATCTCTCCATTTTAAATGATTCCTTATCAGTTACTCAAGCGTTCCTACGTGCTCGAAGTGTATTTTTCCTCTTTGTAACCTTTGAACGTTTCTTTCTTTACTGAAGACTCACTCGATCTAACTCGCAATATTGAAAACCATGCACTAAAATAACTGGCAAAACTATGAACCACGCTCTGCTACCATGTAAAGATATAGAATGGACTCGGAAATACAAATAATTCCCTTTATTTAGCACACAACAGTTATACATATATCTTATACTCTAAAGACCTCGAAATCCTACCCGCACGCACGCTTGTTGTCAACAGACTCTTCCAGATACTTCTAACCACTGACTCTTGTCTTTTGTCCCAACTAAGGCCTGGACATCCTCTGACGCTTATACACACATTCACATGTACAGTGTAAATGTATCATATTCCTAGCAGAATTGTTATGCGACTGATGCATCAACATACCATGCAAGAAGAATTGGAAACTAGGACAAAAAGGAAGAGCTTTGAAAGAGATACTTATAATCATAGTAAACGACAAAAAATTCGTAGATGTTCAAGTGAATCTGACGAGGAGGATATTGATGAAAAGGTAGTTGACAATAGAAGAATACAAGTAATAACACAAGAGTCAAACAGTCTCCCCGATAACGGCAAAAGGATGATGCGAATGATGGGATATAAGGCGGTTACGGCCTCGGAAATAATGAACAAGGTCGTTTAGAGTCAGTTCAAGCACCTAGACAGCATGGTCGCAGAGTCTTTGGACATCATGTTCCTGGACGTGAAGATTCAGGTCTTAAATGGAATCCTGCAGAGGAAGATATAAAGTTTGTAAAAGATATGAAATGGTGATATGAAAAGTTGACCACAGATGATGAAATTGATTTCTGTTGTGAAGATATAGTGAAAACTGTTATCAATGCGAAAACGGTATTCGCCCATTTGGATGACGTTGAAGTGCGTCGAGCAAGGACACGTTGTAATCCTCATGAAACAATTCGTGGTGCACTTTTTTTAAATCGTGCTACTGTTAAAATGGCGAATACAGATAGAGCATGTAACTTTATGTTTACTAACCCAAAAGGTTTGAGGGAGAATGGGCTGCTATACTTTGCAGATGTATGTGCTGGGCCAGGAGGTTTTAGGGAACATTTTCTATGGCGAATACGAATTCAAATTACGAATTCAAATACGAATTATTTCAACCCCCCCCCCCCGACTAGTATAGGTAGCCTTAACTCAAATACATCTGACAGTTACAACAACAAAGACTCCGTTATTAGTCCACATGATCTTCGTCCTCCTCACACGCGACAACTACAGAGGGAATACCGGAAAATATAATTAATAAGATGGTCTTCTGAGTGGTTTAATTGCAATACTATTTGGGATGAAATATACTTTTTCAAATCATATGCGGCATTTCATATAATAACTGAATGGTTATAGGAATGAATGATGACGTTAAACTGTACGATACGATTGCATAGCATATTTTATAATTGTATAACAAATATTTCCCGCAGGGAGGGCTCGCTTATGTGAGCATATGAGGGCTGGCAAACCCACTTTCCCGAAGCCAGGGGGACCGTCGGGACAAGCGTCCCGCTTACGTGAGTCCCTATGTACTCCGCAGGGAAGGTCGTCGGGGATGTAAGGCGTTTAATTACTATTACATCCTCTCTACGTGGCCTTGGGCAGTAGCGCACCCACGATCCTGATGCCAAGGATGGGACCGCCGGGATAAGTTCCCGGGTACAAAAGTACCTTGAGGCCCCCGCTTACGTGAGTCCCATCTGGAACGCCGAGCTCGGTTAGCAGGTCGCTGGCCGGCAGTCAGATGGCCGTACATCCATACGATATTCCCACCATCGACTAAGGTTGGTACCACGGGCGGTCGAGTTACAGCCCGGAGGCAGTAGCGACCCCTCTGATCGGCCAATTAATGGGTATGGACTCGTGGTGGCAGTGGTTGATGGACAAGATGCTGGCAAGAGGGCCGATTTAAGGTGTAGACTCCACCGAATGGCCTTCGGCGGGTGAGCAGCGTCCCACCTGCTCCGAAACCGTACTGGTGAGACGGGAGGGCTTAGAATGTGCCCCGTTCGACCTGATACGAGCGACAGCTCCTGCAGACTAAGCTGATCCAGGGAGCAAGGTATTGGGTGCCTTGTGCGATGGTTGGGCGTAATCTCAACTCTATGGTCCTAGGGGGCCCGGCTACTGTGTGGAATTATATTCGAGGAAAGCACCCGTTACCAAAAGACAATGCTATTTGTATAACAAATATTTAGTCGACTCAATTTGTCTTTATTTGGAATGATTAGATACCTGCTTGTGGCAGCTGCTCCCATAATAGAATAAGTTGCAGTACCTTAGTCTAGAATCCATTACTTCCCAACATCAATATTTGACTCAGGTCTTTTATAATGAAATATGTAGAGGACAGGGTATATGGGAAGTTTGACCGTCAGACTTACTTGAGGGTTATCGATTGTCGTCGTAATCGCCGAATTTACTTAAAATAATAAAGTAAGGTACAGCCTATGGGCCCTGAGTCGTAGATACAATGTGTAAAAATATTCCATAAATGTTCGTCACGAAATTCAGCAGATCGCTCGTTGATACCCGTAGGTATTCGAAGATACTTTACTCTTTGTGTTGCCTCGGTTTACTTATACTGGTCGGGGCGGAAGTCGGAAGATTCTAAATCGACTTTGTTCGAAGTAGCGGCAACATTTTTATGATCCGAGTGTATTTACTTGTAACCTTACGATCCTGATACTCCGAGGCAAAATAACAATAGGATTTGAATTGCCCTCTGGCTCATATGCCGCAACAAATTTTTATAGTTGGTGCTCATGTATAGGTACTTATGAACTATCTAAAATATATGTCGGATTGAAGTCAGGATTATGGAGATGGGCGTTTAATGAATTTTCATTGGAATTAGCCATTGCCGTGATACAATGGAGAGTTTATTAGCACGGGCTTATTAACAAGATTACGCACTAGTGATGATGACCTTAGGTTCGAAACGAATCCGCGGTCACGGGATGGTAAACGTATGTTCTCGCACAGTTCAAGTCTAACTCTTTATTAACTAGATGCGATGTATTCGCTGGTTGTAAGGTGGCACTGTCATTCGTCGATGAGATCGTACGAAAGAATGAATCTCCGTCTCGACGATGTCGTCGAGGAAAACTATATTGGGTGGGTCTAAGGATATGAGATCCTCGGATTCGTCAAAGAAAGCTTTCGTTCCAAAGGAGAGGGAAATTAGCGCTGTTGCTAATTGGTCGATCTCCATATCGGCGTTTTGAAAGAGATGCTGGCCGCCCTTGAGGGGAGGTTGTTGACGGGGGGCAACGCTCGTGGAGGATAGGTTTCTCCTATCTTCCCGTAGTTGCAACAAAGTCTATTTGACGGACTTCGCTTGACTAAATCTTAAGATCTATAGCGGGTCCTTACGTTAGCTAAACATACGCCACAAAGGCATGCCGACACCCGGCGATCATCTTACCCGAAGGACAAAATCTGCGTGTGGCGGGCCGCGGGATAGAAACTATTGAAGTATTTACTGCCACGTATCGCTACGACTATTTCTTTTAAGGAGAGGTATAGAGTTACTCTGTGCCTTTGTTAGATAAAACGTTCATCCCTTTGACCGCGGCTACGTTCGGCGACTGATTGTCGCCTCGAGCCCAAGCTCATGATCATAAATCTCGAACAATCGGAGCGGCATTCGTTTAATCCAAGTTACAGAGTTGCGGTATTCAGGCGAATCCAAGGAGGAGCTCCGGCGTTCTTTCATCTCCGACATATACAATAAGCTGAAGTACTGTAGGAAAGTAATTTACAGTGTTACTAGGTTTGGTTACATATTTCAATATCGTTCACGCTATCGCAAAAGCTTGTATGACGCTGCGTCGGCGTATATGCACACGGGGAGGTGATGGACGAGGCGAGGATGATAGCCTCCCGCGAAGTAGCGTCTGGCCCTGACGGAGTCCCGCGACGGGTATGAGGGGAGATGATGCGGGTTATGGCACCTAGACTGCGACTCCTATTTACATCATGTTCGAAGGAAGGTGCCAATCCTCGGATATGGCGCACGGCGAGGCTGGTATTGCTTCGGAAGGAGGGACGACCAGCCCTTGTATCGTCCGGTATGACTATAGGATGAAGTGTGCAATTTCTTCCAAAGAATCATTGCCAGAATCATTGTACTGTTCTCAGTCGAAAATGTTCGTGAGATGTCAACAACGACTTTTGGCATCAATGACGTAGTTTAGTGATAACTACACTATCAGCTAGGGCCATCTATAGGCAAATTCCGGTTTCATATTTACAAACCTGATACGCTCGATTTGACAGGGATCAGTGCGGACATAGCGCTAATTGTCTAGTGTGCGCTGAATTGGGCAAGAAATCTGGAGTACCGGGCACATCGAATACTCGGCATGTTTGCAACAGCAACGGAAATACGGGGATTTGACTATTTGAGTCTGAATATGCAAACCTGCAATGACGCCGTATTTGACACGGCCCAGAGTTGACATAGAGCAAACCGGCTGGAGTATGCTGTATTTCACAGCAAATGTGCAGTATTACGTGCATCCTATTGTGAACATACTTACTATGAAAACGGAGATACATTCAGTTGAATATTTAGGCTTGAATGAGCAAAACTACAAATACGCTGGATTTGACTCGTTCCATATTTAACATGGCTTAAACCAGATAAAGCGCCTAGTGTATGGCAGTCGATGTGGAATATAACGCGCACCGATTTGTCGACATATCTGCAACAGAAGCTGAGTCACGTCGATCGGAATATTGAACCCTGATCATGCATTACTGCATTTACGCTTGATTTCACGGGGTCCGGATTTGACATAGCGCAAACCAGATGTTGTGAGCTGTATTTAATAGCAACTACGGAGTATAAAGCGCATCGAATTTTCCACATATCTGCAATCGAAACGGAGATTCGTTGATTTGATTATTTAGGTGTGATAATGCAAAACTGCAGTTGCGCTGTGTTTGACCGGACCAAAGTGGACATAGCGCTAATTGGATGATATTGGTTTAATTTGCAACAAATGTGGAATGCAAGTATTGGCGACACATTTCCAACAGTAGCGGAGATGCGTGGATTTGAATATATAATAATGTATATGAAAAACTGCAATTACGCTGGATTTGTTGGTGATCGGAGATGACATAGTTTAAATCGAATGATGTGCACTGTATTGGCAGCAAATGTGAAGTATAACCTGAGTCGAATTGTCGGCATATCTGTAACAGAATCGTAGATACGTTGATTTGAATATTTATGCACGAATTTGCAAAACTGCAATTACGCGGGTTTGACACGGGCCAGAGTTGACATAGCGCCAGCCCACTAATGTGCGCTGTATTTGGCAGCAAATATGGAGTGGATGTCGGCACATATGCTATAGAGGCGGAGACACATTGATCTGAACGTTTATTCCTGAGTATGCAAAACTACAATTACGCTGCACTTCACAGGGTCCAGAATCGACATAGCCCAAAGCGGCTGATGTGTGCTGTATTTGGCAACAATTTTGGCGTATAACACGCTTTACGTTGTCGGCATATCTGCAACAGAAGCGGAGATACGTTGATTAGAATATTTCAGCCTGAATATGCAAAGCTGAAACTACGTTCGA
Source organism: Bombus affinis (assembly GCF_024516045.1). Classification (NCBI taxonomy): domain Eukaryota; kingdom Metazoa; phylum Arthropoda; class Insecta; order Hymenoptera; family Apidae; genus Bombus; species Bombus affinis. The sequence goes on from NW_026108821.1 coordinate 2,066,055, forward strand.
TTTGTCGGAGACCAGAGATGACATAGCACAAACCCTCCGATGTGTGCTTAATTTGGGAGACAATGTGGAGTATAACACACATAAATTCATCGTCATATCTGCATTAGAAACAGAGATACGTAGATTTGAGTATTTAAGCCTGAATATGCAAAACTGCAATTTCGCTGGATTTCACACGTTCCAGAGTTAACTTAGCGCCAGCCCACTTAGGTGCGCTCTATTTGGCAGCAAATGTGGAGCTACCGCGCATAGTATTTTCGACGTATATCCAATACCAGTGCAGCAGTTGAAAAGTCGCATCCCGGATGATGCGCGCTGTATTTAGTACTAAATGTGGAATACAACTTGCATAGTATTGTCGACATATCTGTAATAGGAACGAAGATACCTTCATTTGAATATTTAAGCCTGAATATGCAAATTTGCAATTACACAGAATTTGATCGGGTCCAGAGTTGACGTGGCACAACCCGGCTGATTTGGCAGCATATGTGCAGTATTATGCGCATCGAATGGTCGTCATTTGAGCTCTTGAGGCGGATATACGTGGATTTAAATATTTTAGACTGAGTATGCAAAACTGCAAATACGCTGGATTTGACACGGTCCAGAATTGACATTGCACAAACTGGCAGATATGCGCTGTATAGGTTTATTTGAACATCTAAGCATGAATATGCGAAACTACAATCATGCCGGATTTGACTGAAACCAGAGAGGACATAACGGAAACAGGCTGGTGTGCGCTGCATTTGGCAAGAAATGTGGGGTACAAGTCACATCGAATTCTCGACATATTTGCCACAATAACGGAGATACGTTGATTTTATTATTCGTGCATGAGTATCCAAAATTGCAATTGCGCTGGATTTAACAATGGTCAGAATCGACATAGCGCAAACCGGCTGATGAGTAATACATTTGGCAGTACGATACTAACTCGAATTGTGGACATATCTGCAACGGAATCCGAAATAGCTTGATTTGAATATTTAATCCTGAAAATGGAAAGCGCTATCAACACCACTCTCAGCAACGCTAACACCTCTCATAACTTGACAACGCTAACAACTCCACTCTCAACAACGCTAACACCTCTCGCAACTCGACAGCGCTAACAACTCTACTCTTCGACTTCTCGATTAACTCCGAGCTCTCGACTCACTCTTATTTCTCGATCAACCGCTCAACGCTTCTCGGTCAGCCAATCTTTAAAGTTAAATCGTCCCCTACCATTAGCGTTTGTTTTTCCAACTCTCTAACCTCATTCTATTAACGCTTCGCAAGTACAAGGTGACTTTAGTCACATAGGCTTTCTCCCCGATGTAAACTAACAACCGAAGGACAGACGACATTGTTTTGATCGATTTCTAATGAGGATTTTCCCTCAGGATACTACAATATGTTGACTTGAATATTTAAGCCTGAATATGCAAAACTGCAAATGCACTGAGGTTGGCTGCGTCCACACGTTACATAACTCAAACCAGATAATATGCACTGTATTTGGCAGCGAACATGGAGTATAACGCGCTTCGTTCTGTCGGCATATTTGGAATGCAAACGGCGATACGGTGATTTGAATAATTAACCATGAATATGTATAGCAGCAATTCGCTGGATTTGACAGATCCCGGAGTTGACATAGTACAAACCTGCTGATGTGTGGTGCATATGACATCAGATGTGAAATGTAACGGACATCGAATTGTAGCCATATGTGCAATAGAAACGGAGATACATTCATTTGAATATTTTAACCTGAATATGCAAAACTACAATTACGCTGGATTTGACAGGGACCAGAGTTGACATAGCGCAAACCAGCTGACATGCAGTGCACATGACAGCAAATGTGACATATAACGCGCATCGAATTTTTCGAAAATGTTCCGTAGAAACGGACATACCATGATTTGAATATTTACGACTGCAAACGCAATACTACAATTGCGATGGATGTTTCAAGGACCAGATCTGATATGGCTGTAACCAGCTAATGTGCGGTGTATCTGAGTGCAAATATGAAGTGTAACGCGCTATTTATAATCGAAATATATGCAATAGAAGCGGAGATACGTTTTTGTGAATACGTAAGCCTGAATATGCGCAACAGCAGTTACGCTGTGATTGACAGAGCCTAGAGTTGACCGCAAACTTGCAGATGTGCGCTGGTTATGGCATGGGATATGAAATATAACGGGCATCGCATTGTACCCATTTGCGCTATAGAAACGGAGATACGTGGATTTGAATATTCTAACCTGAATATGCAAAACTGCAATTACGCTTGATATGTCAAGGACCAGAGATGATATAGTAGCTCAAGCCAGTTGAAGTGCGCTGTATTTGGCAGCTAATGAGGAGTATATCTCGCACCTAATTGACGACAAATCTGCAATTGCAGCGGTGATACATTGTAGTTAATATTCAATAATGGGCCTATTACGATACAGATAGTATTAGCGTGACTGAAACACATTTCCGTCTCAGTAAAACTATTTTATTTCAAGCTTCACGCTACAGTTCTGAATCCGGACAAGACCGTTTCAAGTTCTCGCAAAAGCAAGCAGTCAAATTACGGTACTTACACGAGTTAGAGTCTAATACATTTTACTGGTCCAACATCGATGGGGCGATCTCGCACCGAAATTTTCGGAGGACCGCGTAATCTTCCAACGACGACCGCCGTACGAGCAGCGGATAAACTTATTTCGTTCCTTAAGTTGTCCTCACCGCGTCCTCTACTTCTTGATTCTTGGTTGGCAGCTTTAGCGGCTGCAGGTCCGAGAAATTGCATCTTGACCCGCTTTCTCGTATGTCGCATGTGGCGTCTCACTTTCCGCCGTAGACACTTGTCGGATCTATATACGTTGAAGCATTTGCGCGAGACAATCGCGGCGCTCCGCAGGGACGAGGGATCCAATTTTCGAAGTATCAAGTGCGAAACCTCCAGTGGTAGTTCGGAAGTGATATCTACCTTACTTGGCACGAACAAACCAACGACGCGTAGTAGAGATCTAAAAAACTCCATGTTGCTTCTACTGTTGCGCGAGCACGACCGACGGTCTGGCTAAGAGTGGAGGCTTATATATGTGCTGTTCGTCACGGTGCACTGCGAATTCCGGTTCCGGGTGAGAGTGCTGGTCAGGCAGAATCGATGGTATGTGCATGTATTTTCACTTACATCGGGTTCACATTATGATTAGAGTTAGAGGCGCGAAACGAATCTTCATTTGGTTTAGACGTTTGTAGTTATGCAATAGAGCAGATATTTACTAGTGTAAATATGATTGTTATATAATTGGCAAGTAGTCGTGGTGATGAGGTACTCGAGAAGCTAATGACAATGATCCTGGGTTCAATAACAAAGCCGTGGTCAACGGGACAACAGAATTCGTTTTCATCCTGATTCCAAGTTGTACCATACTTCCTTATCTACGGAATAGGTAGGACTGAACGAACTCTTTGTCAAAACATAGAATATCCACCGAGTGTTAAGGCTCTTTGTAACTGGCTAATGTGACCTCACGAGAGAATGATTTTCCGGCACGATGATGCTGCAGAGGAAAACTATGATGGGTGTGTCTAAGGGTACCAGAACATCGGATACGTGGAGAAAAGTCTTCGCTCGGAAAGAGATTGAAAGTGACGTTACTGTTAATTGGATAATTTCCAGGTTGATGGTTAGAGAAGTATGCTAGTAGCCCTTGAGGGAACGTTGCTAGCGGGAAGCGTCGTCCGTGGAAAAATATATTTCACCTATCATCCCGTAGTTGGAACAAAGACTGTTTGCCTGTTTAGGACTGTTAAGGACTTTAGTTAACTAAATCTTAAGGTTTATCATGGGTCCTCAGGCTAGCTAAACATATACTGTGGAGATGCGTTGATATCTGGCAATCATCTTATCCGACGGATGTCTGCGTGTGGCGAGACTGGGGACAGAAACCGTTGGAATGTTTACTGTCGTGTCCCGTCCCAAGTATTTCTTTTAAGGACAGATATAGAATTACTCCATGGCTTTATTAGACAAAACGTTCATCTCTTGACCGCGGCTACGTTCGGTGACTGGTTGTCGCCTTGAGGCCATGTTCGGTATCACAAGTTTCGAACAATTACAATCGGACTGGATGACTACAATTGTTTAATTACCGCTACGGTAGAATCTAGATTACAATGTTTCGGGATTTTCCCAAAATTCCAAATAGAATGTTGCGGTGTTCTTTCATCTGCGACTTATATTTATGTCGCTGGTAGTTCTTTCGCATTAGCTTATCGACGGCCTGGCTGGGAACGAATAGGGAAGCGAACTTTTCTGCCCGCGCACCTGGAGTGATGAATTCCTGAGTCCTCTTCGTTTTGCTCGTTTCAAACATCAGGTGGTATTATTACTTCGCGATTTTCGCTGTAATGGTGTTCAATGTTACCGTGCAATAAAAATTCACGCATTTCGGACGGTCTAAGTGTACGATTACGTTCTTGTTGCTAACTTCAATCGCAATGGTCCTTTTTGCTCTCGATATAAATTGATGCTGTCCGCCGTAGGGTGGTTGTAAGGGGTTTCCGATGTAATCGTGACGTAGAAATACGTAAGACTTTAGACGGCTTCCGTATTTCGACTTGGCCTGTTGCTTCGTTGGTACACAGAATCCTGCCGGCAATCGTATGCCGGTGCCATAAACCATTTCGGCTGTCGTCGTTTTCACGTCCGTAATAACTGTTCGTATGCCTAATAAAACTATTGGCAAGATTTCTACACAGTTGCTCGTATCGTGGCATTTGATTGCTGCTTTTAGTTGTCGGGGCAGGCGATCTACCATCCCGTTGGTCACGGGGTGATAGGCTGTCGTTCGTAAATGCCTAATGCCGAGGAACAGGCATAATTCGTTAAATAAGTTTGACTCGAACTGGCGTCCTTGATCGGTCCTTATCCTTGAAGGTACGTCGAAACGGAATATCCACGTGGAAAGGATGGCTGAAACAACGGTTGCCGCCTCCATGTCGGCGATGGGAACGGCTTCGGTCTAACGCGAAAAACGATCGATTTCCGCCAGGCAATGTCGGTATCCTAGCGTCCCGTGTCTGGGGGGGTTTGTCATAAGGTCATCGACGTCCTGTAGCTGTTGATCGCTGAGGCATGTGCCCAGCGTCACGTTCCTAATTATGCTCTAGCAGTTTATATTTCTCTAGTCAAGTTGTTTGAATGAACTGTAATTTATACCTGTTAAATCGGTCTATACTTAATTGAACCACCCCGATTATCCTAACAGAAATAAGGTTATCGATCTGTTCGTGGCTGTTAGGAACATGATACATTTACACTGTACATGTGAATGTGCGTGTAAGCGTCAGAGGACGTCCAGGCCTTAGTTGGGACAAAAGAAAAGAGTCAGTCGTTTCAAGTATCTGGAAGAGTCGGTTGGCAACAAGCGTGCGTGCGAGTAGGATTTCGAGGTCTTTAGAGTATAAGATATTGTTGGGAATATGATACATTTACACTGTACATGTGAATGTGTGTGTAAGCGTCAGAGGACGTCCGGGTCTTGGTTGAGACAAAAGACAAGAGCCAGTCGTTAGAAGTATCTGGAAGAGTCGGTTGACAACAAGCGTGCGTGCGAGTAGGATTTTGAGGTCTTAAGAGTATAAGATATATGTATAACAGTTGTGTGCTAAATAAAGGGAATTATTTGTATTTCCGAATCCATTCTATATCTTTTCATGGTAGCAGAGCGTGGTTCATAATTTTGTAAGTTATTTTAGTGCGTGTTTTTCAATATTGCGAGTTAGTTCGTATGAATTCTCAGTAAGGAAGAAAACGTTCAAAGGTTACAAAGAGGAAAAATACACTTCGAGCACGTAGGAACGCTTGAGTAAGAGATCAGGAATCATTTAAAACGGAGAGATCGGAAATCATGATACCTATTTTCGATGGTGAGGATTACGGTATGTGGAAGCAAAGAATAACGATGCTTCTCAGATGTAAAGAATGCGAGATTGTCACAACTCGTTGAAGACAGGGTGAAGACAGAAACAGACAATGAAGACTGGGACAAAAAGGATCTGGATAATAAATATAATTTATAATGCCGTTACAAATAGACAATTGGAATATATTAGAGAAGAATAAACGGCATATGGGATAGTAAAAAAGTTTGATAAAATGTACTTGAAAGCGTCGACGGCACTACAGATCGTATGCAGAAGGAGATAGGAAAAGATAAGACTTGAGAAATACACTGATTCAGCAACGTTCTTTAGCGATTTCGAAAAATTAATAAACGAATTAAAATGTGCGGGTGCACAAGTGAGTGAGAGGGAAAAACTAAATTACATGCTAAATACGTTACCGGAAGAATACACCTACATAGCGGATATAGTAGATGCATGAAAGCAGAAAATCAAACGGTAGCGTATGTAAAAAATAAAATTGAAATAGCGGAGAAGAAATATAAGTCCAATCGAGAAGAAATGCAAATCAACGCCTTTTCTGCAAAAAAGGAAGGATGCTTCAGACGTGGAAGAGTAGGACATTTTGCGAGAGAGTGTCAAAATGGCGTCGAAGCGGGAAGCAGTAACAGTTTCTGGCGTGGGTCAACATGTGGTCGCAGCAGAGGAAGAGAAAACAAAGGAAATACGAGCAGGGAACGTGGAAATTTCCATCGTCAATCAACAACCGGCACGAGCGAGCATGGTAACTCAAGATCAGGCACATTGATAGCAACGGCGCACGCAGCACACAGCGGCGAGGCGAACGAGATAAGTAATAATGAAGTAATGTGGCTATTAGATAGCGGTTGCACAGATCACATAATTAACAACGTAAATTATTTCGACAATTGTATTGACCTTAAAGAACCGGTAAATATATATTTAGGCGATAATAGATCGATAAAGGCAAAAAAAGTAGGGAATGTTATAACTTATTTTGAAGCGTTTGGAAAGAAAATGAAATAAATATGAATAACGTTTTTTACGCGAAAGAAGTGTCCGCAAACTTGATTAGTTTAGGCAAGCTAACAAATAATAAGAACACGGTTATTTCAAAAGGAAATATTGCAAAAGTAATAGGTGAGGACAATAAGCTTACAGCGGTAGCGGTTAAAGAAAAGGGAACATATAGAATGAAAAGTATATTGAAAGGGAAGGAGCACTTAGCAAACAGCGCCGAACGTAGTGGTATGAGTAAAAAGGAAAGATGGCATAGGATGTTAGGACACGTAAATTTTAAATATTTAAATATTTTGGGTAAGGAGCAGCTAGTTACTGTATACCGAATGAAATTGAGAAGGAATTTTTGAAATGTAGGGTGTGCATAGAAAGTAAAATGCACAATTTACCATTCAAATATAATCAAACTAAGGCTAGGGAGATAATGGAAATTATTCATACGGACGTGTGCGGTCCCTTTGAGACTACCGGATTCAATGAAGAGAAATATTTCATCTCATTTATCGATGATTATAGCAAAATAGCTAGAGTTTATTGTATAAAATCAAAGGGTGAGGTCTTTGATTGTTTCGTACAGTTTGTAAATGAAGCCGAGTATTTGACGGGCAAGAAGTTAAAAATATTGAGATGTGATAATGGAAAAGAGTATTTGAATAATCGAATTTATAAATATGCTAGGGATAAAGGTATCAGAATTAATAATTGCCCAACCTACGTACATGAGTTAAACGGGACAGCGGAAAGGTATAATAGAACAGTTATGGACAGTTGCTTGTTAGCGGAAGCGAAAGTACATAAAAGATACTGACCGGAAATAGTTTGTACAGCGGTATACTTCAAAAATCGAATACTGGCAAATACTATAGAGAGAAAGACACTTTTGAAATATTCTTCGGGAGAAAACCAAGTGTTGAAAATCTACATCTATATGGAAGTAAAGTTTTTGTAAGAAGACCAGAACAAAAAAGAGTTTCTAAATGGGATAAGAAGGCAGATATGGGAATTTTGTGGGGATATAGTGAATGTTACGCCACGAGGCTTAACACAGTCTGTATTTTCTAACCGTCACTCGCGGCCCTACAATGTCTCAGTCAGATCGTCTTATCTGACCGCCGGATCATATACAATGTATCGACGAGCGCATAGCTGTCGCCAAGCAGCGAGTTCTCGAAACGTCGAATTTGGTCCGTTACGTTTTCCACGCAAGAACAGACATACGTGATTATAGGCGCGAACGGTGGCGTGACCTAAGTATAGTGGGGATCGTCTTAAAGATGAGACAAAGAAATCATCTAAAGTCGATCAGTTCCTTGTGACGCGTCGAACGTTACACATTGAGTCAAAGATCTAACGCCGAATTTCTAACATTAAGTCTCATACCGTGCTATTCTATTATTGCAGCGTGATAAGTTATTAAGTGTTTATATCTATTCATTCGTGTATATTAAGTGTTGGAAATATAAATTTTAACTCTGTGAGCCACAGTGTTATCATACCTGAATCACCCCTATTATCTTAATCGAAATACGGGGATCGAACTATTCGTGGTGTCGATCATTCTGATCGTAACGGGAATTTACGACTCCCGTTGGCACGTATTCTAACGACCGCGTCTCCCCGCGATAGCTCGAAAATACAGTGAAGTAGGTTACAGAGTCTTATTAGGTGGGAAAATAACAATAGCGAGACATGTAGAGGTCATAGGAACAGACACAAAATATATCGGCTTTATGGAAAATTCATTCGATAAAGATAACGATGACATTGTGGATAATGATTTATTGGTAAACCTGAATAAGGAAGAGTTAGAAAGTAGGGAAGATGAAAATGATAACAGTCTTGAAAGCATAAACATCCCTAGAAGATCTACACGTAATAAGAGAACTCCAGTAAGATATCCAGAAAAAGAAAACATTAGTGAAATCAATGCAAATTATTGTAGAGTAGATATCCCTTGTACATTTGAGGAGGCGATTTGTTGCGAAGATAGTGAAGATTGGAAACAAGCTATGGATAAGGAAATGGAATGCCTTTATAAGAATAAAACTTGGAAATTGGTAGAAAGGGTAAAAGGCAAAGACGTATTAGATGTAAAATGGGTTTACACGAGAAAATCAGATGACAGGTATAAGACTAGATTAGTGGTAAGAGGATTCCAACAAAGAAACATAGCCGATGACATATACTCCCCAGTAGCGAGTAATCAGACCTTTAAGATGTAGCGGTACTTGTCGACAAAAGTCATCATGGTTTTTGCCCAGCAAATCCGCTACACAAGAAACCGTGTTTACTCAAACACGAGCTAATTATAGATTTATCGACCTTAGGCGGTTCCGATCATTAGGCCAAATCCGTCGTTTTTGCCGTGACCATAGGCTCGTGAGTCAGCTACCCAAAAAACCAACAATTGTAAACAGGTCGCGAGCTCGGCGTCCGTTGGGACGTTTTGAGAACATTCTCGAAATTCAAATCCCAACGCCTGTCGTCAACTCCGGCGGATATAAATATAGCGGACAGGGTAGCGACGCGTTCTTAGTTACCGAGAGATTCGAGCAGCGACAATTAACCGACACTTCTTTGCGCCGATCGATTAGCGACCGCGAAACGAAACAGCAAGAATATTGTACGACTAGTGTAAGCATCGGGTATATTCTAATAAACTACGTAGTTAGATATATTCCGGTGTTTGTGTGAATTAATCGACACCTTATCACCTCAACTGGTGACCCCGACGTGATTTTTTTTTTTGTGTAAGAGGAGACAGTGATAGACTAGTCGCGGTGTGTACAGTATTGTCCGCAAATCACACTATGGAAAAGGAGAGCAAACCAACTCCAGCCGGTGCTTCGTTCCGCGTGCCGCCATTTATGCCTACGAAATTCGGGATCTGGTTTTCGATCCTAGAGTAGTATTTCGGCGTAGCCGGCATTAGCCACGATGACGAAAAAGCCTTAGCCCTCATAGGATTCCTCGACCCACCATACCTCGCAAAGATAGAGGACACCGTGACCAACCTCCCCGCCACCGGCCAGTACGAGAAACTGAAGAGCGAGCTAATCCGCGTCCTGACAGAATCGGACAGCGTCAAGGTTGAAAGGTTAGTTGAACGCGAAGAGATGGGCGACAGAAAGCCCTCACAGTTTTACAATGACCTAAAGAAACTAGCCAGCCCGCTCGCGTCCTACGAGTTCATTCTAAACCTGTGGAGGAACCGCCTCCCAGACCGTATCAGGGAAGTCCTGGCCGCAGTTGACGATACGATCATAGAAAAGCTGAACAGGACTGCGGATAGAATCGACGAGGCGTACGATCGCCACGGCCACCGCGCGCATAGGGTGGGCACAATCTCCGAGCCACCGGCATCGCATGCAGACAAAAACGACGCGCTGACCGCCGTAGTCGGCAGGCTGAGGGAGGAAATTAAGGCTTTAAAAATCGGCGGGTATCGTCGACCGCGAAGACGCTCGTATTCCCTTACTCGACGCCGTCGCCGTTCCCGTTCGCGAGACAACCCGCGTCAGGACGGAATTTGTTTTTATCACGCGAGATTCGGCGATCGCGCCACAAAATGCACCGTCCCGTGTAAGTGGAAGACGGGAAACGACCCCAGCCGTCCGTAAAAGCGGCGGACGACGACGGCTTCGGATCACGCCGCATATTCATCGTGGATCAGAGAACGAAAACCTCGTTCTTAGTGGACACCGGGGCCGACATCAGCGTTTATCCCCGAAGCAGGCTATCCAGGGTCGTGAAAAAAGCAGCGTACGAATTATTCGCTGCCAATGGGACGCCCATCGCAACGTACGGCACCTTGGCGATGGAGCTGAACCTGTCCCTCAGACGTGCCTTCAAATGGCACTTCACGATCGCCGACGTGCAAACCCCCATCATCGGCCTGGACTTCCTGAGCCATTACGGGTTGCTTGTAGACACAAGAAAAAGACGTCTTCTTGACACAACAACCCAGCTAACGACCCGGGGATACGCCGCCAACTGCGAACAACTCATGATTAAGACCGTAAAGGGGGATTCGGTCTATCATCAACTGCTGGCAAAATATCCAGATATAACGCGCCCACCGGCCTTTGGGCGAGACAAAATCCGGCACGGCGTGGAGCACCACATAGAAACCACACCAAGCCCACCCGTGTACTGCAAACCCCGCCGGCTCGCACCAGACCGGCTCAAACAAGTCAAGGCGGAATTTGCAACGCTGATTGAACAAGGAGTCATGCGCCCATCGAAGAGTTCCTGGGCATCTCCGCTACACGTCGTCCTAAAGAAGGATGGAAGTCTTCGACCCTGCGGTGACTACAGGGCGCTGAACGCCCGCACTGTTCCCGACAGGTACTCTCCACCGCACATCCAAGACTTCGCGTAGCAGCTACACGGTAGGAAAATTTTCTCAAAAGTTGACTTAGTGCGCGCCTACCATCAAATTCCAATCGCGCCTCGGGACATTAAAAAAACAGCAATCGCGGCACCATTCGGCCTTTTCGAGGCAACCAATATGATGTTTCGGCTTCGAAACGCCGCGCAAACGTGTCAACGTTTCGTCGATGAAACCACGCGTGGCTTAGATTTCGTATACGCGTACATAGATGAATTCCTGGTAGTTTCGGAAACCGAGGAATAGCACCGCGAGCACTTGCGGATTTTGTTCGAACGTCTAAATCATTACGGCGTTGTAATCAACCTAGCAAAGTGCGAGTTAGGCGTCGATGAGATAGCCTTCCTAGGCCATACGGTAAACGCGCAGGATATAAAACCGCTCGCCGATCGAGTAAAAGCCGTAACTGAAGCACCCCTCCCCGCGAACATCAAAGCTCTACGTAGGTACCTCGGTATGATTAACTTTTATCGACGTTTCATACCGGGGGCAGCCAAAATCTTACAACCCCTCAACGATTTGCTGCGAGGGGCGAAAAAGGGCAACATGCCCATTACCTGGTCGAAAGACGCCAAAACGAGCTTTAGCGAATCGAAACGCGCCCTAGCTAACGCGACGATGTTAGCACATCCTATACCTGGCGCGCCCATCAGCCTCGCTGCAGACGCGTCCGACTTTGCATTAGGAGCGGTGTTGCAGCAACGTGCGAACAACACTTGGCAACCGTTGGGATTCTTAACTAAACCCTTAAACGCCGCGCAGCGAAAATATAGCGCGTATGATCGCGAATTGCTCGCTATGTACACCGCGGTCAAACGATTTAGACACGCAGTAGAGGGGAGAAATTTCATTATCTTCACTGACCATAAACCCCTCACTTACGCGTTCGGTCAATATCCCGACAAGTGTTCGCCGAGACAGTTCCGGCTGCTAGATTATATCGGTCAGTTCACGACCGATATAAGGCATATAAAAGGGCTAAACAATAATGTTGCCGATGCCCTATCGCGCATCGAAGCTATAGGAAAATCCGTGGATCACAAAACCCTCGCCGCCGCGCAAGAAAACGATGAAGATCTCCGCAACATCGTTAACTCCGGTACATCCGCGTTACAGCTTAAGAAAATTCGTTTTCCGGATTACGACGCGGAAATATACTGTGACGTGTCAAGCGGCATCGTACGACCGTACGTACCGAAATCCTTGAGGCGCGACGTATTTAATGCACTCCACGGACTTTCCCACCCAGGAATTCACGCAACTCAGAAATTAGTAAAATCGCGTTTTGTTTGGCCTGCGTTAAACAAAGATTGCCAAACATGGACACGGCAATGCATCCCCTGCCAGCAATGTAAAATAACGCGACACGTATCGACACCGTTCGGAACATTCGGAGAGCTCGCAGGACGATTCGAGCATATACATTTAGACATTATCGTTATGCAGTACTCTCAAGGCTGCCGATATTGTCTAACATGTATCGATCGTTTTTCACGTTGGCCCGAAGCGATTCCTATACCGGATATGGAAGCAACGACCGTTGCCTCGGCTCTTCTTTCCACATGGATAGCGCGTTTTGGCGGCCCAGCAAAAATAACAACCGATCAAGGACGCCAATTCGAATCCAATCTCTTCAAAGAACTATGCCGGATGCTCGGCATTAAGCATTTGCGTACCACAGCCTATCATCCCGCGTCCAACGGGATGGTAGAGCGCTTCCACCGGCAGCTTAAAGCCGCAATCAAATGCCACAATACGAGCAACTTGGTCGAAAGCCTTCCCATAGTTCTTCTAGGCATTAGAACCGCTATCAAGGAAGATCTGGGCGCAACGGCAGCCGAAATGATCTATGGTACGGGCATACGATTGACAGCGGAATTTTTCGTATCAGCAAAACAACAGGCCAACGCGGAATTTGCAAACCGTCTGCGAGAGCGAATGAGCGAGATCAGACCTCTGCCAACTTCACAACACACCGAGAAGACGACATTCATGTTCCGCGATTTAAAAACGTTGCCGTATGTGTTCGTTCGTCACGATGCAATCGGAGGCCCTCTGCAACCGCCGTACGATGGCCCCTATCAAGTGATACAGCGTGGGAAAAAACCTTTAATATACGTGTGAAGGATAAAGGCGTAAAAGTCTCCGTAGACCGTCTAAAACCCGCCTTCATCGTGTCGGAAGATATTGAGCACCTAGAAAGGAATGCACAAGCCCACGACGTATTTGTACCTAGGAAAATCTTCCGATCGCAAAGCAGCGAGCAAGCGCAACAAAGCGACGGAGACGCAAGAGCGCATTACACCACGCGTTCGGGCCGGAAAGTTCGTTTTCCCATCCGCTTTCAAGCGGGTTTGAATTAAGCGGTTAGCAAGGGCACCCCCGCTATCATAAATAAGCTAATATAAAAGAAGAACGTTAACACTGTCAGGGGGGTACTGTAGCGGTACTTGTCGACAAAAGTCATCATGGTTTTTGCCCAGCAAATCTGCTACACAAGAAACCGTGTTTACTCAAACATGAGCTAATTATAGATATATCGACCTTAGGCGGTTCCGATCATTAGGCCAAATCCGTCGTTTTTGCCGTGACCATAGGCTCGTGAGTCAGCTACCCAAAAACCAACAATTGTAAACAGGTCGCAAGCTCGGCGCCCGTTGGGACATTTCGAGAACATTCTCGAAATTCAAATCCCAACGCCTGTCGTCAACTCCGGCGGATATAAATATAGCGGACAGGGTAGCGACGCGTTCTTAGTTACCGAGAGATTCGAGCAGCGACAATTAACCGATACTTCTTTGCGCCGATCGATTAGCGACCGCGAAACGAAACAGCAAGTATATTGTACGACTAGTGTAAGCATCGGGTATATTCTAATAAACTACGTAGTTAGGTATATTCCGGTGTTTGTGTGAATTAATCGACACCTTATCACCTCAAGATATTGCTATCATATTGTTGTCAAAATGGATTAATTATTGAGCAAATGGATGTAGAAACTGCCTTTTTAAATGGTGAAGTAACCTCGGAGGTATATGGAAATCAACCAAAGGGATATGCGGACGGAATGAATAGAGTTTGTAAACTATCGAAAGCGCTGTATGGGTTAAAAGAAAGTCCAAGGGACTGGTATGAGTGTTTTGATAAGTATGTGACGAGATTAGGTTTTAAGAAGAATAACATAGAGTTGTGCCTATATACACATGGAGAGGGAGAAAATGTTGTTTATTTGCTAATGTATGTAGAAGATTTGCTAATTTGTAGTAAAAATAAATGGAAGATACAAAGGGTAAAGAAGTTATTAACTAATAGATTTGAAATGAAAGATTTAGGTGAAGTCAAAGAATAGAGAGGATATTGGCTACAAAAATTTAATTGGCGCATTGTTGTATATTAGTGTAAATACCAGACCCGATATAAGATATAGTGTGAATTATTTGAGTAGATTTCAAGATTGTTGTAATGAGACACATTTTAAATATGCTTTGCGAATATTGAAATATCTGTACCGGACTAGAGATTTAAGATTAGATTATAAAAGGAATGAAAAATGTGAAACGATAGATTGTTATGTGGACGCTGATTGGGCAGGAGATCATTTAGATAGGAAATCGACTTCTGGATATGTAATTAGATTGTATGGAAATGTAATTGGTTGGAAGTCTAAAAAACAAAGGTGTGTGACAAAAGCCTCGACGTATGCAGAGTATGTAGCTCTATCGGAAGCGGTGAGTGAATTAATGTCTATTAGGGAAATTATGAAAATCTTCAATGTAAATCTAGACGATAACCCTGTAAAAATTTATGAGGATAACTCTGGAGTGATAAGTATAGCAAAGCACGGAAATTTTACGAAAAATTCTAAACACATTGAAGTTCATTACCACTACGTTCACGAATGCTTAAAGGAGAACAAGATAAACATACTTAAAGTAAGTACAGACGAAAATACTGCGGATATTTTTACGAAGGCACTGTGTAGAGAGAAATTCGAAAGGTTTAGGTCATGGATGAATGTAAACTAAGAGAAATGTAAATAAATAAGTGTTAAAGTTTCTGTTATGTAATTCGTCAAAGCATGTAAATACGATTAAGTGTACAGTATAAATGTAAGGAGCCGTGTTGGGAAAATGATACATTTACACTGTACATGTGAATGTGTGTGTAAGCGTCAGAGGACGTCCGGGTCTTGGTTGAGACAAAAGACAAGAGCCAGTCGTTAGAAGTATCTGGAAGAGTCGGTTGACAACAAGCGTGCGTGCGAGTAGGATTTTGAGGTCTTAAGAGTATAAGATATATGTATAACAGTTGTGTGCTAAATAAAGGGAATTATTTGTATTTCCGAATCCATTCTATATCTTTTCAATTATGATTAGAGTTAGAGGCGCGAAACGAATCTTCATTTGGTTTAGACGTTGTAGTTATGCAATACAGCAGATATTTACTAGTGTAAATTTGATTGTTATACAATTTGACAAGTAGTCGTGGTAATTAGGTACTCGAAAAGCTAGTGACAACGATCCTGGGTTCAATAACAAAGCCGCGGACAACGGGATAACAGAATTCGTTTTCATCCTGATTCCAAGTTGTACCATACTTCCTTATCTACGGTATAGGTAGGACTGAGCAAACTCTTTGTCAAAACATAGAATATCCACCGAGTGTTAAGGCTCTTTGTAACTGGCTAATGTGACCTCACGAGAGAATGATTTTCCGGCACGATGATGCTGCAGAGGAAAACTATGATGGGTGTGTCTAAGGGCACCAGAACATCGGATACGTGGAGAAATGACTTCGCTCGGAAAGAGATTGAAAGTGACGTTACCGTTAATTGGACAATTTCCATGTTGATGGTTAGAGAAGGATGCTAGTAGCCCTTGAGGGAACGTTGCTAGTGTAACGTAAATCACATCAGAGACCAGGACACACACACACACCACGGGCAGGATGGTGTCCCGGTCGGCATACTTCGCACCCGATGGACCGACGAGAGGAACACATGGCGACCTTGGCAACAATGTATATTGGCGGAGTACCTGAGGATTCATTTATGGCCCAACGGTCCTTCCACCAAATGTTCCAGAAGCGTAGCAACGGTCACGTACGCCTACAGGGTAGTGGGGATAATGAGAGAACAGATGACCGAAAGTAAAAAGATTGTAGGGACTCACTCTCGTACGATCACGGCTAGAGTTCGGAAGTGTCTTATACTTGTATAAACCAAGTGAAAATAATGTCTTCTTCTTCCTTAGAAAATTTCTCTTTATTTTTACGTGACATTTTGGCGATCCTGCCAGGATCCATCAACTTCAAGAAAACGAAATTACGCATTTCGGGCTACGGTCAACTTTGAAGATTGAGGATCAGCGGACCACTTTAACAGAGCAGACACTTTCGACGTTTCGACAAAGGAACACCGCAACGGAACCTTTCCTACGGGTTAAACGATCAAGGTGAGCAAGCCCTGGATTCTTTTGTCAAATACAGATCGAGAACAGACAGCACAATTAGTATAACAATGGCAACGCCACGAGAAGGCAGAACCGAAACTGTTAGCGCCGCTTTAACTAACAGCGGAATAGTCCCAACAGATAAAGCTTTGCTTGATGCAATGCAGAAGCAGAATGAGAGACTGGCCCAACAAATGAGTATGCTTACACTGCGTATGGATGAAGTTGTAGCAAAAACAAAAACGGGAAATGTATCGGAGGCCAGTTCCCTAATAACCGTAGACGAAGTAACCCACACCGCTAAAGATCTATCGGTCCTTCGAGAACCTCGCCCATTACTTCAAACACCACCTCAACCATCCTGGGAAAGGACTTTTCCTGAACAATATACGCAACCAGAGCTAAAAGCTGAGAGTGCATTAAAATGCATTCCGATATTAAACGGAGAGGATGATATAGACGTGGAGGATTTTATTCATGAAATACAAGAAGTAAGAATGATGTGTAGCGAACCAACACTATTACTTAAAATGATTAAAATAGAGAAGATTTAGGAAAAGCCGCAATGGCAATCCGCAATATTCGTATTACCGAATTCGAATCTCTGTACGAAGCATTGAGACGTAATGTAGCTGCGCAAGTATCAGTGAGAGAACAACAGGACGAATTAAGAGGAATGAGGCAAGGATTAACCGAGAGCGTGCAAAACTATAACATCAGATTTCGAAGCGTTTTTAACAAACTCCAACACAGCATTACCAACGAGTATAGAGACGAACTAACTCGACGGGTGATGAACGAGCAACTATACATGGACTCTGTGACCGACTATGTAAGAGGCCTTCGTCCAGAAATAGGGCAGGCGCTAATGGCTAATCTCCCCCCAAATCTCATCGAAGCAGAAAAGAAAGCAATGAATATGGAAAGATACTTTCGCGAGCACAGCTCTCGCAGACAGATGACGCGACAGACAACCGCCCCGCCATTTTATCGTAACCAGGCTTCTCATGCAGTAGACAATCGCTTCGCTATTACAAGTAACACAAATAATAAAACTCCACTCACACAAAATACTCTACCAAGAACGAACAATTTTACGAAGTTTGGGAACAGACCATTAAGCGAAAGGACGCAAGCGAAATGTCCCAAATGCAATCGATTGGGACACCTTCCCAATCAATGCCAAAATTTTCGGATACCGCCTCAAAGAAAAGCCCCTCCAGGAATAAACCACGTTCAAGAACAATCGGAATTAACAATGCTACCTCAGGAAGATTACCCACAATACTATTACAATTACCAGGACGACCAGGATTGCGATTTCTCGTTGACTCCGGGGCAGGAATCAACTTGCTTAAACAAAGATGCTACCCAGGAAAGACAACAATACCAGACACAAAGAAATTCTCCATGGGACATTCCTAATACGAATCTAATTCCAAAGTCAAGTTGAATTTGTTCGACAAAAAGATAGACTTCTCTTTAATAGATGACGATTTCCCAATTATAGAAGATGGCATATTAGGCTTACCCGGTTTGAATCAATATCGATTCGAACTCTCCAACGAAACATTGAAATTAGATAACAACACCCTTCTGCTGCAACAAGAATCAACCCTTGCACCAGGAGAAACCATTCCAAAAATTGTATACCTCGAAGGGAAGCCAACGCCAGTGTGCTTTATAAATGGTGGTAAGTCTTCAATTCAAGTTTCTAACATTATCGAAAATACAAATACCATAGATCAAATCCAAAAATTGAAATCTTCGATTCGACTATCGCACATAGAAAAACCTCTCAGAGAACCTGTAGAAAAGATTCTTCTCTATTACATGGATGTATTTAATTTAGACAGCGAAACATTACCGTGTACATCTCTTGCTAAACATTCCATTACATTTAAAGAAGATAAAATCATCAACGTAAAATCCTACCGTCCTCCCGAACACCATAAAATCGAAATAAACAAACAAATGACGGAAATGTTAGACAGAAAGATTATAGAACCCTCCGACTCTCCCTATAACTCTCCCGTCTGGGTCGTTCCAAAGAAAATCGACGCGTCGGGGAAACAAAAGTGGCGAATAGTGATTGACTTTCGGAAGTTAAACGAATTAACGGACCAAGACGCATATCCATTACCCGACATT
Source organism: Bombus affinis (assembly GCF_024516045.1). Classification (NCBI taxonomy): domain Eukaryota; kingdom Metazoa; phylum Arthropoda; class Insecta; order Hymenoptera; family Apidae; genus Bombus; species Bombus affinis. The sequence continues at coordinate 2,084,994 of NW_026108821.1, forward strand.
GACGATATACTATCGCAACTAGGGAACGCAAAATATTTCTCCGCTTTAGACTTATCCTCGGGATTCCACCAAATACCCATGGATGAGAATTCGAGGAAGTACACTGCATTTAGCACACCACAAGGGCACTTCCACTATAACAGAATGCCATTCGGGCTAAAGAACGCACCCGCTACCTTTCAAAGAATGATGGACACCGCGTTAAGAGGTTTAATTAATAATCATTGTTTCGTCTATCTCGATGATATCATTATATTCGGGCAATCGATACAGGAACATAATAAAAACCTAGCCATTATACTCCAAAGACTCAGGGAAGTAGGTCTAAAAGTACAACCGGATAAATGTGAATTCCTAAAACCCGAATTGGAATATTTAGGACACTTAGTGACAGCAAACGGAGTAAAACCTAACCCTGAAAAGATAGACGCAGTAAAGAACTTCAAACTACCCAAAAATCCTACGGATGTAAAATCGTTCCTTGGGTTAGCCGGATGCTATAGAAAATTTATTAAGAATTTCTCGAAAATTGCCAAACCGTTAACGGAACTAACTAAGAAAGACATACAATTCCACTGGACTGACAAAACACAACTTAGCTTTGATACATTAAAAGAAAGACTATGCCAAGCACCAGTACTAAAATACCCCGACTATACGAAAACATTTACGTTAACAACGGACGCCAGTAATGAAGGTCTAGGAGCCATCCTTTCACAAGACGGACACCCTTGTTGCTTCATTTCAAGGACATTAAACCCCCCTGAACGAAATTATACTACGACGGAAAAAGAATTATTGGCCATCGTTTGGGCAGTTAGAAGATTTAGGCAATATTTATTAGGCCGCAAATTCAAAATTCGAACAGACCACCAAGCCCTTAAATGGCTGCACAACTGCAAGGACCCCTCTAGTCGATTGATTCGATGGAGATTGAGATTAGAGGAATACGAATACGATATAGAGTACGTAAAAGGAAAGGAAAACGTAGCCGCTGACACCCTATCCAGAGTACACGCGATAACACAAACTGACGTTTTATTAAGACAATTCAGAGACTGGGAAAAATCAGAAGAAATACCAAAATTATTGAAACTAACATCTAACAAAGACAACTTTTTCCAATTAACAAAACCATATCTGGGCCCATATGACGAAACCGTATGGTTACAGAAAATATCAGACATACTTAAAACAAATAGAAAGATAGGAATAGGAGACAATAACTTAAACGCACAAGACAAAGCACACATAAAAAGATTTCTTTTATTTTTCAATGACCAACGCGACGACATAGAATTTGCTTACGAACCAATACAGAGTTTAAGCGAAGAGGAAATAGAACAAGTACTAAAAGAAAATCATGACTTGGTAGGACATCCCGGAATACAAAAGACGTACGACAGAATCCGAGGCAAATATCATATCCCACACCTAATAGACAGAATAAAAAGCAGAATAGGAACTTGCGCGACATGTCAAACATCAAAGACTACTCGGATAAGAGGAAAGGAGGAACCACAGATAACCGACACCCCGTTAGAATCTAACGACAAAATCGCTATGGATGTGATAGGCCCGTTGAAAAAGACCAAGATAGGAAACCAATACATTCTCTCTATACACGATGAACTAACCAAATATTTAATACTTGTGCCCCTAAAAACACAACAGACCCAATCAATCTGGAATGCTTTATTGAATCATTACATTTATATATTCTCCGCACCGAAACGTATATTAACTGACAGAGGACAAAGTTTCATTAGCGAGCTAATGCAACGATACGAAGAAGCATTTAGGATCAAACACATAAAAACCACCTCATTCCATCCACAATCCAACGGAAGCCTAGAACGAACACATGCTGTAATATCCGACATGTTAAAAGCTATACAAAACGATAATGAAACAGAATGAGATCAAAACCTAAATTTTGTGTGTCTAGCATATAACACTATGGTTCATGATGCCACTGGATATACCCCTTTCGAACTAACATTTGGACACAAGGCCAACCTCCCATCTACCATATCCCAAAATCCGCAAAGAACATACGCTGATGAGGTCAGCTTCAGGAAACGAGAATGGGATGCCAAGCTACTTAAAGCCAGGGAAACTCTAATGAAGAGTAAACAAAGATACCAAAGAGATCAAAGAAAAAAAATTATTAAACCTCAATCCATTTTTAGAGAAGAAGATTTAATATTAGTTCGTAATGATCATAAAAAACACAAGTTAGATACTGAATGGCTAGGGCCATACACCATTGAAAAAGTAAAAACCCCTTATTACGAAATAATGGTGAATGACTCGATTAGGAAAATACATGGTAATCGTATTAAACCTTATTTTCCAGGACGGTCTTCACCTTCTCCATAAGTAGCAGTTATGCACTTTGTTTTTGTTTTGTCTTGTTGATTAAGACAAAGACGAAAACACACTTTTTAGCCAATTAGCCTCCATAAAACAATCCTGAAGAAACACTGAGATTTTGGAGGACCAAAATCAATCTAAAAAGGGAGGTATGTAACGTAAATCACATCAGAGACCAGGACACACACACATACCGCGGGCAGGATGGTGTCCCGGTCGGCATAATTCGAACCCGATGGACCGACGAGAGAAACACATGGCGACCTTGGCGTCAATGTATATTGGCGGAGTACCTGAGGATTCATTTATGGCCTAACGGTCCTTCCACCAAATGTTCCAGAAGCGTAGCAACGGTCACGTACGCCTACAGGGTAGTGGGGATAATGAGAGAACAGATGACCGAATGTAAAAAGATTGTAAGAGACTCACTCTCGTACGGTCACGGCTAGAGCTCGGAAGTGTCTTATACTTGTATAAACCAAGTGAAAATAAAGTCTTCTTCTTCCTTATAAAATTTCTCTATATTTTTACGTGACACTAGCGGGAAGCGTCGTCCGTGGAAAAATAGATTTCACCTATCATCCCGTAGTTGGAACAAAGACTGTTTGCCTGTTTAGGACTGTTAAGGACTTTAATTAACTAAATCTTAAGGTTTATAATGGGTCCTCAGGCTAGCTAAACATATACTGTTGAGATGCGTTGACATCTGGCAATCATCTTATCCGACGGATAGAGTCTGCGTGTGGCGAGACACGGGACAGAAGCCGTTGGAATCTTTACTGTCACGTGCCGCTACGATTATTTCATTTAAGGACAGCTATAGAATTACTCCATGCCTTTATTAGAAAAAACGTTCATCCCTTGACCGCGGCTACGTTCGGTGACTGGTTGTCGCCTCGAGGACAAGTGCAGTATCACAAGTTTCGAACAATTACAATCGGACTGGATGGCTACAATTGTTGAATTACAGCTATGGTAGAATCTAGATTACAATGTTACGGGATTTTCCCAAAATTTCAAACGGAAGGTTCCTTTGTTATTTCATCTCCGAATTATATTTATGTCGCTGGTAGATCTTACGGATTAGCTTACGACCTGGCTGGGAACGATCAGGGAAGCGAACTTTTCTGCCCGAGCGCCTGGAGTGATGAATTCCTGAGTCGTCTTCGTTTTGCTCGTTTCAAACATCAGGTGGTATTATTGCTTCGCGATTTTCGCTGTAATGGTGTTCAATGTTATCGTGCAATAAAAATTCACGCGTTTTGGACGGTCTAAAGGTACGATTACGTTCTTGTTGCTAACTTCAATCGCAATGATCCTCTTTGCTCTCGATATAAATTGATGCGGTCCGCCGTAGGGTGGCTGTAAGAGGTTTCCGATGTAATCGTGACGTAGAAATACGTAAGACGATGTTTCGAGTGGAACACGGAGGTTTCTTTTTCGCCGTTTCGCGTAATCGGATGAGGCCTGATCTTTTCTATTCGTAGTTTTAGACGGCTTCCGCATTTCGACTTGGCCTGCTGCTTCGTTGGTACACAGAATTCTGCCGGCAATCATATGCCGGTGCCATAAACCATTTCGGCTGTCGTCGTTTTCACGTCCGTAATAACTGTTCGTATGCCCAATAAAACTATTGGCAAGATTTCTACACAGTGGCTCGTATCGTGGCATTTGATTGCTGCTTTTAGTTGTCGGGGCAGGCGATCTACCATCCTGTTGGTCACGGGGTGATAGGCTGTCGTTCGTAAATGCCTAATGCCGAGGAACAGGCATAATTCGTTAAATAAGTTTGATTCGAACTGGCGTCCTTGATCGGTCCTTATCCTTAAAGGTACGTCGAAACGGAATATCCACGTGGAAAGGAGGGCTGAAGCAACGGTTGCCGCCTCCATGTCGGCGATGGGAACGGCTTCGTTCTAACGCGAAAAACGATCGATTTTCGCCAGGCAATGTCGGTATCCTAGCGTCCCGTGTCTGGGGGTGTTTGTCATAAGGTCTTCGACGTCCTGTAGCTGTTGATCGCTGAGGCATTTGACTAGCGTCACGTTTCTAATTATGCTCTAGCAGTTTATATTTCTCTAGTCAAGTTGTTTGAATGAACTGTAATTTATACCTGTTAAATCAGTGTATACTTAATTGAACCACCCCGATTATCCTAACAGAAATAAGGTTATCGATCTGTTCGTGGCTGTTAGGAACATGATACATTTAAACTGTACATGAAAATGTGCGTGTAAGCGTCAGAGGACGTCCAGGCCTTAGCTGGGACAAAAGACAAGAGTCAGTCGTTCCAAGTATCTGGAAGAGTCGGTTGGCAACAAGCGTGCGTGCGAGTAGGATTTCGAGGTCTTTAGAGTATAAGATATTGTTGGGAATATGATACATTTACACTGTACATGTGAATGTGTGTGTAACCGTCAGAAGACGTCCGGGTCTTGGTTGAGACAAAAGACAAGAGCCAGTCGTTAGAAGTATCTGGAAGAGTCGGTTGACAACAAGCGTGCGTGCGAGTAGGTTTTTGAGGTCTTAAGAGTATAAGATATATGTATAACAGTTGTGTGCTAAATAAAGGGAATTTTTTGTATTTCCGAATCCATTCTATATCTTTTCACAGAGTTCGAGAAGAGGAAGCGTCGATCGTGAGAAACATAGATTTCTCCTATTTTCTCGTAGTTGGAACGAGGACTGTTTGTCGGTTTGAAGGACTTTAGTTAAACAAATCTTAAGGTTTATAGCGGGTCCTCGTACTAGCTGCTCATGTATTTACTCAAATAATGGAGTCTGCGTGTGGCGAGCCACGGGACAGAAATCGTTGAAATGCTTACCGTCGTGCCCCGTCCCAAGTATTCCTTTTAAGGAGAGCTATAGAGTTACTTCATGCCTTTGTTAGACAAAACGTTCATCCCTTAACCGCGACTACGTTCGGCGACTGACTGTCTCCTCGAGTCCGAGCTCACTATCATAAATCTCTGTAGCGGCACTCGACTGCAAACTTCCCAACGGTTTCTGTCCCGTGCCTCGCTACACAAGGACTCTACCTTTCGAACAGATGATTGCCAGATGTCTGTCAGATACACTCTCACCGAATATTTACAGCGAGCCTAAGGACCCGCTATAAATCTTAGGTTTCATGCAGCTAAGATTCTCTAAAGGGACAAATAGTCTTTGTCTCAATAGTCCCTACACATACCACCCACTACGGGAAATCTGCTTCTTCTCACGTACGACGCTCCTCGCTAGCAACTTTCTCTCAAGGGCAGCGGTCATCCCTTTCCAACAACCAACTCACAATTTTGCCAATTAACAGCGACGTCCCTTTCCCTCACTCTCTGAACTAACACTTTTCTTAACGAATCCGATGATCCCGTATCCTTAGACACACCCAAACATAGTTTTCCTAAGGAGCATCATCGCGACACAAATTCATTCTGTTCTATCGCGAGCCGCGAGGCAAGTTGGAAGACGCCTTCTGGATTGTTCGTCCGCAGTCGTACGTAATAGCGAATCTGAATCTCTCGACGTATGTGCAATCGTCTCGACTCGAACCACCGCGTAAAGTATCACGCCGAGCTTGAACTTGTAATCTTGAATTTATAATTGTACCGTGCTTTCGGCGCGCTAGTGTATATCACGAACACAAGCAAATAAACAGTTAATGTTAAACAATACCGAGTGATTCTTCTATACCTATCACGCACGTTACCTCATCTCAAATAAGTACAGTCGGATTGAATGACAACAGTTTCATAATACGGCTATGGTGAAGTCTAAATTACAGTACTAGGGGTCTTCCCAAAGTTCCGAAGGGAAGTTTCAGGTGTTCTTTCATCTCCGACACGGCCATTCTGACTATCACGCGTCCTCGTGTGTAACTAAAATATTGAGTTTCCTAACATTAGACTCGATACAATTAACATTATTCACAATTTAACTAGATGTTCGAATAAGGCAAGGGTCCATTGTAGCAACAAATCCTGTTCGGGGATTTGGCAGCAAAAAAATAAAAGATTATGAAAATTAGTAGCGTTATACTTAGTATCCAATGTGATAGTTGCATCCTGCAGGTTATCAGTCGGATCGTATCGGCATGATGGACCATTTTCGATTTCGCACTCCAAAGGATCTCGGTCTTCTAGATCGTATGAGCACATAGAGCTTCGTTCCACGGTCTCACTGAGTCTTATCATATTGTCACCCCGAAAAGCATGCAAGTCGCATCGCATGTTCGCACTGAGCCTTATCATACTGTTACCATGAAAAGCGTGTGAGCCACATCACACGTTCTCTCTGAGCTGTATCACGCTGTTACCATGAAAAGCGTGTGAGCCACATCACACGTTCTTTCTGAGCTTTATCACACTGTTACCATGAAAAGTGTGTGAGCCACATCACACGTTCTCTCTGAGCTTTATCACACTGTTACCATGAAATGAAAAGCGTGCGAACTCCCCCTGCCGGGTGTTATTGGCATAGTGCTACTAATCTTCCGAGATCGAAGTACTCATATCGTCATGGCCACTGTTATGGCCTTCACTACAGACATCCAACTCGGCAGGGGTGCAACCATCTGGCATTTTCCTCAACATGTCGTGACTGTACTTGAACGATCGCTTACCGTTTAATACCTTTAAGATATACATGCCTCCTTTCAAAACTTCTGCTATTACAAATGGACCTCTAAATTTTGGATCTAATTTGGTTTGATTTCGTTCCTCATTTTGCGTAATACGAAATCACCGAGGTTAAACCTAACCGCTTTAGCTTTAATTTTGTCAAATCCATCCTCATCATACCTAGCACTAGTTTCCATCCCCTTTATTGCCTGTCGCCTTATATTGGAGATATCGATACTTTTGATGTTATCGGGTAACAACAGATCGTACGGTCTTGTCGTTCTACCTATTAGTAGTTCAAATGAGCTCGAGTTTGTCACGCGGTTGGTGGTGCAATTCAAAGCCAACTGTATTTCCCCAATCGCGTCTTGCCACGGCCGCCCGGTCGTTTCCACTACCGTGAACATAATTTTCAATGCACCCGTAACACGCTCTACCTGTCCCTTGGCTCTACTAGCACCGGTCGCTATCAAGTGAACTTTAATTCGTTTGCTTTCGCAGAATTCTCGAAATTCCTTACCCTTAAAACATATTCCCTGATCTGCTATTATCTGGCAGGGCCTCCCGAATAAAAATATAGCGGATTTAAGCGCTTTAATGGTGTTAAGGGAATCTATCTTACGAGTATGATGCAGGTATACGAATTTAGTGAAGACGTCGATCAAAACAATGACGTGCTCCTTTGAATCGCTTTTACCATTCAACTTGCCTGTTATGTCCATGTGGACCGTATGCCAGGGTATGCTGGTCTTAGGTATAGGATGCAGTTCGGCTTGTACCTTACCTAAACTAGCTTTCGAATCTTGACAAGCATGACAGTTCTCAATGAATCGGCGAACGTACTTCGCCATCACTTCGAAACAGTAATATTCGTATAGTTTCTCCCAACCTTACTGCATAATTGACTGGTGCACACGGTTAATAACAGACCATCTAAAACCACTTGGGACTATAGGTAAACAGAGAGTCCTGCCGTTTCTTTGTATCCTACGGTAAATAGTACCGGACCTTAATTCGTATGTATTCGCGATGTCTCCCGCGAGCCCATCGTTTTGCAATTCCTTGACGATTTCCAAGATTTGAGAATCACGACGTTGTTCCGCTAACAGGCAATCTTCCGAAATTTCTGCCAGATTAACTATTTTCTCTTTGATTTTGTCGAATTTAATAGGGTCAACGCCTGTGCGGTTTCGCGAAAAGAAATCTACGTGAGCCGTCCGTTTACTTTCCCGATACATAAAGTCATAAATAAAAGTCTGCAAGTAAGTCCATCACCTCTGGTCCCTGTCATTTAAATGTACTTTATTACTCAGCGCTTTCTACGAGTTGCAATCCGTGACGACAAGAAATTTCCGTCCATGTAGATAGTGACGGAAATGTTTTACGGCGTTTACGATAGCTAATGTTTCGAGTTCATAGGAGTGATATCTGGATTCCGCGGGGCTGGTTCTATTATTGTAATACTCTATTACCTTGTTCTTACCTTCGGCTTGATGCGTCAAAATCGCCCCGTAACTCTCCGAGCTAGCATCAGTAGGTAGTTCTATCGGGTAATTGGGGTTGAATGTCATTAGCACCGGCGCGTCGGTCAGGACGGAAACTACCTGTTGTCTTATTTTTTCGTGTCTATCTGTCCAAGTTTTATTTCTGTTATCTGAGATGAGCGCGTACAGGGATGAGCGCGTAGTTTCCTCATCTGTGAGAATTTTGGGATGAACTGTGTGACGGTCGTTGGCACAGGTAAAGAACTTAAGGTGTGTATTTTACCCGGGTCGGGACGAACTCCTCCGTTATGAATTACATATCTCAAATAGAGCACCGATGTCCTTGAGAGAAAGTTTCGCAAAGCTAAAAGAGAATCCGGCTTTTACGAGGGTATCTAAGACGGTGTTTCAATCTTTCTAAAGCTTGATCTATCGAGTCGGCAATAATTAGGACATTATCGAAATAAATAACAACGTACGAATGAGCGAGGTCGCCTGGGGCGTTGCGAATGGCCCTCCGAAAGACGGACGGTGCAATTTTTCAGTCCAAACGGCATCCGTATCTATTCATATTATCTGTCGGGGGTAACGAACGCTGTATACTCAGCTGAATTAGGATAAATAGGAATTTGGTGAAACCCGCTGACCATGTCCAGGCTAATAAAGTATCTCGCCTCTTGCAATCTCGCGACTTGATCCGCAATAAGGAGTAAAGGGTACCGATCCGCGACCATATTTTGACTTAGCTCTCGGGAACCTGCTCATAATCTATCTGAGCCGTTTTTCTTCTTCACGAGTTACGTAGGGCTCGCAAATGGCGAATTACTAGGCCTTATGATCTTTGCATTAATTAAAACGCTCGTTTTCTCACGTACCGCTCTTCGCTTCTCCTCGGTAAGTCTATAAGAACTTCCTCGTACGGTGGTGTTAGGATCAATTAATCGTATTTCTAACCGGCCTGTATTTGCGCGAATACGTAGGAAACCCGTAACGAATGAATCTTTGAATTTGACGAGAAGAGAAATTGATCGACTTTTATTATTACCATGTACATCAGTGTCAACTTCATTAACGACGATCTCGTTTGCAGTGGTTTCATTACAGACATTAATTATTTTTGTTTTACACATAGCGAGGCTATTTTGTGTAATGTTACGTCAAAACCCAGACTTAGAGTTCCGCAACTAATCGCGATATCATATTTTAAATAACTATCAGGAAGGGCATGAGAAATTATCTTCGATGTAAAAATCATTAATTCACACGATGAACAAATGGGTGGCATTTGTTTAATACAGGTATTCCCTACCCCTCGCATTACTAATATGTCAGTCATTCCTTTGTCAGAAAATCTCGAGGCCGTGGACTCTTTAATTAGTGAACGCTCTGCTCCCGAATCGGAGTAAAATGGAAACGATTCACCCAGATGACTTGATCTATCCGTTGATGCTTCCAGTACGCACGAGTCGACTCGCCACTCGTTATTGAAATTATAGTTTCCTTCCATAATCAGGTTGTCAGCTGCGCCCCATGCAGCGGAGTCGGAGCACGCGATTTTAAGGGTTAAAACGTGGTAGCGAAAAATTGTTAGGTTTCACACTCGATTTTTGCACTAGCGACTGAATTACTTGCGCACGATGGTCTTAAGTGCTAGCACTGTTATAGTCGGCACTGATCCCACTTCAGATGTCGGGTTGGCGTTAAGATTAGAGTTAGGGTTAAGGACGTGAAACGAATCCCTATTGGCGCTAGACGTGATCATTATGCAATAGAGGTGATATTTACTAGTGCAAATATGACTATGATGGAATTGGACAAGTAATCGCGGTAATTAGATACTCTAGAAGCGAATGACAATGATCCTAGGCTCAATAACGAATCAGCGGTCAACGGGATGACGAACTCTACTTTTCTTTAGCGTCTATGTTGTACTCAATGTTAATGCATGGGGCAATCACTACGTATCAGAGGGTTACTTGAATCGTCGTCGAGATCGTACGGGAGAGTGTTTCTCCATCACGGTAACGCTGTCGAGGAAATCTATGATGGGTGTGCCTAAGGGCACGAAACCATCGGATTCGTGGAGAAAATTCTTCGTTCGGAAAGTGAGGGAAATTGGCGTTACTGTTATTTGGTCAATTTCCATGTTGGTGGTTAGGGAAGGGTGCTAGCCGCCCTTAAGAGCTTCGAGAAGAGGTAGCGTCGTTCGTGAGAAAACTAGATTTCTCCTATTTTCTCGTAGTTGGAACGAGGACTGTTTGTCGGTTTGAAGGACTTTAGTTAAACAAATCTTAAGATTCATAGCGGGTCCTCGTACTAGCTGCTCATGTATTTACTCAAAGAATAGAGTCTGCGTGTGGCGAGCCACGGGACTGAAATCGTTGAAATGCTTACCGTCGTGCCCCGTCCCAAGTATTTCTTTTAAGGAGAGCTATAGCGTTACTTCATGCCTTTGTTAGACAAAACGTTTATCCCTTGACCGCGACTACGTTCGGCGACTGGTTGTCGCCTCGAGCCCGAGCTCACTATCATAAATCTCAAATAAGTACAGTCGGATCGAATGACAACAGTTTCATAATACGGCTATGGTGAAATCTAAATTACAGTACTAGGAGTCTTCCCAAAATTCCGAAGGGAAGGTTCCGGTGTTCTTTCATCTCCGACATATATATGTATGATCTGCCTGGGACCAGTGTGGATATAGCGCAAACTGGCTGGTAAGCGATGTAGTTGGCAAGAAATGTGGAGTACCAGGCACATCGAATTGTCGACATATCAGCAATAGCAACGGAGATATGTGGAGTTGAATTCTTGAGTCTGAATCTGCGAAACTACAATTACACTGCATATAACAGGAACCAGAGCCGACGTAGAGCAAAGCGCATAAGTACTGAATTTGGCTGTAATTGTGGAGTATAGCGCTCATCGCATTTGCGACATTCGTATCCAATAGCAGCGCTGATACGTTGGTTTGAACATTTAGGCATGAATATACAAAACAGCAATTACGCTGAATCTGTCAGTGACCAGAGAAGACGTCAGACAGAAGAGAAGATAGAATCGGAAGATGTGCTCTGTGCTCACCAGCAAATCAGGACCATAACGCTCACCGAATTGTCGTCATATCTGCCACAGAAACGGAGATACGTTGCTCTCGATATTCAAGCATGAATATGCTAAATTGCAATTATGGTGTATTTGACAGGGACAAGAGCGCACATAACTCTAACCTACTGATGTGCGCTGTATGTGACATCAGATGATAAATATAACGCGCACCGAATTGTCTGTAAGTGTGCCATAGAACCAGAGATTCGTTGGTTCGAATATTTAATACTGATTATGCAAAACTGCAAATACGCAGGGTTCGGCTGGGTCCCGATTTTACATGCATCAAACGGAAAAACGTGCACTGTGTTTGCCAGCAAATTTGGAGTATAACGAGCCTCTAATTGTAGCCATGTATGCCATAGAATCGGAGATACGTCGGTTTGAATACTTAATCCTGAATATACGAAACTGCAACTACGCTGGATCTGGCTGGGTCCAGAATTTACATAGCGTAAACCGTATGATGTGCACTGTACTTGGCATCAGATGCGGAATATAACGCGCATAGCATGGCCTATGTTTCTGCAAAACAAACGGAGATACCTTGATTCGAATATGTAAGCATTAATATCCAAAACTGCAATTACGCTGGATTTCTCCGAGTCCAGTCTTGACAGTGTGCAAACGGGCTTATGTGTGCTGTATTTGGCAGCAAATGTGCAGTATTACGTACATCCTATTGTCGACGTACCTACAATGGATACGGAGATACTTTCACTTGAATAACTAGGCTTGAATATGCAAAACTACAAATACGCTGGATTTGACTCGGTCCGGATTTAACACGGCTTAAACCAGATGAAGCGCTCTGCGTATGGAGGTCAATGTGGAATATAACGCGCATCGTATTGTCGAGATATGTGCTATGGAATCGGAGTCACGTTGATTTGAATATTTAAGCCTGAACATACAAAATTGCGTTTGGGCTGGATTTTGCAGGGACCAGAGTTTACACAGCGCAAGCGAGCTGATGGGCAATGTAACTACAGCAAATGCGGAGTACAAGGCGTATGGAATTGTCGACATATGTGCAAAAGTAGCGGCGAAACTTTGAATGCAATATTTAAGCATTAACAACAAAATCTACAATTACGCTGGATTTTACAGGGTTCAGAGTTGACACATAGCACAGACCGGCTGATTTGGCATCATATGTGGAGTATTCTGCGCATCTAATAGGCGACATGGAAACCAAGATACGTTCATTTGAATATGTAATATTTGAATATTTCGCCTGAAAATGCATAATTGCAAATACGCTGAGTTTGGCTGCGCCCATACGTTACATAACTCAAACCAGATAATATGCATTGTGTTTGGCAGCAAAAGTGGCGTATATCGCGCATCGAATTGTCGGCATATCTGCAATGCAAACGGCGATACGGTGATTTGAATAATTAATCATGAATATGCAAAGCAGCAATTTCGCTAGGTATGACAGAGACCGGAGTTGACATGGTACAAACCAGCAGATGTGCGGTGCACATGACATCGGATGTGAAATGTAACGGGCATCGCTTTGTCGCCATATGTGCAATAGAAACGGAGATACATTCATTTGAATATGTTAACCTTAATTTGTAAAACTGCAATTACGCTTGATATGTCGAGGACCAGAGATGATATAATAGCACGAGCCAGCTGATGTGAGCTGTATTTGGCAGGCAATGAGGAGTATATCTCGCACCAAATTGACGGCAAATCTCCAATCGCAGCGGTGATACGTTTTATTTAATATTCAATAATGGGCCTGTTACGATACCGATAGTATTAGCGCGACTGAAACACTTTGCCGTCTCAGTAAAATCATTCTATTTCAAGCTTCACGCTACAGTTCTGAATCCGGACAAGACCGATTCAAGTTCTCGCAAGAGCAAGCAGTCAAATTAAGGTACTTACACGAGTTAGAGTCTAATACATTTTATTGGTCCAACATCGATGGGGCGATCTCGCATCGAAATTTTCGGAGGACCGCGTAACCTTCCAACGACGACCGCCGTACGAGCAGCGGATAATCTTATTTCGTGCCTTAGGTTGCCCTCACCACGTCCTCTACTTCTTGATTCTTGGTTGGTAGCTTTAGCGGCTGCAGGTCCGAGAAATTGCATCTTGACCCGCTTTCTCGTATGTCTCATGTGACGTCTCGCTTTCCGCCGTAGACACTTGTCGGATCTACATACGTTGAACCATTTGCGCGAGACAAGCGCGGCGTTCTGCAGGGCCGAGGGATCCAATTTTCGAAGTATCAAGTGCATAACCTCCAGTGGTAGTTCGGAAATGATATCTACCTTACTTGGCACGAACAAACCAACGACGCGTAGAACAGATCTAAAGAAACTCCATGTTGCTTCTATTGTGGCGCGAGCACGACTGACGGTCTGGCTGAGAATGAATTCTTATATATGTGCCGTTCGTCACGGTGCACTGCGAGTTCCGGCTCCGGTGAGAGTGCTGGTCAGGCAGAATCGATGGTATGTGCATGTATTTTCACTTACATCGGGTTCACATTATGATTAGAGTTAGAGGCGCGAAACGGATCTTCATTTGGTTTAGACATTGTAGTTATGCAATAGAGCAGATATTTACTAGTGTAAATTTGATTGTTATATAATTTGACAAGTAGTCGTGGTAATTAGGTACTCGAGAAGCTAATGACAATGATCCTGGGTGCAATAACAAAGCCGCGGTCAACGGGATAACAGAATTCGTTTTCATCCTGATTCCAAGTTGTACCATACTTCCTTATCTACGGTATAGGTAGGACTGAACAAACTCTTTGTCAAAACATAGAATATCCACCGAGTGTTAAGGCTCTTTGTAACTGGCTAATGTGACCTCACGAGAGAATGATTTTCTGGCACGATGATGCTGCAGAGGAAAACTATGATGGGTGTGTCTAAGGGCACCATAACATCGGATACGTGGAGAAATGACTTCGCTCGGAAAGAGATTGAAAGTGACGTTACTGTTAATTAGACAATTTCCATGTTGATGGTTAGAGAAGGATGCTAGTAGCCCTTGAGGGAACGTTGCTAGCGGGAAGCGTCGTCCGTGGAAAAATAGATTTCACCTATCATCCCGTACTTGAAACAAAGACTGTTTGCCTGTTGAGGACTGTTATGGACTTTAATTAACTAAATCTTAAGGTTTATAATGGGTCCTCAGGCTAGCTAAACATATACTGTTGAGATGCGTTGACATCTGGCAATCATCTTATCCGACGGATAGAGTCTGCGTGTGGCGAGTCACGGGACAGAAACCGTTGGAATGTTTACTGTCACGTGCCGCTACGATTATTTCATTTAAGGACAGCTATAGAATTACTCCATGCCTTTATTAGACAAAACGTTCATCCCTTGACCGCGGCTACGTTCGGTGACTGGTTGTCGCCTCGAGGCCAAGTGCAGTATCACAAGTTTCGAACAATTACAATCGGACTAGATGACTACGATTGTTTAATTACAGCTATGGTAGAATCTAGATTACAATGTTACGGGATTTTCCCAAAATTCCAAACGGAAGGTTGCCGTGTTCATTCATCTGCGACTTATATTTATGTCGCTGGTAGTTCTTACGCATTAGCTTATCGACGGCCTGGCTGGGAACGATCAGGGAAGCGAACTTTTCTGCCCGCGCGCCTGGAGTGATGAATTCCTGAGTCCTCTTCGTTTTGATCGTTTCAAACATCAGGTGGTATTATTACTTCGCGATTTTCGCTGTAATGGTGTTCAATGTTACCGTACAATAAAAATTCGGACGGCATTTCGGACGGTCTAAGTGTACGATTACGTTCTTGTTGCTAACGTCAATCGCAATGGTCATTTTTTGCTCTCGATATAAATTGATGCGGTCCGCCGTAGGGTGGTTGTAAGGGGTTTCCGATGTAATCGTGACGTAGAAATACGTAAGACTTTAGACGGCTTCCGTATTTCGACTTGGCCTGTTGCTTCGTTGGTACACAGAATTCTGCCGGCAATCGTATGCCGGTGCCATAAACCATTTCGGCTGTCGTCGTTTTCACGTCCGTAATAACTGTTCGTATGCCTAATAAAACTATTGGCAAGATTTCTACACAGTTGCTCGTATCGTGGCATTTGATTGCTGCTTTTAGTTGTCGGGGCAGGCGATCTACCATCCCGTTGGTCACGGGGTGATAGGCTGTCGTTCGTAAATGCCTAATGCCCAGGAACAGGCATAATTCGTTAAATATGTTTGATTGGAACTGGCGTCCTTGATCGGTCCTTATCCTTAAAGGTACGTCGAAACGGAATATCCACGTGGAAAGGATGGCTGAAACAACGGTTGCCGCCTCCATGTCGGCGATGGGAACGGCTTCGGTCTAACGCGAAAAACGATCGATTTCCGCCAGGCAATGTCGGTATCCTAGCGTCCCGTGTCTGGGGGGGTTTGTCATAAGGTCATCGACGTCATGTAGCTGTTGATCGCTGAGGCATGTGCCAGCGTCACGTTCCTAATTATGCTCTAGCAGTTTATATTTCTCTAGTCAAGTTGTTTGAATGAAATGTAATTTATACCTGTTAAATCAGTCTATACTTAATTGAACCACCCCGATTATCCTAACAGAAATAAGGTTATCGATCTGTTCGTGGCTGTTAGGAACATGATACATTTACACTGTACATGTGAATGTGCGTGTGAGCGTCAGAGGACGTCCAGGCCTTAGTTGGGACAAAAGACAAGAGTCAGTCGTTTCAAGTATCTGGAAGAGTCGGTTGGCAACAAGCGTGCGTGCGAGTAGGATTTCGAGGTCTTTAGAGTATAAGATATATGTATGTCGGGTCGGCGTTAACATTTGAGTTAGGGTTGAGGGCGTGAAATGAATCCCTATTGGCGCTAGACGTGATCATTATGCAATAAAGGAGATATTTACTAGTGCAAATATGACTATGATGGAATTGGACAAGTAATCGGATAATTAGGTACTCGAGAAGCTAATGACAATGATCCTAGGCTCACTAACGAATCCGCGGTCAAGGGGATGACGGACTCTACTTTTCCTCAGCGTCTAAGTTGTACTCAATATTAATGCACGAGGCAATCACTACGTATCTGAGAGTTACTTGAATCGTCTTTGAGATCGTACCGGAGAGAGGTTCTCCATCACGGTAACGCTGTCGAGGAAAACTATGATGGGTGTGCCCAAGGGCACGAAATCATCGGATTCGTGGAGAAAAGCCTTCATTCGGAAAGTGAGGGAAATTGGCGTTACTGTTAATTGGTCAATTTCCATGTTGGTGGTTAGGGAAGGGTGCTAGCCGCCCTTAAGAGAAAGTTCGAGAAGAGGAAGCGTCGTTGGTGAGAAAAATAGATTTCTCCTATTTTCTCGTAGTTGGGACGAGGACTGTTTGTCGGTTTGAAGGACTTTAGTTAAACAGATCTTAAGATTTATAGCAGGTCCTCGGGCTAGCTGAACATGTACTGTGGAGACGCGTCGACATCTGGTAATCATCTTACTCAAAGAATAGAGTCTGCGTGTGGCGAGCCACGGGACAGAAATCGTTGAAATGCTTACCGTCGTGCCCCGTCCTAAGTATTTCTTTTAAGGAGAGCTATAGGGTTACTTCATGCCTTTGTTAGACAAAACGTTCATCCCTTGACCGCGACTACGTTCGGCGACTGGTTGTCGCCTCGAGCCCGAGCTCACTATCATAAATCTCAAATAAGTACAGTCGAATCGAATGACAACAGTTTCTTAATTCGGCTATGGTGAAATCTAAATTACAATACTAGGGGTCTTCCCAAAGTTCCGAAGGGAAGGTTCCAGTATTCTTTCATCTCCGACACGGCCATTCTGACTATCACACGTCCTCGTGTGTAACTAAAATATTGAGTTTCCTAACATTAGACTCGATACAATTGACATTATTCACAATTTAACTAGATGTTCGAATAAGGCAAGGGTCCAGTGTTGCAACAAATCCTGTTCGGGGGTTTGGCAGCAAAGAAATAAAAGATAATGAAAATTAGTAGCGTTATAGTTAGTATTCAAGGTGATAGTTGCATCCTGCAGGTCATTAGTCGGATCGTAACGGCATGATGGACCATTTTCGATTTCGCACTCCAAAGGATCTCGGTCTTCTAGATCGTGTGAGCACATAGAGCCTTGTTCCACGGTTTCACCGAGTTTTACCATATTGTTGCCCCGAGATGCATACGAACCACACCGCATGTTCTCACTGAGCCTTATCATACTGTCGCCCCGAGATGCATGCGAACCACACCGCATGTTCTCACTGAGCCTTATCATACTGTCACCCCGAGATGCATGCGAATCACATCGCATGTTCTCACTGAGCCTTATCATACTGTCGCCCCGAGATGCATGCGAACCACACCGCATGTTCTCACTGAGCCTTATCATACTGTCGCCCCGAGATGCATGCGAATCACATCGCATGTTCTCACTGAGCCTCATCATACTGTCGCCCCGAGATGCATACGAGTCACATCGCATGTTCTCACTGAGCCTCATCACACTGTCGCCCCGAGATGCATGCGAATCACATCGCATGTTCTCACTGAGCCTCATCATACTGTCGCCCCGAGATGCATACGAGTCACATCGCATGTTCTCACTGAGCCTCATCACACTGTCGCCCCGAGATGCATGCGAGTCACATCGCATGTTCTCACTGAGCCTCATCACACTGTCGCCCCGAGATGCATGCGAGTCACATCGCATGTTCTCACTGAGCCTCATCACATTATTTCCCCGAAACACGTGCGAACTCGCTCTGCCGGGTGTTACTGGCATAGTGCTACTGATCTTCCGAGGTCGAAGTGCTCATATCGTCATGGTCACTGTTATTGCCTTCACTACAGACATCCAACTCAGCAGGGACGCGACCATCTGGCATTTTCCTCAACCTGTCGTGACTGTACTTGTACGGTCGCTTACCATCTAATGTCCTTAAGATATACCTGTCCCCTTCCAAGACTTCTGCTATTACAAGTGGACCTCTAAATTTTGGATCTAGTTTGGTTTGATTCCTTTCCTCATTCTTGCGTAATACGAAATCACCGAGATTAAACCTAACCGCTTAAGCTTTAGCTTTGTCAAATCCATCCTCATCATACCTAGCACTAGTTTCCATCCACTTTATTGCCTGTCGTCTTATATTGGAGATATCGATACTTTTGATGTTATCGGGTAACAACAGATCGTGAAGTCTTGCCGTTCTACCTATTAGTAGTTCTAATGAGCTCGAGTTTGTCACGCGGTTGGTGGTGCAATTCAAAGCCAACTGTATTTCCCCAATCGCGTCTTGCCACGGCCGCCCGGTCGTCTCTACTACCGTGAACATATTTTCCAATGTACCCATAACACGCTCTACCTGTCCACTGGCTCTACTAGCACCGATCGCTATCAAGTGAACTTTAATTCGTTTGCTTTCGCAGAATTCTCGAAATTCTTTTACCCTTAAAACATCTTCCCCCGAACTGCTATTATCCGGCAGGGACTCCCGAATAAAAATATAGCGGATTTAAGCGCTTTAATGGTGTTAAGGGAATCTATCTTACGAGTATGATGCAGGTATACGAATTTAGTGAAGACGTCGATCAAAACAATGACGTACTCCTTTGAATTGCTTTTACCACTCAACTTTCCTGTTATGTCCATGTGGACCGTATGCCAGGGTATGCTGGTCTTAAGTATAGGATGCAGTTCGGCTTGTATCCTACCTAAACTAGCTTTCGAAACATGACAAGCATGACAGTTCTCAATGAATCGGCGAACGTACTTCGCCATCCCTTCGAACCAGTAATACTCGTATAGTTTCTCCAGCGTTTTCTCCCAACCTAAGTGCATAATTGGCTGGTGCACATGGTTAATAACAGACTATCTAAAACATCTTGGGACTATAGGTACACAGAGAATCCTGCCTTTTCTTTGTATCCTACGGTGCAGAGTACCGAACCGTAATTCGTATGTATTCGCGATGTCTTCCGCGAGTCCATCGTTTTGCAATCCCTTGACGATTTCCAAGGTTTGAGAATCACAACGTTGTCCCGCTAAAAGCCAATCTTCCGAAATTTCGGCCAGTCAACTATTTTCTCTTTGATTTTGTCGAATTTAATAGGGTCAACGCCTGTGGGGTTTCGCGACAAGAAATTTGTGAGCCGTCCGTTTACTTTCCCGATACATAATGTCAGAAATAAAAGTCTGCAAGTAAGCCCATCACCTATGGTCCCTGTCATTTAAATGTACTTTATTACTCGATGCTTTCAACGAGTTGCAATCCGTGACGACAAGAAATTCCCGTCCCTATAGATAGTGACAGAAATGTTTTACGGCGTTTACGATAGCTAATGTATTGTGTTCATAGGAGTGATATCTGGATTCCGCGGGGCTGGTTCTTTTACTGTAACACTCTATTACCTTGTTCTTACCTTCGGCTTGATGCGTCAAAATCACCCCGTAACTCTCCGAGCTAGCGTCAGTATGTAGTTCTATCGGGTAATTGGGGTTGAATATCGTTAGCACCGGCGCGTCGGTCAGGGCGGAAACTACCTGTTGTCTTATTTTCTCGTGTCTATCTGTCCAAGTTATATTTCTGTTATCTGAGATGAGCGCATACAGGGATTTCATCGTCTGTGAGAATTTAGGGATGAATTTTCGGAAGTACGGAGCTAACCCTATGAACTGCCTGAGTTGTGTAACGGTCGTTGGCACAGGTGAAGAACTTAAGGTGTGTATTTTACCCGGGTTAGGACGAACTTCTCCGTTATGAATTACATATCGCAAATGGAGCACCGATGTCTTTAGAAAAGAACGTTTCGCAAAATTAAAAGAGAATCCGGCTTTTACGAGGGTATCTAATACGGTGTTCAATCTTTCCAAAGCTCGATCTATCGAGTTGGCAATAATTAGGACGTCATTGAAATAAATAACAACATACGAATGAGCGAGGTCATCTAAGGCCTTGCGAATGACCCTCCGAAAGACGGACGGTGCAATTTTTCAGTCCAAACGGCATCGTTATCTACTCATATTGTCTGTCGGGGTAACGAACGCTGTAAACTCCGTTGGATTAGGATAAATAGAAATTTGGTGAAACCCGCTGGCCATATCCAGGCTAATAAAATATCTCGCCTCTTGCAATCTCGCGACTTGATCCGCAATAAGGAGTAAAGGGTACCGATCCGCGACGATACTTTGATTTAGATCTCGGGGATCCACTCGTAATCTATCTGAGCCGTTTTTTTTTTTCTCACGAGTTACTGCTCGCTAATGGCGAATTACTAGGCCTTATAATTTTGCTTTAATTAGAACGCTTGTTTTCTCACGTACCGCTCTTCGCTCCTCCTCGCTAAGTCTATAAGGACTTCCTCCTACGGTGGTGTTAGGATCAATTAATCGTATTTCTAACCGGCCTGCATTTACGCGAATACGTAGGAAACCCGTAACGAATGAATCTTTGAATTTGTCGAGAAGAGAAATTGATCGACTTTTATTATTACCATGTACATCAGCGTCAACTTCATTAACGACGATCTCGTTTGCAGTGGTTTCATTACAGACACCAATCATTTTTGTTTTACACATAACGAGGCTATTTTGTGTAATGTTACGTCAAAAACCAGACTTAGAGTTCCGCAACTAATCGCGACATCATATTTCAAATAACTATCAGCAAGGACATGAGAAACTATCTTCGATGTAAAAATCATTAATGCACACAATGAACAAATGGGAGGCGTATGTTTAATACAGGTATTCCCTACTCCTCGCATTACTAATATGCCAGTCATTCCTTTGCCAGAAAATCTCGAGGCCGCGGACTCTTCAATCAGTGAACGCTCGGCTCCCGAATCGGAGTAAAATGGAAACGACTCACCCAGATGACTTGATCTATCCGTTGGTGCTTCCAGTACGTAGAAGTCGACTCGCCACTCGTTATTGAAATTATAGTTTCCTTCCATAATCAGGTTGGCAGCTGCGCCCCATGCAGCGGAGTCGGAGCACGCGATTTTAAGGGTTAAAACGTGGTAGCGATAATTGTTAGGTTTCACACTCGATTTGCACTAGCGACTGAATTGCGCACGACTTGCGACTTGCGCACGATGATCGTAAGTTCTAGCACTGTTATAATCGGCACTGATCCCACTTCTGATGTCGGGTCGGCGTTAACATTTGAGTTAGGGTTGAGGGCGTGAAACGAATCCCTATTGGCGCTAGACGTGATCATTATGCAATAAAGGAGATATTTACTAGTGCAAATATGACTATGATGGAATTGGACAAGTAATCGGATAATTAGGTACTCGAGAAGCTAATGACAATGATCCTAGGCTCACTAACGAATCCGCGGTCAAGGGGATGACGGACTCTACTTTTCCTCAGCGTCTAAGTTGTACTCAATATTAATGCACGAGGCAATCACTACGTATCTGAGAGTTACTTGAATCGTCTTTGAGATCGTACCGGAGAGAGGTTCTCCATCACGGTAACGCTGTCGAGGAAAACTATGATGGGTGTGCCCAAGGGCACGAAATCATCGGATTCGTGGAGAAAAGCCTTCATTCGGAAAGTGAGGGAAATTGGCGTTACTGTTAATTGGTCAATTTCCATGTTGGTGGTTAGGGAAGGGTGCTAGCCGCCCTTAAGAGAAAGTTCGAGAAGAGGAAGCGTCGTTGGTGAGAAAAATAGATTTCTCCTATTTTCTCGTAGTTGGGACGAGGACTGTTTGTCGGTTTGAAGGACTTTAGTTAAACAGATCTTAAGATTTATAGCAGGTCCTCGGGCTAGCTGAACATGTACTGTGGAGACGCGTCGACATCTGGTAATCATCTTACTCAAAGAATAGAGTCTGCGTGTGGCGAGCCACGGGACAGAAATCGTTGAAATGCTTACCGTCGTGCCCCGTCCTAAGTATTTCTTTTAAGGAGAGCTATAGGGTTACTTCATGCCTTTGTTAGACAAAACGTTCATCCCTTGACCGCGACTACGTTCGGCGACTGGTTGTCGCCTCGAGCCCGAGCTCACTATCATAAATCTCAAATAAGTACAGTCGAATCGAATGACAACAGTTTCTTAATTCGGCTATGGTGAAATCTAAATTACAATACTAGGGGTCTTCCCAAAGTTCCGAAGGGAAGGTTCCAGTATTCTTTCATCTCCGACACGGCCATTCTGACTATCACACGTCCTCGTGTGTAACTAAAATATTGAGTTTCCTAACATTAGACTCGATACAATTGACATTATTCACAATTTAACTAGATGTTCGAATAAGGCAAGGGTCCAGTGTTGCAACAAATCCTGTTCGGGGGTTTGGCAGCAAAGAAATAAAAGATAATGAAAATTAGTAGCGTTATAGTTAGTATTCAAGGTGATAGTTGCATCCTGCAGGTCATTAGTCGGATCGTAACGGCATGATGGACCATTTTCGATTTCGCACTCCAAAGGATCTCGGTCTTCTAGATCGTGTGAGCACATAGAGCCTTGTTCCACGGTTTCACCGAGTTTTACCATATTGTTGCCCCGAGATGCATACGAACCACACCGCATGTTCTCACTGAGCCTTATCATACTGTCGCCCCGAGATGCATGCGAACCACACCGCATGTTCTCACTGAGCCTTATCATACTGTCACCCCGAGATGCATGCGAATCACATCGCATGTTCTCACTGAGCCTTATCATACTGTCGCCCCGAGATGCATGCGAACCACACCGCATGTTCTCACTGAGCCTTATCATACTGTCGCCCCGAGATGCATGCGAATCACATCGCATGTTCTCACTGAGCCTCATCATACTGTCGCCCCGAGATGCATACGAGTCACATCGCATGTTCTCACTGAGCCTCATCACACTGTCGCCCCGAGATGCATGCGAATCACATCGCATGTTCTCACTGAGCCTCATCATACTGTCGCCCCGAGATGCATACGAGTCACATCGCATGTTCTCACTGAGCCTCATCACACTGTCGCCCCGAGATGCATGCGAGTCACATCGCATGTTCTCACTGAGCCTCATCACACTGTCGCCCCGAGATGCATGCGAGTCACATCGCATGTTCTCACTGAGCCTCATCACATTATTTCCCCGAAACACGTGCGAACTCGCTCTGCCGGGTGTTACTGGCATAGTGCTACTGATCTTCCGAGGTCGAAGTGCTCATATCGTCATGGTCACTGTTATTGCCTTCACTACAGACATCCAACTCAGCAGGGACGCGACCATCTGGCATTTTCCTCAACCTGTCGTGACTGTACTTGTACGGTCGCTTACCATCTAATGTCCTTAAGATATACCTGTCCCCTTCCAAGACTTCTGCTATTACAAGTGGACCTCTAAATTTTGGATCTAGTTTGGTTTGATTCCTTTCCTCATTCTTGCGTAATACGAAATCACCGAGATTAAACCTAACCGCTTAAGCTTTAGCTTTGTCAAATCCATCCTCATCATACCTAGCACTAGTTTCCATCCACTTTATTGCCTGTCGTCTTATATTGGAGATATCGATACTTTTGATGTTATCGGGTAACAACAGATCGTGAAGTCTTGCCGTTCTACCTATTAGTAGTTCTAATGAGCTCGAGTTTGTCACGCGGTTGGTGGTGCAATTCAAAGCCAACTGTATTTCCCCAATCGCGTCTTGCCACGGCCGCCCGGTCGTCTCTACTACCGTGAACATATTTTCCAATGTACCCATAACACGCTCTACCTGTCCACTGGCTCTACTAGCACCGATCGCTATCAAGTGAACTTTAATTCGTTTGCTTTCGCAGAATTCTCGAAATTCTTTTACCCTTAAAACATCTTCCCCCGAACTGCTATTATCCGGCAGGGACTCCCGAATAAAAATATAGCGGATTTAAGCGCTTTAATGGTGTTAAGGGAATCTATCTTACGAGTATGATGCAGGTATACGAATTTAGTGAAGACGTCGATCAAAACAATGACGTACTCCTTTGAATTGCTTTTACCACTCAACTTTCCTGTTATGTCCATGTGGACCGTATGCCAGGGTATGCTGGTCTTAGGTATAGGATGCAGTTCGGCTTGTATCCTACCTAAACTAGCTTTCGAAACATGACAAGCATGACAGTTCTCAATGAATCGGCGAACGTACTTCGCCATCCCTTCGAACCAGTAATACTCGTATAGTTTCTCCAGCGTTTTCTCCCAACCTAAGTGCATAATTGGCTGGTGCACATGGTTAATAACAGACTATCTAAAACATCTTGGGACTATAGGTACACAGAGAATCCTGCCTTTTCTTTGTATCCTACGGTGCAGAGTACCGAACCGTAATTCGTATGTATTCGCGATGTCTTCCGCGAGTCCATCGTTTTGCAATCCCTTGACGATTTCCAAGGTTTGAGAATCACAACGTTGTCCCGCTAAAAGCCAATCTTCCGAAATTTCGGCCAGTCAACTATTTTCTCTTTGATTTTGTCGAATTTAATAGGGTCAACGCCTGTGGGGTTTCGCGACAAGAAATTTGTGAGCCGTCCGTTTACTTTCCCGATACATAATGTCAGAAATAAAAGTCTGCAAGTAAGCCCATCACCTATGGTCCCTGTCATTTAAATGTACTTTATTACTCGATGCTTTCAACGAGTTGCAATCCGTGACGACAAGAAATTCCCGTCCCTATAGATAGTGACAGAAATGTTTTACGGCGTTTACGATAGCTAATGTATTGTGTTCATAGGAGTGATATCTGGATTCCGCGGGGCTGGTTCTTTTACTGTAACACTCTATTACCTTGTTCTTACCTTCGGCTTGATGCGTCAAAATCACCCCGTAACTCTCCGAGCTAGCGTCAGTATGTAGTTCTATCGGGTAATTGGGGTTGAATATCGTTAGCACCGGCGCGTCGGTCAGGGCGGAAACTACCTGTTGTCTTATTTTCTCGTGTCTATCTGTCCAAGTTATATTTCTGTTATCTGAGATGAGCGCATACAGGGATTTCATCGTCTGTGAGAATTTAGGGATGAATTTTCGGAAGTACGGAGCTAACCCTATGAACTGCCTGAGTTGTGTAACGGTCGTTGGCACAGGTGAAGAACTTAAGGTGTGTATTTTACCCGGGTTAGGACGAACTTCTCCGTTATGAATTACATATCGCAAATGGAGCACCGATGTCTTTAGAAAAGAACGTTTCGCAAAATTAAAAGAGAATCCGGCTTTTACGAGGGTATCTAATACGGTGTTCAATCTTTCCAAAGCTCGATCTATCGAGTTGGCAATAATTAGGACGTCATTGAAATAAATAACAACATACGAATGAGCGAGGTCATCTAAGGCCTTGCGAATGACCCTCCGAAAGACGGACGGTGCAATTTTTCAGTCCAAACGGCATCGTTATCTACTCATATTGTCTGTCGGGGTAACGAACGCTGTAAACTCCGTTGGATTAGGATAAATAGAAATTTGGTGAAACCCGCTGGCCATATCCAGGCTAATAAAATATCTCGCCTCTTGCAATCTCGCGACTTGATCCGCAATAAGGAGTAAAGGGTACCGATCCGCGACGATACTTTGATTTAGATCTCGGGGATCCACTCGTAATCTATCTGAGCCGTTTTTTTTTTCTCACGAGTTACTGCTCGCTAATGGCGAATTACTAGGCCTTATAATTTTGCTTTAATTAGAACGCTTGTTTTCTCACGTACCGCTCTTCGCTCCTCCTCGCTAAGTCTATAAGGACTTCCTCCTACGGTGGTGTTAGGATCAATTAATCGTATTTCTAACCGGCCTGCATTTACGCGAATACGTAGGAAACCCGTAACGAATGAATCTTTGAATTTGTCGAGAAGAGAAATTGATCGACTTTTATTATTACCATGTACATCAGCGTCAACTTCATTAACGACGATCTCGTTTGCAGTGGTTTCATTACAGACACCAATCATTTTTGTTTTACACATAACGAGGCTATTTTGTGTAATGTTACGTCAAAAACCAGACTTAGAGTTCCGCAACTAATCGCGACATCATATTTCAAATAACTATCAGCAAGGACATGAGAAACTATCTTCGATGTAAAAATCATTAATGCACACAATGAACAAATGGGAGGCGTATGTTTAATACAGGTATTCCCTACTCCTCGCATTACTAATATGCCAGTCATTCCTTTGCCAGAAAATCTCGAGGCCGCGGACTCTTCAATCAGTGAACGCTCGGCTCCCGAATCGGAGTAAAATGGAAACGACTCACCCAGATGACTTGATCTATCCGTTGGTGCTTCCAGTACGTAGAAGTCGACTCGCCACTCGTTATTGAAATTATAGTTTCCTTCCATAATCAGGTTGGCAGCTGCGCCCCATGCAGCGGAGTCGGAGCACGCGATTTTAAGGGTTAAAACGTGGTAGCGATAATTGTTAGGTTTCACACTCGATTTGCACTAGCGACTGAATTGCGCACGACTTGCGACTTGCGCACGATGATCGTAAGTTCTAGCACTGTTATAATCGGCACTGATCCCACTTCTGATGTCGGGTCGGCGTTAACATTTGAGTTAGGGTTGAGGGCGTGAAACGAATCCCTATTGGCGCTAGACGTGATCATTATGCAATAAAGGAGATATTTACTAGTGCAAATATGACTATGATGGAATTGGACAAGTAATCGGATAATTAGGTACTCGAGAAGCTAATGACAATGATCCTAGGCTCACTAACGAATCCGCGGTCAAGGGGATGACGGACTCTACTTTTCCTCAGCGTCTAAGTTGTACTCAATATTAATGCACGAGGCAATCACTACGTATCTGAGAGTTACTTGAATCGTCTTTGAGATCGTACCGGAGAGAGGTTCTCCATCACGGTAACGCTGTCGAGGAAAACTATGATGGGTGTGCCCAAGGGCACGAAATCATCGGATTCGTGGAGAAAAGCCTTCATTCGGAAAGTGAGGGAAATTGGCGTTACTGTTAATTGGTCAATTTCCATGTTGGTGGTTAGGGAAGGGTGCTAGCCGCCCTTAAGAGAAAGTTCGAGAAGAGGAAGCGTCGTTGGTGAGAAAAATAGATTTCTCCTATTTTCTCGTAGTTGGGACGAGGACTGTTTGTCGGTTTGAAGGACTTTAGTTAAACAGATCTTAAGATTTATAGCAGGTCCTCGGGCTAGCTGAACATGTACTGTGGAGACGCGTCGACATCTGGTAATCATCTTACTCAAAGAATAGAGTCTGCGTGTGGCGAGCCACGGGACAGAAATCGTTGAAATGCTTACCGTCGTGCCCCGTCCTAAGTATTTCTTTTAAGGAGAGCTATAGGGTTACTTCATGCCTTTGTTAGACAAAACGTTCATCCCTTGACCGCGACTACGTTCGGCGACTGGTTGTCGCCTCGAGCCCGAGCTCACTATCATAAATCTCAAATAAGTACAGTCGAATCGAATGACAACAGTTTCTTAATTCGGCTATGGTGAAATCTAAATTACAATACTAGGGGTCTTCCCAAAGTTCCGAAGGGAAGGTTCCAGTATTCTTTCATCTCCGACACGGCCATTCTGACTATCACACGTCCTCGTGTGTAACTAAAATATTGAGTTTCCTAACATTAGACTCGATACAATTGACATTATTCACAATTTAACTAGATGTTCGAATAAGGCAAGGGTCCAGTGTTGCAACAAATCCTGTTCGGGGGTTTGGCAGCAAAGAAATAAAAGATAATGAAAATTAGTAGCGTTATAGTTAGTATTCAAGGTGATAGTTGCATCCTGCAGGTCATTAGTCGGATCGTAACGGCATGATGGACCATTTTCGATTTCGCACTCCAAAGGATCTCGGTCTTCTAGATCGTGTGAGCACATAGAGCCTTGTTCCACGGTTTCACCGAGTTTTACCATATTGTTGCCCCGAGATGCATACGAACCACACCGCATGTTCTCACTGAGCCTTATCATACTGTCGCCCCGAGATGCATGCGAACCACACCGCATGTTCTCACTGAGCCTTATCATACTGTCACCCCGAGATGCATGCGAATCACATCGCATGTTCTCACTGAGCCTTATCATACTGTCGCCCCGAGATGCATGCGAACCACACCGCATGTTCTCACTGAGCCTTATCATACTGTCGCCCCGAGATGCATGCGAATCACATCGCATGTTCTCACTGAGCCTCATCATACTGTCGCCCCGAGATGCATACGAGTCACATCGCATGTTCTCACTGAGCCTCATCACACTGTCGCCCCGAGATGCATGCGAATCACATCGCATGTTCTCACTGAGCCTCATCATACTGTCGCCCCGAGATGCATACGAGTCACATCGCATGTTCTCACTGAGCCTCATCACACTGTCGCCCCGAGATGCATGCGAGTCACATCGCATGTTCTCACTGAGCCTCATCACACTGTCGCCCCGAGATGCATGCGAGTCACATCGCATGTTCTCACTGAGCCTCATCACATTATTTCCCCGAAACACGTGCGAACTCGCTCTGCCGGGTGTTACTGGCATAGTGCTACTGATCTTCCGAGGTCGAAGTGCTCATATCGTCATGGTCACTGTTATTGCCTTCACTACAGACATCCAACTCAGCAGGGACGCGACCATCTGGCATTTTCCTCAACCTGTCGTGACTGTACTTGTACGGTCGCTTACCATCTAATGTCCTTAAGATATACCTGTCCCCTTCCAAGACTTCTGCTATTACAAGTGGACCTCTAAATTTTGGATCTAGTTTGGTTTGATTCCTTTCCTCATTCTTGCGTAATACGAAATCACCGAGATTAAACCTAACCGCTTAAGCTTTAGCTTTGTCAAATCCATCCTCATCATACCTAGCACTAGTTTCCATCCACTTTATTGCCTGTCGTCTTATATTGGAGATATCGATACTTTTGATGTTATCGGGTAACAACAGATCGTGAAGTCTTGCCGTTCTACCTATTAGTAGTTCTAATGAGCTCGAGTTTGTCACGCGGTTGGTGGTGCAATTCAAAGCCAACTGTATTTCCCCAATCGCGTCTTGCCACGGCCGCCCGGTCGTCTCTACTACCGTGAACATATTTTCCAATGTACCCATAACACGCTCTACCTGTCCACTGGCTCTACTAGCACCGATCGCTATCAAGTGAACTTTAATTCGTTTGCTTTCGCAGAATTCTCGAAATTCTTTTACCCTTAAAACATCTTCCCCCGAACTGCTATTATCCGGCAGGGACTCCCGAATAAAAATATAGCGGATTTAAGCGCTTTAATGGTGTTAAGGGAATCTATCTTACGAGTATGATGCAGGTATACGAATTTAGTGAAGACGTCGATCAAAACAATGACGTACTCCTTTGAATTGCTTTTACCACTCAACTTTCCTGTTATGTCCATGTGGACCGTATGCCAGGGTATGCTGGTCTTAGGTATAGGATGCAGTTCGGCTTGTATCCTACCTAAACTAGCTTTCGAAACATGACAAGCATGACAGTTCTCAATGAATCGGCGAACGTACTTCGCCATCCCTTCGAACCAGTAATACTCGTATAGTTTCTCCAGCGTTTTCTCCCAACCTAAGTGCATAATTGGCTGGTGCACATGGTTAATAACAGACTATCTAAAACATCTTGGGACTATAGGTACACAGAGAATCCTGCCTTTTCTTTGTATCCTACGGTGCAGAGTACCGAACCGTAATTCGTATGTATTCGCGATGTCTTCCGCGAGTCCATCGTTTTGCAATCCCTTGACGATTTCCAAGGTTTGAGAATCACAACGTTGTCCCGCTAAAAGCCAATCTTCCGAAATTTCGGCCAGTCAACTATTTTCTCTTTGATTTTGTCGAATTTAATAGGGTCAACGCCTGTGGGGTTTCGCGACAAGAAATTTGTGAGCCGTCCGTTTACTTTCCCGATACATAATGTCAGAAATAAAAGTCTGCAAGTAAGCCCATCACCTATGGTCCCTGTCATTTAAATGTACTTTATTACTCGATGCTTTCAACGAGTTGCAATCCGTGACGACAAGAAATTCCCGTCCCTATAGATAGTGACAGAAATGTTTTACGGCGTTTACGATAGCTAATGTATTGTGTTCATAGGAGTGATATCTGGATTCCGCGGGGCTGGTTCTTTTACTGTAACACTCTATTACCTTGTTCTTACCTTCGGCTTGATGCGTCAAAATCACCCCGTAACTCTCCGAGCTAGCGTCAGTATGTAGTTCTATCGGGTAATTGGGGTTGAATATCGTTAGCACCGGCGCGTCGGTCAGGGCGGAAACTACCTGTTGTCTTATTTTCTCGTGTCTATCTGTCCAAGTTATATTTCTGTTATCTGAGATGAGCGCATACAGGGATTTCATCGTCTGTGAGAATTTAGGGATGAATTTTCGGAAGTACGGAGCTAACCCTATGAACTGCCTGAGTTGTGTAACGGTCGTTGGCACAGGTGAAGAACTTAAGGTGTGTATTTTACCCGGGTTAGGACGAACTTCTCCGTTATGAATTACATATCGCAAATGGAGCACCGATGTCTTTAGAAAAGAACGTTTCGCAAAATTAAAAGAGAATCCGGCTTTTACGAGGGTATCTAATACGGTGTTCAATCTTTCCAAAGCTCGATCTATCGAGTTGGCAATAATTAGGACGTCATTGAAATAAATAACAACATACGAATGAGCGAGGTCACCTAAGGCCTTGCGAATGACCCTCCGAAAGACGGACGGTGCAATTTTTCAGTCCAAACGGCATCGTTATCTACTCATATTGTCTGTCGGGGTAACGAACGCTGTA
Organism: Bombus affinis; assembly: GCF_024516045.1. Taxonomy (NCBI): domain Eukaryota; kingdom Metazoa; phylum Arthropoda; class Insecta; order Hymenoptera; family Apidae; genus Bombus; species Bombus affinis. The sequence continues at coordinate 2,116,304 of NW_026108821.1, forward strand.
TACTCAGCTGAATTAGGATAAATAGGAATTTGGTGAAACCCGCTGACCATGTCCAGGCTAATAAAGTATCTCGCCTCTTGCAATCTCGCGACTTGATCCGCAATAAGGAGTAAAGGGTACCGATCCGCGACCATATTTTGACTTAGCTCTCGGGAACCTGCTCATAATCTATCTGAGCCGTTTTTCTTCTTCACGAGTTACGTAGGGCTCGCAAATGGCGAATTACTAGGCCTTATGATCTTTGCATTAATTTAAACGCTCGTTTTCTCACGTACCGCTCTTCGCTTCTCCTCGGTAAGTCTATAAGAACTTCCTCGTACGGTGGTGTTAGGATCAATTAATCGTATTTCTAACCGGCCTGTATTTGCGCGAATACGTAGGAAACCCGTAACGAATGAATCTTTGAATTTGACGAGAAGAGAAATTGATCGACTTTTATTATTACCATGTACATCAATGTCAACTTCATTAACGACGATCTCGTTTGCAGTGGTTTCATTACAGACATTAATTATTTTTGTTTTACACATAGCGAGGCTATTTTGTGTAATGTTACGTCAAAACCCAGACTTAGAGTTCCGCAACTAATCGCGATATCATATTTTAAATAACTATCAGGAAGGGCATGAGAAATTATCTTCGATGTAAAAATCATTAATTCACACGATGAACAAATGGGTGGCATTTGTTTAATACAGGTATTCCCTGCCCCTCGCATTACTAATATGTCAGTCATTCCTTTGTCAGAAAATCTCGAGGCCGTGGACTCTTTAATTAGTGAACGCTCTGCTCCCGAATCGGAGTAAAATGGAAACGATTCACCCAGATGACTTGATCTATCCGTTGATGCTTCCAGTACGCACGAGTCGACTCGCCACTCGTTATTGAAATTATAGTTTCCTTCCATAATCAGGTTGGCAGCTGCGCCCCATGCAGCGGAGTCGGAGCACGCGATTTTAAGGGTTAAAACGTGGTAGCGAAAAATTGTTAGGTTTCACACTCGATTTTTGCACTAGCGACTGAATTACTTGCGCACGATGGTCTTAAGTGCTAGCACTGTTATAGTCGGCACTGATCCCACTTCAGATGTCGGGTTGGCGTTAAGATTAGAGTTAGGGTTAAGGACGTGAAACGAATCCCTATTGGCGCTAGACGTGATCATTATGCAATAGAGGTGATATTTACTAGTGCAAATATGACTATGATGGAATTGGACAAGTAATCGCGGTAATTAGATACTCTAGAAGCTAATGAAAATGATCCTAGGCTCAATAACGAATCAGCGGTCAACGGGATGACGTACTCTACTTTTCTTTAGCGTCTATGTTGTACTCAATGTTAATGCATGGGAGCAATCACTACGTATCAGAGGGTTACTTGAATCGTCGTCGAGATTGTACGGGAGAGTGGATCTCCATCACGGTAACGCTGTCGAGGAAATCTATGATGGGTGTGCCTAAGGGCACGAAACCATCGGATTCGTGGAGAAAATTCTTCGTTCGGAAAGTGAGGGAAATTGGCGTTACTGTTATTTGGTCAATTTCCATGTTGGTGGTTAGGGAAGGGTGCTAGCCGCCCTTAAGAGCTTCGAGAAGAGGTAGCGTCGTTCGTGAGAAAAATAGATTTCTCCTATTTTCTCGTAGTTGGAACGAGGACTGTTTGTCGGTTTGAAGGACTTTAGTTAAACAAATCTTAAGATTCATAGAAGGTCCTCGGGCTAGCTGAACATATACTGTCGAGACGTGTCGACATCTGGTAATCATCTTACTCAAAGAATAGAGTCTGCGTGTGGCGAGCCACGGGACTGAAATCGTTGAAATGCTTACCGTCGTGCCCCGTCCCAAGTATTTCTTTTAAGGAGAGCTATAGCGTTACTTCATGCCTTTGTTAGACAAAACGTTTATCCCTTGACCGCGACTACGTTCGGCGACTGGTTGTCGCCTCGAGCCCGAGCTCACTATCATAAATCTCAAATAAGTACAGTCGGATCGAATGACAACAGTTTCATAATACGGCTATGGTGAAATCTAAATTACAGTACTAGGAGTCTTCCCAAAATTCCGAAGGGAAGGTTCCGGTGTTCTTTCATCTCCGACATATATATGCATGATCTGCCTGGGACCAGTGTGGATATAGCGCAAACTGGCTGGTAAGCGATGTAGTTGGCAAGAAATGTGGAGTACCAGGCACATCGAATTGTCGACATATCAGCAATAGCAACGGAGAAACGTAGAGTTGAATTCTTGAGTCTGAATCTGCGAAACTACAATTACACTGCATATAACAGGAACCAGAGTCGACGTAGAGCAAAGCGCATAAGTACTGAATTTGGCTGTAATTGTGGAGTATAGCGCTCATCGCATTTGCGACATTCGTATCCAATAGCAGCGCTGATACGTTGGTTTGAACATTTAGGCATGAATATACAAAACAGCAATTACGCTGAATCTGTCAGTGACCAGAGAAGACGTCAGACAGAAGAGAAGATAGAATCGGAAGATGTGCTCTGTGCTCACCAGAAAATCAGGAGCATAACGCTCACCGAATTGTCGTCATATCTGCCACAGAAACGGAGATACGTTGCTCTCGATATTCAAGCATGAATATGCTAAATTGCAATTATGGTGTATTTGACAGGGACAAGAGCGCACATAACTCTAACCTACTGATGTGCGCTGTATGTGACATCAGATGATAAATATAACGCGCACCGAATTGTCTGTAAGTGTGCCATAGAACCAGAGATTCGTTGGTTCGAATATTTAATACTGATTATGCAAAACTGCAAATACGCAGGGTTCGGCTGGGTCCCGATTTTACATGCGTCAAACGGAAAAACGTGCACTGTGTATGCCAGCAAATTTGGAGTATAACGAGCCTCTAATTGTAGCCATGTATGCCATAGAATCGGAGATACGTCGGTTTGAATACTTAATCCTGAATATACGTAACTGCAACTACGCTGGATCTGGCTGGGTCCAGAATTTACATAGCGTAAACCGTATGATGTGCACTGTACTTGGCATCAGATGCGGAATATAACGCGCATAGCATGGCCTATGTTTCTGCAAAACAAACGGAGATACCTTGATACGAATATGTAAGCATTAATATCCAAAACTGCAATTACGCTGGATTTCTCCGAGTCCAGTCTTGACAGTGTGCAAACGGGCTTATGTGTGCTGTATTTGGCAGCAAATGTGCAGTATTACGTACATCCTATTGTCGACGTACCTACAATGGATACGGAGATACTTTCACTTGAATAACTAGGCTTGAATATGCAAAACTACAAATACGCTGGATTTGACTCGGTCCGGATTTAACACGGCTTAAACCAGATGAAGCGCTCTGCGTATGGCAGTCAATGTGGAATGTAACGCGCATCGTATTGTCGAGATATGTGCTATGGAATCGGAGTCACGTTGATTTGAATATTTAAGCCTGAACATACAAAATTGCATTTGGGCTGGATTTTGCAGGGACCAGAGTTGACACAGCGCAAGCGAGCTGATGGGCAATGTAACTACAGCAAATGCGGAGTACAAGGCGTATGGAATTGTCGACATATGTGCAAAAGTAGCGGCGAAACTTTGAATGCAATATTTAAGCATTAACAACAAAATCTACAATTACGCTGGATTTTACAGGGTTCAGAGTTGACACATAGCACAGACCGGCTGATTTGGCATCATATGTGGAGTATTCTGCGCATCTAATAGGCGACATGGAAACCAAGATACGTTCATTTGAATATGTAATATTTGAATATTTCGCCTGAAAATGCATAATTGCAAATACGCTGAGTTTGGCTGCGCCCATACGTTACATAACTCAAACCAGATAATATGCATTGTGTTTGGCAGCAAAAGTGGCGTATATCGCGCATCGAATTGTCGGCATATCTCCAATGCAAACGGCGATACGGTGATTTGAATAATTAATCATGAATATGTAAAGCAGCAATTTCGCTAGGTTTGACAGAGACCGGAGTTGACATGGTACAAACCAGCAGATGTGCGGTGCACATGACATCGGATGTGAAATGTAACGGGCATCGCTTTGTCGCCATATGTGCAATAGAAACGGAGATACATTCATTTGAATATGTTAACCTTAATTTGTAAAACTGCAATTACGCTTGATATGTCGAGGACCAGAGATGATATAATAGCACGAGCCAGCTGATGTGAGCTGTATTTGGCAGGCAATGAGGAGTATATCTCGCACCTAATTGACGGCAAATCTCCAATCGCAGCGGTGATACGTTTTATTTAATATTCAATAATGGGCCTGTTACGATACCGATAGTATTAGCGCGACTGAAACACTTTGCCGTCTCAGTAAAATCATTCTATTTCAAGCTTCACGCTACAGTTCTGAATCCGGACAAGACCGATTCAAGTTCTCGCAAGAGCAAGCAGTCAAATTAAGGTACTTACACGAGTTAGAGTCTAATACATTTTATTGGTCCAACATCGATGGGGCGATCTCGCATCGAAATTTTGGGAGGACCGCGTAACCTTCCAACGACGACCGCCGTACGAGCAGCGGATAATCTTATTTCGTGCCTTAGGTTGCCCTCACCACGTCCTCTACTTCTTGATTCTTGGTTGGTAGCTTTAGCGGCTGCAGGTCCGAGAAATTGCATCTTGACCCGCTTTCTCGTATGTCTCATGTGACGTCTCGCTTTCCGCCGTAGACACTTGTCGGATCTACATACGTTGAACCATTTGCGCGAGACAAGCGCGGCGTTCTGCAGGGCCGAGGGATCCAATTTTCGAAGTATCAAGTGCAAAACCTCCAGTGGTAGTTCGGAAATGATATCTACCTTATTTGGCACGAACAAACCAACGACGCGTAGAACAGATCTAAAGAAACTCCATGTTGCTTCTATTGTGGCGCGAGCACGACTGACGGTCTGACTGAGAATGAATTCTTATATATGTGCCGTTCGTCACGGTGCACTGCGAGTTCCGGCTCCGGTGAGAGTCCTGGACAGTCAGAATCGATCGCATGTGCATGTATCATCCTATAGATCGGGTTCACATTATTATTAGTGTTAGATGCGTGAAACGAATCTTCATTTGGATTAGTCGTTGTAGTTATGCAATAGAGCAGATATTCACTAGTGCGAATTTGATTTGAGGTGTATGGTAGCGATTTAGGTTTAAAGGCACAAGAGTATATTTAACTATGTAGCTTATTAAAATATACCCTACGTGTACACTAGTCGTATAATACACTTGTTGTCTTGATTCGTGATTACGAATAGATGGGCGCAAAGAAGGATCGACTTAGCTGCTACTCCTCGTGTCACTCGATAAAAAAGAATGCCTCGCTACCCCGCTCGCTATATTCATATGCGTTGGAGGTGACAAAAGGCGTTGGGATTTGAATTTTGAAGGTGTTCTCGAAAATTCGCAACTGACGCTGAACTCTCGACCTTGTTTACAAATGTTGAATTTTCGAGTAGTTGACTCGAGGGCATATGATCACGACAAAATCTACGGATTTTGATTAACCTTCGGTAACCGCCTAAGGTTGTCGGATCTATAATAAACTCATCTTTCAGTAAACACGATTTTTTGTGTAGCGGGTTCACTAGACCGAAACCGTTATGAATTTTACCTACGAGTGCCGCTACAGTACCCGCTTGCCAGTGTTAACGTTACTTCTTTTTATGTTTGTTTATGTATGTTAGCGCGGTGCCCATGCTAACCGCTTAATTCAAACCCGTTTGAGGAGGAGAACGAACTCTCCTGCCCGAACGCGTGGTATAATTGGTTCTTGCGTCTCCGTCGCTTTGTTGCGCTTGCTCGCTGCTTTGCGGTCGGAAGATTTTCCCAGGTAAAAATACGTCGTAGGTTTCTGCGCTCCTTTCCAGATGCTCAATATCTTCCGACACGATGAAGGCGGGTTTTATACGATCTACGGAGACTTTCACGCTTTTGTCCTTCATCCGTATGGTAATGGTTTTCATCCACGCTGTGTAACCTGATAGGGGCCATCGTATGGTGGTTGCAGTGGACCTCCGATTGCATCGTGGCGTACGAAAACGCACGGCGACGTTTCTAAATCGCGGAACATGAACGTTTTCTTTTCGCCGTGTCGTGAAGTCGGCAGAGGTCTAATATCGCTCATTCGCTCTCGCAGACAGTTTGCGAATTCCGCGTTGGCCGGTTGTTTTGCTGGTACAAAGAATTCTGCTGGCAATCGTATGTCCGTACCATAAATCATTTCGGCTGCCGTTGCGCTCAGGTCCTCCTTGATAGCGGTTCTAATGCCTAAAAGAACTATGGGAAGGCTTTCAACCCAGTTGCTCGAATTGTGGCATTTGATTGCGGCCTTAAGCTGCCTGTGAAAGCGCTCTACCATCCCGTTGGACGCGAGGTAGTAGGCTGTGGTACGCAAATGCTTAATGCCGAGCATCCGGCATAGTTCGTTGAAAAGACTGGATTCGAATTGGCGTCCTTGATTGGTTGTTATTTTTGCTGGGACGCCAAAACGCGCTATCCATGTGGAAAGAAGAGCCGAGGCAACGGTCGTCGCTTCCATATCTGGTATTGGAATCGCTTCTATTATTATTATTATTACTATTATTATTATCTATATAAACTATATTAAATATTTATTTGATTTATTATTATTATATATATATATATATATATATATATATATATATTAAAAATAAATACTAATTAGTATTAGAAAAATTTCAATTTTCATTAATAAATTTACAATTTATTTCTTTTTCAGACATAATACTAAATATTAAATTTAAAAAGATTTTAAGTTAATTTTAAACTATTAATCTTCAAAATTAAAAATATTAATAAATTAATAAATCTTAATAAAAAAATGATTAATATCAACTAACCATAAAAATATTGGAATAATATATTTTATTTTTGCTATATGATCAGGAATAATTGGTTCATCAATAAGTTTATTAGTTCGAATAGAATTAAGTCATCCAGGAATATGAATTAATAATGATCAAATTTATAATTCTTTAGTAACTAGACATGCATTTTTAATAATTTTTTTTATAGTTATACCATTTATAATTGGAGGATTTGGTAATTACTTAATTCCATTAATATTAGGATCACCAGATATAGCTTTTCCTCGAATAAATAATATTAGATTTTGACTATTACCCCCATCATTATTTATATTATTATTAAGAAATTTATTTACACCTAATGTAGGAACAGGATGAACTATTTATCCCCCTTTATCTTCTTATTTATTTCATTCTTCACCATCAATTGATATTGCAATCTTCTCATTGCATATATCAGGAATTTCTTCTATTATTGGATCATTAAATTTTATTGTAACTATTTTATTAATAAAAAATTTTTCATTAAATTATGATCAAATTAATTTATTCTCATGATCAGTATGTATTACTGTAATTTTATTAATTTTATCTCTACCAGTATTAGCTGGAGCAATTACAATATTACTTTTTGATCGAAATTTTAATACCTCATTTTTTGACCCTATAGGAGGAGGAGATCCAATTTTATATCAACACCTATTTTGATTTTTTGGTCACCCAGAAGTGTATATTTTAATTTTACCTGGATTTGGATTAATTTCACAAGTTATTATAAATGAAAGAGGTAAAAAAGAAACCTTTGGAAATTTAAGAATAATTTATGCTATATTAGGAATTGGATTTTTAGGATTTATTGTTTGAGCTCATCATATATTTACTGTTGGATTAGATGTTGATACACGTGCATATTTCACATCCGCTACAATAATTATTGCCGTACCTACAGGAATTAAAGTTTTCAGATGATTAGCTACATATCATGGTTCAAAAATAAATTTTAATATTACAATTATTTGATCTATTGGATTTATTTTAATATTTACAATTGGTGGATTAACTGGAGTAATGCTTTCTAATTCTTCAATTGATATTATTTTACATGATACATATTATGTAGTTGGTCATTTTCATTATGTTCTATCTATAGGAGCAGTCTTTGCTATTATTACTAGTATTATTCATTGATTCCCAATAATTACAGGTTTAATAATAAATCAAAAATGATTAAAAATTCAATTTGTTATAATATTTATTGGTGTTAATATAACATTTTTTCCTCAACATTTTCTTGGGCTAATATCTATACCTCGACGATATTCAGATTATCCAGATTCATATTATTGTTGAAATTTAATCTCTTCAATTGGAGCAATAATTTCAATAAATAGATTATTACTTTTAATTTTTATTATTTTTGAAAGATTAATTTCTAAACGATTAATTTTATTTAAATTTAATCAATCATCACTTGAATGATTAAATAATTATCCACCTTATGATCACTCATTATTAGAAATTCCATTAATTTCAAAAAATAAAATTAAAAATATTTTCAATAAATAATTTATTTAAATAATAATAATAATAATTTAATATTTACAATTAATATGGCAGATTAGTGCTTTGAACTTAAAATTCAACTATAAAGACAATTTTTTTCTTTTATTAATATTAATATTTTAATAAATCAATATATTTTGAACTGAATTTAAAATTCAAATAAATCTAATTAATTTATTAATAATTTCTACATGAAATATATTTTTATTTCAAGATTCAAATTCTTTTTACTCTGATAATCTTATTTCATTTCATAATTTAACTATAATAATAATAATAATAATTATTACTTTAACAATATTTTTTATTATAGATTTTTCATTAAATAATTTTTTAAATCTTAATCTTTTAAAAAATCATACTATTGAGATTATTTGAACTTTAACACCTATAATTATTTTAATAATTATCTGTTTTCCATCTTTAAAAATTTTATATTATATTGATGAAATTATAAATCCTTATTTTTCAATTAAATCAATTGGTCACCAATGATACTGATCCTATGAATACCCAGAATTTAATAATTATGAATTTGATTCATATATATTAAATTATGAATCTATAAATCAATTTCGGCTATTAGAAACAGATAATCGATTAATTATTCCATTTAAAATTTCAATACGAATAATTGTATCTTCAATAGATGTAATTCACTCATGAACTATTCCATCATTAGGAATTAAAGTTGACGCAATCCCTGGACGAATTAATCAATTAAATTTATTTTGTATTCGTCCTGGAATTTATTTTGGTCAATGTTCAGAAATTTGTGGAATAAATCATAGTTTTATACCAATTATATTAGAAAGAACTTCTTATGAATTATTTTTAAATTGAATTAAAAAAAAAATATTATGAAAAATTAGTTAATTTATAACATTAGACTGTCATTCTAAAATTAATAATTTAATTTATTATTTTTCTTCCATTAGATGTCTGAAATTAAGAATTGATCTTTTAAATCAATTATAGTAATTAAAATTTACTTCTAATGAATTCCACAAATAATACCTATTAATTGATTAATTATTTTTTTAATATGCATAATTTGTTTAATTTCAATTATAATTTTATTAAATTCTATAATATTAAATTTTAAAATTAAAAATTTAAAAAAAAAAATTATTTATAAAAAATGAAAATGATTATGATAAATTTATTTGAAACTTTTGATCCATCAATTAATAATTATTTTCAATTAAACTGAATTTTTATATTTATACCAATTATTATTTTTCCTAATATATATTGACTAATTCCATCACGAATTATAATAATTTTTAAATTATTTATTAAATATCTATTCAATGAATACAAAATAATTATATCAAATAAATATATTATAAATATTATTATATTTTTAAGAATTATAATCTATATTATATTACTAAATTTATTTAGATTAATTCCTTACATTTTTACATCAACTAGACATCTATTATTTAATTTATCAATATCTTTATCTTTATGAATAAGATTTATAATCTATTCAATTATTAATTTTCCTATTAAAACTTTAAGACATTTAGTTCCATTAAATTCACCAAAATTTTTAATAAATTTTATAGTAATTATTGAATTAATTAGATTAATAATTCGACCTTGAACCTTATCTATTCGATTATCGGCAAATTTAATTTCAGGTCATTTAATTTTAATTTTATTAAGAAATTTTATAATAAATTTTTTTCTATTATCCCCAATTTCATTAATTATTCAAAATATATTATTAACTTTAGAAATTTCTATAGCTTTAATTCAAGCTTATGTATTTTCAATTTTATTAACATTATATTTCTCAGAATCAAATTAAATGAAAAAAAATTTTCCATTTCATATAGTAACTATTAGTCCTTGACCTCTTATTTCATCCATAAATTTAATAAACTTAATATTAAGAACAATTTTATGAATTTATTCAAATAATTTAATATTAATAATTATAAACTTAATTATATTAATTTTAGTTTCTCTAATGTGATTTCGAGATATTATTCGAGAAAGAACATTTCAAGGAATACATTCATTATCAATTATTTCAATAATAAAATTTAGAATAATTATATTTATTATTTCTGAATTATTTTTTTTTATTTCATTTTTTTGAACTTTCTTTCATAATTCAATTTCTCCTTCAATCGAAATTAATTTTTCTTGACCTCCTTCTATAATTAAATTTTTTAATCCATTTGAAATTCCTTTATTAAATTCTATTATTTTAATTACATCAGGATTTACTGTTACATTAAGACATTATTACTTATTAAATAATAAATCAAAATCAAGTATTTTAAATTTAATATTTACAATTATTTTAGGATTTTATTTTAATTTTATACAAATATTTGAATATTATAATTCATTTTTTTGTATTAATGATAGAATCTTTGGATCAATTTTTTATTTATCAACAGGATTTCATGGAATTCATGTTCTTATTGGAACTTTAATGTTATTATATTCTTTTATTCGAATATGTAAAAACCACTTTTCATCAATCCATCATATTAATTTTGAATTCTCAATTTGATATTGACATTTTGTAGATGTAATTTGATTATTTATTTATATATTTTATTATATCTTAATAAATTAAATCTTCTTATATTTAATTTTTATTAATAAATTAAATAAATATATAGTATAATTATTACAATTAATTTCCAATTAAAAAATTTAAAATAACTTAATATATTTAATTAATATTATAATTTTTTATTTATTAAATTTAATTATTATTTTAATTATTTTATTCTTAAATAAATTTTTATCAATAATTAAAAAAATTAATTTTGAAAAAAATCTTCCATATGAATGTGGATTTAACCCTATTACAAAAATAAATTTACCATTCTCACTTCCATTTTATTTAATTTCATTAACATTTATAATTTTCGATATTGAAATTATTTTATTAATACCTTTAATTTCATTTATTAAAACCCTAAATTACTTATATATATTTATTATAATAACTTTTTTTTTCTTAATATTAATTTTTTCATTAATTATAGAATGATTTTGTAATTATTTAAATTGAATATATTAAATATATTTATATATATATATATATATATATATAAGGATTTTTTTAAAAATCTATATTTAAGTCGAAATTAAAAGTAATATTATTACTTCTTATATACATACATATATATATATATATATATATATATATATTAAATAATTTTAAATTAAAGCCAAAAAGAGGCATTTTATTGTTAATAAAATTATTGAATTATATTATTCTAATTTAATTTATATAGTTTATAAAAACATTATACTTTCAATATAAAATTATTAGTAAAAAAATAATTAATTATAAATAGAAATAAATTAATAAAGCTTCTAACTTTAATCTAGATATTAAATTATCATTATTTCTATTCATAATATATATATATATATATATATATATATATATATATTATATATATATATATATATATTTAAAAATTTAATAATTTCCTTAATATTTTCAATATTATGCTCTAATATATAAGCTATTTAAATATTAATTAAATTCATTTACTATTTTTTTTTTAAAATTAATAAATTTATTTAAATTTATTATTTTAAATTATTTTTAAATTCTTAAATTTATTTATATATATATATATATATATATATATATTTATAATTAATTAATTTAATAAAATTAATACTATTAAATAAATATATATTAATAATATATAAAAAATTTTTAATATATAATTTATTTCAAATAAATTACAAAAAAAATATATAATCTTTCCTGTAAATTTTTCAATCACTCCTTTTTCAAAATAAATCTCATAAAAAACTAATCAATAAAATAAATAATTTAAAATAAATTTATATAAAAAATCCATTATAAAAAAACTTTTAATTAATATAACAAATTTATTTAAAAAATTTATATTAAATATTAATAATGAAAATAAAATCCCTAATAATATTATTTTAAAAACAAAATATTTAAAAATATAAAACAAATTAACTCCAATAAAAAAAAAAAAAAAATTATAAATAAATTTTCTAATAAATAATATAATTAATAAAATAAATATTATATGTGTTATTATAATTCTATCTTCATCAAAATAAATTAAATTTATTATAAAATAATTTATTATTAAAATATTTATTAAACGAAAAGAATATGATACAGTAAAAATTGTACCAATAATTAAATTTAATAATCTAAAAATTCTTATTATATTTAAAAAATAATACTCAATAATTAAATCTTTAGAAAAATATCCAACTAAAAAAGGAAATCCACACAATATAAATAATGAAAATATTATTAATAAACCTTTTATTGGATATACATAATATATTCCAAAATAAAAACGAAAATTTTGAATTCCTCTTATATAATGAATATAACTACCTACACATATAAATATTATAGATTTAAAAAAAGCATGAATAAATAAATGTAAAAATGTTAAATTTACTATTCCTAAAGAAAAAATTCTTATTATAAATCCTAACTGACTTAATGTTGATAAAGCAATAATCTTTTTAAAATCTATTTCAAAATTTGCTATCACACCTGATATAAATATTGTTATTCTTGAAACTATTAAAATATACTCTTTATATTTTAAATCAATTAATATATCATAATTAATTAATAAATAAATTCCAGCAGTTACTAATGTTGATGAATGAACTAAAGAAGAAACAGGAGTAGGAGCTATTATTGCAGCAGGTAATCAAATTATAAATATTAATTGCGCACTTTTCCTAAATACTATTATTAAAAATATTAATAAAATTAATAAATTTATATTATATAAAATTAAATTTCATCTACCAAAAATTATTATAAAAGAAATAATTATTAATAATCTTGAATCCCCTAAACGATTTAAAATCACAGTAATTATTCCTGAATTAAAAGCTAAATTCTTTTGATAATAAATAATTAAACAATAAGAAATCAAACCTAATCCATCTCATCCTAATAATAAAGTTAATATATTAGGACTTAAAATTAAAAAAATTATTGATATTAAAAATAACATTATCAAATAATAAAAACGTTTAATTAAATATTTATTATTTAAATTTATATAACTTACCCTATATAATAAAATTACTGAACAAATTAATATAACTAAAAACAAAAACATTAATAATTTGAATCTAATTATTAAAATTAAATTCATTTTTATTGAATTTAAATTATAAATTATTCATTCATAAATAAATAATTTATTAACTAATAAGACATAAAATCTTAAAAATATAAATATTAAACTTATTAAAATTAAAATAATTCTAAAAACAATTATTTTTAAAATAACTTAAAATACTATCATACATCTTTGAAACCACAATTCAATATTTTTTAAAATTAAACTATTTAAATAAATTAAATTAATAAATCTAAAATAATTAAATTTAATGGTAATAAATGTAAAATTAAAGTTAAATAATTTATTAAACCCCTATTTATTAAATTAAAATTAAAATTATAAATTTTTCCAAACTGAATAAATCTATATAAATAAATTGAATAAATAAATCTAAATAAACAATAAAAAAATAAAAATATAAATAAATATTTATATCATATAATTAATCTTATTAATAAAAAAATTTCACTTACTATATTTAAAGAAATTGGAGCTCCTGAATTATAAACACATATTATAAATCATATTATTGATATTGAAGGTATTAAATTAATTAATCCTTTATTTACAAAAATAATTCGTCTATTAGTTTGTTTATAAATTTCATTAACTAAATAAAATAAACCTGAAGAAACTAACCCATGAGAAATTATTATTAATAACCCTCCTAATAAACCAATTTTTGAACCACTAAATATTCCTATAGATATAATTCCTATATGAATTACTGAAGATAAAGCAATGATTAATTTTATATCAAATTGAAATAAACATAATATTCTTAAAATCAATATTCCAAATAAATTAATTATTATTAAATAATAAATTAAATTAACAAATTTATTATTAAAAATTAAAATTAATCGTAATATTCCATATCTTCCTAACTTTAATATTACTGAAGCTAAAATTATTGAACTAAAAAATGAAGCTTCAACATGTGCTTTAATTAACCATCCATGAAATATATATATTGGAATTTTAATTAAAAAAGATATTAATAAATATATAAAATTAAAATAATCAAATATAAAATTCTTAATCTCTAAAAAAAAAAAAATTATTCTACCTCTTCTTTCTAATATTTTAAAAATTAAATACAACATTGGTAAAGAAAATACTAATGTATAAAATATTAAATAAAATGCAGCTAAAATTCGGTCTTCTCTATACCCTCATTCCATAATTATATAAAAAATTAATAATAATCTAGATTCATATATAAAATAAAATATTAATAAATCTATGACTATAAAATTTAATAGCATTAAAAAAAATAAAATTAAATTTAATATTAAACATCCTTTTTTTATTTCATTTAAATTTATAAAAATTATTCCAAAAACTCAAATTATTATTAAAATTAAATAATTTGAATAATTATTATTTCTTAAGCCTATAAAAATATTAATTCATTTTATTCATCTAATATTTTTTAAAAAATATATTCCTATCAAAAATATTAAATTTCTTAAAATATAAAAATTAATATAATTTATAAAAAACATTACAGCTAATAAAATTAAAATCTCATTCATTATATTAAATTTAAAAAATTAATTTTTTGATGACCATATTCATAATTTAATCTTACTAATAATGATAATCCTAAAACTCTTTCACATACTGAATAGATTAAATAAATTAAATATAAAAATCCACTATAATCTATTGATAATAAATAAAATAAAATTATTGCAATTAAATACTCTACCCCAATTAAAAATCTTAAAAAATAAATTCAATAATTTAATACAACAATTAATATCAAAAATACTATATTAAAAATTATATAATCTAAAATAAATTTAATATTATATTAAAATTATATATATATATATATATAAATATAATATTAAACTTCAAAAAAATTTTATTAAAAATATCTATAATTCCCAAAATTATTATTTTTTATTAAACTATTTTTTGTCAATTAAATATAAATGTTTTATAGTTTTAAAAAAAACATTAATCTTGTAAATTAAAAATTTAATTATAATATTAATATAACAAAAATTTAATAAAAATTAAAAATGAAAACTTTATTAATTCTTAATTTTATCATATACATAAATTTAAATATTAATATAATGCTTATTATTTACTATTTTTATATAAACATTTTTCATTATCCTTTAAAACAATTAATTTGTTTAATTTTTTATATTATTTATATAACATTTAATACTTTAATTATAAAACAAAATTTTTCAATAAATTTATATATTTTAATAATTATCTTTATTAGAGGAATTTTAATTATATTCTCTTATTTTATTAGATTAATTAATAAAATAAATAAAAAAAATAATATTTATAAAATATTAATTCTAAATTCATTAATTATATTAATTATAATTTTTCAAATCAATCAAATTAAAATTATCCTAAAACATTTAAATTTTAATTTTCATAAAAATTATAAATTTAAAATTATCAAAAATTTATACTATAAACCAAATAATTTAATTTTATTAATTATTATTATTTTTCTAATTTTAATACTTCTTATTATAACAAAAATTTGTTATATTAAAAATAAAAATTTACGAACAAAAAAATGAAAAAAATAATTTCTATAATTTATAAAACTCATTTATTAAATTTACCATTATCATTTATTAATTTACCAACACCAATCAACATTAATTA